>NC_056737.1:1015524063-1015681563 GCF_019279795.1 Protopterus annectens
CAGCACCTCATTTTCTGAATAGGCAGGTGGGTAATTTGGACTGGAACAATATACAAGAAGTGGATTATCAGTAATAATTACCCAGCTAACAGGGGATGGTATAGCTTTCTATGAGGATTTCATGAGGGTTTGGGATGAAGTGATCGTTGTCTCCACATTTAGCATTTTACTAAGTGACTTCAATCAGGTCATAGATGACGAGTTAGAGAGGCTCTGTGGTAAGCAAGAAAACCGTAAAAAATCCCTCGGCTTCCTAAGTGACTGGGTTTCCATGGAGGATCTAGCCATCTTGAGAGTATGCCATCCAGGTGTACTGACCCCAATTCTTTTCAAAAAATTTTAACCAGCAAGTTAGTAGAAGGACTTCAAGGTTGTTCAAGATCACTGTGGGTTCAAGGTTCACATATCATAAATCCATAACATTACCCTACATGATCAAGCATCCTTAACTCTGTTAATAAAACTAGAGCTTAAAGAGCCAAAACATCAAGCATGCTGATGGGTACACTTCAAATAGATTTCTGGGAGAGCAAAAAAGAGGCTTCAAGACATTACTCAGGATGTAATTCAAAGTAATCATCCAATAGACATCCCTAACCATATTTTATGGTGAGAATGGTGTAAAGCAGAGATAATTTATTTATTTATTTATTTAAAGATAGATAAGATGAAATATTATGGAAGAGGAGGGGAGAAGGGAAAGAAGCGTTAACAAACTACTGATCAGACTATGAAGGGAGTTCCAGGAAACCAAAGGATGCAGAACTAAAGAGAGTTGAATGATGTCCTAAGGGACAGACAGGCAGCCCTTTGAGCAAAAGGCAGACATAACAGAGAACTCAAAGGCAGAGGCAGAGCTACTGCCTTTTGGTGGCTTAGAAGGATGGCTGACCCTAGTTGTATCACTTTTTTTTAAACGTGTTTTGAGAGCTCCTATAATCTCAGACTCCTCAGACTCAGGGCATCCTATTAAGTCGGATGATGGGATAAGACAGACTTTTCAGGGTTTCTATAGTGGACTCTACAGAAAGTTGCAACACGGTAGACTGTTGGATTGGGGTTTTGCCTTGGCATAGGCTACAAGGTGTTAAAAGAATTGGACAACCCATGGCCTTCCAAGAGATTGCAAGGGCAATTAATCATTTAAGATCCAATAAAGTCTCAGGAATAGATGGTTTCCATGGAGAATTTTACAAATGGTCTGGTGTAAAAGGACTGGGGTCTGTTTTTAATTTTAATGTGTCTTCAGGGACTCTAACAGCACATTTGAACCATATACACCTCATTACAGAAGGTGATGCA
Organism: Protopterus annectens; assembly: GCF_019279795.1. NCBI lineage: Eukaryota > Metazoa > Chordata > Ceratodontiformes > Protopteridae > Protopterus > Protopterus annectens. The sequence goes on from NC_056737.1 coordinate 1,015,525,366, forward strand.
GAGCTCTCATAGCTTCAGAGCAGCCACCGGACTTCAATGTAATATTGATAAATCAGCTGTGATTGATGTGGTTCTCCCACCCTGAATCTGGGTAATTTATTGATCCCTAGGAGGAGTCAAGTAAAAATATTTGGGGGGGGGGCATTTTTATTGAACTTAATGGCACTGTAGCATTTTATCCTTACGAATTTGTAGACAAAGTAGTAAAACTCATTCCCAAAGTTAGTCATTTTCAGGTGGTTTCAGGTAGGAACAGGGTAGTAGAAACCATGACTATGCCACATATTTCTTAAATTATCTCATCTATTCATTCCTACCACCCAGTGCTACACCACATTATAGAGCCAGTTAATACAGCAGTGTTGGATATATGCAGGCATAGGATGTGCTTTTCCATAGCATATCTCCTCAGGTTCTACGGGGACTTTGGTATTTCTCACCTGATCTCTTATGTAATAGCATCCCTGCTTCATGCATTTTTAAAGAAAGTTACACAGGATGTGACTGTGATCCCTAATACCAAATAAAAGAGGAATGGCTTTCCCTCTGACAATCCCTAAGAATGGTTATAACAGGTATGTAGGGGGGAGCCTCTGTAAGTGCCTTAAGGTGGAGTAGGGGACATGCTGATATAATTTGCCATCATCCGCAAGTAAGCCATATTCTAAGCAGATAGGATAGATCACACTGGGCCTCAAAAAGGATTCAGGAATGATGTCAAATAATATATACAAAGTCCATGTCCTCCTTGAAATCTATGGGCTGCATAAAAGTGAAATTCCATGTATATGGTTTCAATATTGCTAAACAGGATGGATGTGGGCTAAGGTAATTATACCAACAGAAAATGCTAAAAAAGTCCTTCCTTGGGGTAAATAATTAAGAGCTCAATCAGTGTGGGTAGTAATAATATACAAGGAGCTTTTGGGCCTTAAAGTGATTACAGCTCAATCAGTGAGGGTAGTAATAATATACAAGGAGCTTTTGGGCCTTAAAGTGATTACAGCTCAATCAGTGAGGTTAGTAATAATATACAAGGAGCTTTTGGGCCTTAAGGTGATTACAGCCCAATCAGTGAGGGTAGTAATAATATATAAGGAGCTTTTGGGCCTTAAAGTGATTACAGCTCAGTCAGTGAGGGTAGTAATAATATACAAGGAGCATTTGGGCCTTAAGGTGATTGCAGCTCAGTCAGTGTGGGTAGTAATAATATACAAGGAGCTTTTGGGCCTTAAGGTGATTACAGCTCAATCAGTGAGGATAGTAATAATATACAAGGAGCTTTTGGGCCTTAAGGTGATTGCAGCTCAGTCAGTGAGGGTAGTAATAATATATAAGGAGCTTTTGGGCCTTAAAGTGATTACAGCTCAGACAGTGAGGGTAGTAATAATATACAAGGAGCTTTTGGGCCTTAAGGTGATTGCAGCTCAGTCAGTGAGGGTAGTAATAATATACAAGGAGCTTTTGGGCCTTAAGGTGATTGCAGCTCAGTCAGTGAGGGTAGTAATAATATACAAGGAGCTTTTGGGCCTTAAGGTGATTACAACTCAGTCAGTGAGGGTAGTAATAATATACAAGGAGCTTTTGGGCCTTAAGGTGAATGCAGCTCAATCAGTGAGGGTAGTAATAATATACAAGGAGCTTTTGGGCCTTAAGGTGATTGCTATAAAATGTTTGATTTTTTTAGCTGTGAGAAGAAACAAGAGCTGATTAAACTGACATGGTCCTACTGGAAGGAGATGTAGAAAGCCATGAAAAAACTTAGTCGATGGCCCAAATACTAGAATCAACAACTGCAACTTGTTCATTGTTGTTTTCCACTCTTCAAAGACAGCTACGGAATGACTCATGAGGGACAACAAGTGGTGGAGATGTGAAAAAAAGGGGTGCTGATCAACTTCATATACTGTGGGACTGTCCATTTATCAGAAATCACTGGCTCTTTCTTTTTCAAAAATTAGGCAAGATCCTCAACTCACTCCCATGGTCCCCATGCTGGGTTAGAAATTCTGAAGTCTCGGGGTTAAACCTATGTCTGAGGATGACAACAACTTTGCTTTTGAGACACAATGCGTTCTTGCCAGTGTGGTTAAACTGTTAAGAGATAGAGTTTGGGAACAAATATTAACCACTAAAATGGAAAATGTCTTGAGATTTATTGGTCAAAACATATATATTTTTTAAGTTGTCCTTGAATAATTGCATAAAACAATTGTGATGTGAAGCAACAGATGCAACTCAAATTTTTCTTCAAGAGTTAACATCTATCTGAGCAAAAGAATGAAGACCAGTCCTTTGCACTGGTTGTGGGCATAGTTTGTCCAGCAAAATCTCACATTTTTGTTACAAATGTCCTACTTTTGGCATATGAGAAGGTGGCAGCTCTAGTCTTAAGTGATTCATTCCCACTATATAATAGTCATATTTATCAAGAGTTTGGGTCTATGAGGTTCTTGTATCATCAGAGCACCTGGCGCCTGAAAGAAAACTCAGTGAAACCCTGTCCTTGCCTGTCCCTGCATTGATGGTATGGATGGCAGGGATGTGGCACAGATGTCATCACATGCACAGGGTGTAGTGTGGGGATGCCAGAGGCTTAGACTGTGCCAAACAACTGACAGCATGTGTGTGAGCCAGGAAGGGGTGCTGGCTATCTGGGACATGGAGAGGTGCTGTGTGTGTCTGTTGGTGACTTGCATGTGACAGTGATGTTTGAGTGTGTGCATGTAGACAGTCAAACCCAATGCTTGCCCTACACGTGTGAATGTTGGACAACTGTGGACCATACATGACAGAGTGGACAGTTTACCATCTTAGGCCATGAACACAGAAACTGGCTATGCCAGAAGTGGCACTGGCACCACCAGGGTCAGATGTGGTACTAGTAGCTGACGGTGACTGGTATCTAATGGGCCCCTGTCTCCCACGTGACCACCTAGGTCCACATGCCTATGGTCTGCCACATTGTGGTGTGGACAGCACACTCCCATCTGTAGTGCTGAAGGTACTGCCACTACAGAAGTGTGACTGTGCATGGCTACATGGACTCTTGGCAGGTGGTGTTGTTGACCTACGTCCCTGTTTCTGATGCTCCACTCCAACCAGATATTCAAGCATAGACAATGTGCAGACAAGGACAGACAATGTCTCACCCCACCTTCTGTCTACTACCTCAATGAAACAATCCATGGATCACCAATGTGGGGGAGGGAGTCACAGATATCAGACTGTGCTGCATCCATAATCCTGAGCATGTGTCTGGTGTTGTGTTTAGAACATGTCTGTGCCTCCATGATGGACTGAAACATGGAGCAACTGACTCATGATGTGACACCTGTGACAGGTGGTTGATGGGCAGCAGTCTTCTTTCAAGCATCATTGTCAATCTGCTAGTGTGGGACCTCACCAGCTTTTTGGCTATGGCCACTCACTGATGCCATAGTTGCCCCACTCTTCTGTTTGATGTCATCACACTCTGGATGTCCAATATCTGTCACCTCAGGGGACTGGGTATGTGTAAGCATATTGACTCTGAGTGGGAACAATGGGGGAGGAAGTTGTATGTCAACCCATGGAACCAATTCAACCCCAAACAACCCCACCTGTGCCTCAGTATGACCACCATCATCATCAGAGTCCAATGAGACACTGACATCAGGTTGTGAGGGGGACAGATTCTAACCCCCACGTTCACCTGTGAGGAGGAAGACAAAATAAATACATTAGTACCTGCACTTTTCTGTATGGTAAGCCACACATACACACACACACACACACACACACACACACACACACACACACACACACACACACACACACACACACACACACACACACACACACACACACAGTTGAGGAGCCACAACTGCATTACACATACCGCATCTTATTTCTGACCCCATGCACAACACACAAGTAGACTACAACATACACAGACTAGACTGGCCCTTATAACATGCACTGCAGCTACATCTGGTTAATGTTGCCAGTACTATACACCAGTGTGACACCTAAAATACAGTGCACCCGTCTTGAGCTTACTATGCCAGTTATAGTATCACTGCCTTAGGTATGTGCCATCTCCATATTGTGTGTGAACAGGCATCTGTGAGTGATTGCCTCCTGTATAGCACACTGCATAAACTTCTCAACTATAAGTGCAAATGTGTTACTGCTCTTGCAAATACAAAACTGTGATTACCCATTCAATGCACCTCAGTTAACCCCTCCAAAATAGAACATGCAAGTATTGTACTCTGGATAAGAAAAACAGTTGTGCCTAAGTCAAAATTGCAGCCCTTAACATTCTTAGGGTAGATTTGATCTGTAAGACAACAGTATCACACTAACCAGGTACAGGACATTGGATTCTGGCCACACCTGATGTATGTATGGAAATGTGAGGAAGAGGTATTATCAGCATGTGGCATTGTTACAGGGTAATATGTGCGTATACCAGCATGTACAGTATCTAACATGATACTGCCTACATTGCTGACATTCTGAGTATGTGTGTACAACTGTGTGTTAATCCCCCCCCTCGAAAGCAGATAGACCTGACACCTGTGTACTGGTATGCAAAGGTTGCCACAATGACTGATCCAGTATTACAGTAATGAACAACACAGGAAGCCTACTTTGACACTCTTCTGATGTGGATGGTGTGGCACCCACCTCAACAATGTCTGGGGTGATGGATGGTTGGAACCCGGTGGATGAACCCAGGTTTGCCAGGAAGTCCTCTGTGGCTGAGAGTGGTCATTCTGCTGCAGGCCTTCCACCGGTGGACCGGTGGCAGCATGGTCCCTGGCCTTAGTGGCAGCCCTTTGCCAAGCAGCATTGACCATAACTGTTGCCCGGTGTCGGACCTGCTCATAGTTCTGTCCTGTAGCCTTATTTGGTTGACTGCTGTGACAAGGTCAGCCCACAGTGCAGCATATTTTTCAGGATGCTGGTGACTCCTGGACAGCAGAATGATATGATGCAGTCTGAGACCATCCAGGATAACACTGTTTTCAACATCACAGGACCAGATATTTAGATATCCATTATGTACAGACCATGCACAACCAAAATGTCCTGCATTATCCACTGGTATCTCCCACATCATACCCCACAGTCTATCAACACACTATCTATGTGGCTATCAACAACATAGTAGCAATACAGGTATTTCCCTGTGTGCCATGACAAAATGTGCTGTATGTCACCACACCCATCCGATGGCATATATTGTGGTGTGTACCCTATGGGCATAGTCCCACTACTATGTCATACAGCCACTGTAAGACACATAGGTGTGTGTATGTTATTACATGTATATGGGGACAGTCCAATGACACCAGTGTGCCACAATGACAGGTAGCAATGCAGACTTGCTGTAGTATATCTTCCCTGTAGGCATTATACCTGTCCAGTACACAGATGTTTGGGAAATGTGTACATGTACCTGATATATGTGGTCCTGTTGGCACAAACATTTGGATGTCTGTCAAACGGTTGACCAATAATTGCTGGCTGTTGTCAGTATATAGAGAATTTGGCTGTCACATGCCATGACCTCCAGTAAAAGCTTATGCTACAGTAATATCTGGGTTCCTATTACGTTATTGAAGTTTCAGAAGTTCGAACGCTATATGGTTGAACCCATATGTTCGAACTTCTAAAACTTCGAATACATAAAGAAAAAAGAAAAAAGAAAAAACTTATCTGACAGTTGTAAGCAGTAGGAAAAGCCCCCCTGCAACTCCCACATGGGGGGCTGTGCCCCCACATCCCCTACAATTAAATATACCAACTCCGAGATTGCACTACGGTGTAGTAAAGGGAAATCTTCCTTTTCCGCACTGTACTGCATTGTAGCGCGGTCTTAGAGTTGGTATATTTAAAGAGCAGGGGGGGGTGGGGGGTGCAGGGAACCTTGCCCCCCCTGCTTACAACCGTCAGGTAAGTTTTTTTTTTTAATTTTTTACGTATTCTGACTTTTACAAGTTCGAACATATGGATTCGACCATATGGCGTTCGAACTTGTAAAAGTGCGATAACTAATAGGTATCCGTAATATCTGTTACTCTATTCATACTTTTGCTTTGTATGACCAATATGTACACTCTGTCACTGAGGTTAGGCCTGTGCCCCCCCACTAATAATGGCTATGACCAGCATTCCTGCCATAGGGGGTTGCCAGGTATGTTAGCCATAACTGTCAAGTGATGAGATACAAATGTCGACAAAGCAGTGATCTAGCCAGAGTACATCAGGGACACTCAGGGACATCTGTACAATGTTTAAACTATTCCTGTGTGACATTCACAGACTGAGAAGAGCTGAGTGACAGTACATCATGTGATATGACAGCTGTGTCCACCCATATGTACTGACAATATGTGTATCTCACAATCCAGTAGCTTTCATACAGGAGCTGACCATTATAGGAGGGAGTGAGAGGGCCAGAGCTGTGATTTTATTCACAGCAGGCACAGCTGAGAGGCCTGCCTATAGCTGTTGGACAGCAGAGTATCACCAACATGTCACTCCCAGAGATGTACTACAGGCCTACTGTTGTAATCCCTATTTCCCATAACTGCATCCTCCCATCTGCATCCCATTATATGGGGACATATATGACATACCTGGAAGAGTGACATAATCCATATGTGAACAAATCCTCTTGAAAACAGCTTGCTAACTCATACTCTGTCTTGGTAAAGCAACTTACAGAGCTGTGTCCCATATGCTCATTAACAGGTAATTGCCTGTGCACCAATCTGTGGCTCAGACTTGCTAATTGCATCCATCACAGCTGAGTTGGACTTTCATTAGCCAATGACATGGCACCACAGTGCAATATTTAAGGCCTTCATGTAGGCCTTGGCCCCTTTCTTAGTCTTTAAGATGGACATTAGTGAGGTATGGGGACTACAGCATCACAGAGGGTAGGTTCAATTACTGTCCACTGTTGAGATTTATGAAGTATGTCCACAGTTTTGCATGCTATGTTTGGCCACTGTCAAATGACATTGTGATTATCTGGCAGTTCATTGTTAAACATTCTGGGTTGAGGTCAGTAAGGGGGAAGAGACATACCCATCAGAATATGCATGCAGCTGCAGTAGCTTGTAGTCTATCAGCTGACTATGTTTGTAGGGGTAAACTGTGAAACATATCCCTGTTGTTAGAACTTTGCCCCACCATTATGTACGGGTGCTGCCTGGATCACTTGTTCTACGGGGGGTGGTGTGAGGTATGGTAGGTCTGTAGCAGGTAGCTTAACATACATCTGCATATGTTGCAGCCTAGTACACATGGAGGGGAGTCTGAACACTTTGGAGGACAGCAGGTGTATGTGTCACTGAGGGTGCAGTGTCATCTCTGTTGTTACAGCAGAGCCAGGGTGAGGGTACCCATAACAATCCAGTCAAAGTATGTGCTTAAGGTTCATCTGTTATGTAACAGTGCCAATCAGAGAGTAATAGGTGACATACAGGTAGGCTATATGAATATGTGCAGTATCGCTACCTACAGGCCTTCGACTTGCAAGCACGGGTGGCAGTTAATTCAGTGGCAGCAACCGGTTTTAGTAAACATTTCATGACTCAGTCATTATTTGCTGTATTCACAAGTATGTAATTGAAGTGCAACACACTGGATTCAAACTCAGGACTGTGGGTGGCAAAATGTACTGCATGTAAGGAATTTAATAGACTGCACTACTGAGCCAGTGCTGCTACAGGTGTATTTGCAATATATATGTGCATGCATATACTCTGTGACACAGGATTTGCATTACCATGTGTCTTGTGAAGGGTATGAAGTGTGACGCTCAAATGTCTGTCATGATTTTCTAACCTCAATCTGTCATGACTTGCCAGTACTTTACCAGACACATGTTTTTGTGAATACCATGCCAAAACTAGGGGGCATAAATGTGGACATTCTGCAACAGTCTGTACAGTTGACAGTTGTACCTGCTATCCCAGGCCTCACATGCATCCATTATTATTTATTTGCCTGTGTAATCAGGGGTGTAGCCAGGATTTTCAGATTTGTACTCACAGCTTCTAGACTGCTGCCCCCAACAAGCCACACCCACAAGCCAAGGCTTAAATATGTCCTAGGGCCAATAGCCTAGTACCTACCTATGAACATATATATATATATATATATATATATATATATATATATATATATATATATATATATAAATATATGTGTGTGTGTATGTATTATATATATATATATGTGTATGTATATATATATATATATATATGTATAATGTGTGTGTGTATGTATATATATATATATATATATATACTGCATCAAATACACCGATGGGTTAACAAATAATTTGCTTGCTTGCTAACATTATTTTGATATCTGACATTTAAGTTGTTTACAACTAAAACCCGACTGCATGCAAACTCATTCTGTCTTACTGTCATTATCTTTCTCCCTGTCAATTTTTATATATGATTTACTCATGATTATTTGAGATTCATACTGGGAATATATTCAACGTGCACTAAAATGTCCTGTTTCCTGAGTCTTGGGAATTTCAAGTAGCACAGTAACATTCTCCACTCCTGTACTTCATCCAAAGGCAATGTTCAGCAATGTCTGTTCAAGCTGTGCCTTCATTATCTGATGGAGCTGATATTGCAAAAAATAGGTGGTCTTTCCACTTAGCTTTTGAAACTACACACATTCAGAATTTAAAGCAATCCTTGTTTTATGCAAGAAAAGCACTCTCCCTTGTCCCTTCAACAACTTCACCTTTTAAAAGGGTGGCAACTGTAACATTTGCTATTAGGGACCCTTGTATACAAAAATAATGAGTGATTGATATTTCATGACAACTGTACATATATGTGAAGCCTGATGTACCGAGTCTAGGCTAGTTCAGATGCTTAATAATCCTGCGCACAACACTTAATGCAAGAATCCTCTCACCCACACTATTTGTTTTCATATTCTACCCTTTCAGATGCTAAGGAAATAATGAACTATAGCTATTTACACAGAAGCTATGTTTGCCAAATAGCCCCCCCCCAAAAAAAAAAACTTCAGACAGAATATCTCTTAGTTTAGTATGTATTCACATTAAGCCTAAAATAACTGGCAATTATTTTCCACAATACATGCACCACATGTGGTTGTGCGTCAGGGCCGGCAACTCAGCATGTAAAAACCTACTGACAATCATTAGCGGACTGGAGTGACTGTGGCGAACCCTAACCAGGAAAAGCTGAAAGACAACAACAACAATGCACCACATGTACATAATTTCACTGTTTGGGTTCATTGATTGTACTGAAGGGAGTAAGGTGAGGGTGTCACATAAATTCAGAAATGCGCTGAGCCTTTTTGTTTTTGAGATATGACACTCAGTTGGTGACTACTTTTAAGCACAGCGACAACTGACATGCCATAAAGTTTTGTGTGTGCGCGCGTTTGTTCTTTGGCAGGTTTTACTAACTAATACTAGTATTCTAGTCAGATTTTCAATGTGCCACATGCCACTCATGATATGAATAAAGCATATCTAAATTATTCAGCCAACCACGCAACCAACTAACCTCAATAGACCAACCAACCAACCAAAACAATTTTATCTCTAAACTAGGCACTCCCATCCTTACTAACCTTCAAATATCACAAAAATGAAAACTTGAACAATGCTATAACTAACTGATAAATTTGTAGCAAATTCCCCTTTGAGCACCCACCACTATATCACTAAAAACCTAAATTGATTAGAACTATCCTATCACTGCTCGGTTAAATTAGATGGGATTGGAAAACAAACAGTACTTAATTATTAGCGGATACTGGGCAGTTGATCAGTGTGTGTGTGTGTGCCTTAGTGACTAGTCTTCTCATCACACTCAAATATTACGCACCTAAATGTGTAAAAGAAAGGCTGTTTGCCAAAGATCGGAAAATAATAAAAGCAGCAATGTACATGCATGTGGCTCGCAAGCACTTGGAAATCAAAAAAAAAAAAAAAAATGCTCTTGCGAAGTTGCAAAATCAGCAAAATTGATGAGGCATCTACCATTAGTTCACTTCATTGTATACTGCGTCTGTGATATAAATAACCAAAAACGTATAATACCTTACATGATACAAATGATTCAGATAAGCCGAAGCAAGCACGTCAAGTAGAACTGGACTTGGAAATGTACTCTCTATATTAATATTTGCTGTCTACTCCATGCTCTCTCTCACAACTAAAGCGGGAGTCTGGACCAATCAGAAGCCATTAGTTTGTAGCTAACAGGCTGCTGACTCCACAATCATGGGTCCTAAGGCCAGCCAGATTCTACCCCCCACTCCAGATAAACTGTACTGAAATGCATACAGTCAGTATGCCTCCCGACGTCCCTGTGTGTAATGGTGTAGTGTCTGCATCACAGTCGCAGGGACACTCCCATTTTTCCCATTATATGTACTTGAAATGTATCAGCATCAATCAGTATATGTTGGTGGAAACACCTGCTTAAAGTCAGAGCTGAGTGGCCTAGTGGGCTAATCCACTGTGCTGTAGTTGCCAGGACCTTGGGTTTGAGACTTGGCAGGTGAGGTAATTTTGCAGATGTGAGAATCCCATCCGATGATTAAGGCACTTTTAAGCAGTGTCAAGCGGGTTTGTGCGGCACTCTGCTTAAACTCGTGCTAAATTTAAAAAATAAAAGAAAAAGGGGTTGATAGAAATGTGGTGAAATGGGGCAAGCAATGGGGAAACCTACGGAAAGGCAGGAAAGGCTGTGCAGGAAGGGTGTAGGAAAGGACCATAGCTTTTCATTTCTTCACCTGCAACAGCTGTGCAGGTTTTATAGATTTTGGAATTTGGACCCTCACACCCCAGAGAGAGGTGTGAGGGCAACATAAATGTGTTCATTAATTAATGTAATAATTAGTTCTGTCCAGTGGACGTGTGTGCAAAATGGGGAGCTTTTTTGTGGGACAGGAGGAATGGAATGTTAGGGAAGGGATATAACCACATGTGGGGAGGTAGGTTGGGTAGGACAGGTTGCATTTGCAGACAGACTAGACAGGCAACACAGCATACAGGGGCAGTGTGTGACACACGGAGGGGGTAAAAAACACCTTGGACAGTGAGGGTGTTGTGGAGTCCATGTTCCCCCAGACAGCAGCAGCAGTGTGACTGAGCTCCCCACTCATGGGCTGTCAACAGAGCTCCTTCACTGCACCAAAGGTGGCTGTACTTGAGGGAGGGCACCAGGGCCACCTTGTTCCTCCAGGCTGGCAAGTCTGCCTTCAATCTGGTGCAGGCATTGCTCATTTCCATGATAAACTATCTTGTGCATCATCACCAGTAGCTGATCCTGGGTCACAACTCCCCCCTCCACCCCCACTCCCAGGAGGGAATGGGCCCCATTCCCTGAGGTGGTTCAACCAATAGGTGGTGCAAGGCCAGCAGAGGGGGCACTACCGGCTTGGATCCCAGACGTGTTGGGACCTGGTGCCATGGCCGGCTGAGGGAGGGTTGGTGGATCGTCAGGAACCAGCCTACCCAGTCAAGCTGTGGTGTTGAGGTATTTCAGTGTGTGAGCTGCGGTGGTGCAGCGGTAGCATTGTTGCCTCACAGCAACAGGTTCTCCCATTCAATTCTCAGCTAGTGTGCGGGGAGTGCCTTCTGTGTGAAGTCTGCTTGTCCTCCCCACGGGTCGAGTGGCTTTCCAAAAGACATGTGTGAATGGGCGTGCCTTAGTTGAAGATTGGGCATCGAGCTGGCAACTCGGCACTGTGAAAATCTACTGCCAATCATTAGCAGACTGGAGTTCTTCTGTGGTGACCCCTAACCGGAAAAAGCCAAAAGACAACAACAACATAGGCTAGTAATGAAGAAAACATTTAGTTAGTTATAACAGCATGCCAGAACAATGCAAATAGGCCAGTAACATAACAATGCGTAGTATATGGAACACAACAATAAGAAAGATAACAGTCAGTATAGTAACAGCATGTCAGTAACAGTTATGGCATAAGGCCAACGACATAGGCAATTCAACAAGATATGTTAGTATGCAGCCATTGTAATACATAACAATAATAAAACACAAGGCCCAAAGAGAGCAAAAAAAGGTTAATAGTAAACCATAACTCATGTATAACAATTTATTAATTCTGATGAAGATAAGGGATGAGAGGAGAGAGAAATACAGTCCATTAGTACCAGTATAGGCTATATAGTTTGCAGCAGTACTGTTAAAAACTCTACAGATCTGACATTTCTTTATGTATAACAGTGCCCTATAGCTGCTGTAGCATGTATATACCTCTCAAGCTATCCACATGGGTCAGTACGGGCCAAGCTGTAACACCTACAGTTACACAACTACAGAGGACTATTACATGTCAGGGGGATATATATATATGACTACCAAGGTGTACTGTGGACTGATGTAGTGTGAATGTGCTATTGACATAATCATGTCAGTGATAGCTCTGTGACAGAGGGATTAGACAATGGTGATTACAGTCTGTGACAGTGTGACACTTGAGAGACATGTATCATGTACAGTACAGAGAGCAAACAACTATCATGCCGTCCTTGGCAGGCATGGGGTTAGACTATCAGCAAATGTTCAGAGACATACCAGGCACACAGCTATACCAAGATTACACATTTTCTTTATTGTAATATCTTTTATTACTGTTGTACATGTTGCCTTTATTTTATGACATCTTATCACATTCCTGAGCAATGCTGTTGACAGTTTGTTGCTTCTGAACAGACAAATTATTAACCCATACTAAGGGCTACTGCTCCCATTTACCTGTAATTCCTGTGGGGAGAACATCTCTTAACAATACATAACTGATTCAATAACATTTATTAGTACTTGTCACTGGATTCAAACCCTGGTGTATGTGTGACTAAATGTACATCAGACACAGCATTTAACAACCTGAGCTACTGAGCCACTGTTGGCAATTGATTGACTGATATTTGCCTAGAGCTCAACTGGAAACAAAATACGACCTGGTAATAATAGTACAGTTTTATGCAAGACTGCAGTGACAGCTGAACACACATGCATAAGACTCATGCATGACAGAGATACTAGGTAAACTGTACACTAATACGTAAAATGCAGGTGTACACAATAAACTCTTAGTGGGTGAAATATCTGTGATGTGCACAAGCCATATTGGAGTATTGGGTTGGTTGCCTGACCCATATACAGTTGCAGATAGTATATTTGCAGTCTACAGCTATTACAGTTTCATACTTGCCTGCAGCACCGTACCTCGGAGCAGGAATGTATATAGCTGAAATGCAATAGTTAACATAAGACAATCCTGATATACACAATATACCTTTGGTGTTCCTGCTATTGCTTCAGATGTTAGTGCAGAACAAATGTCATAATGCATATATCTTATAGTACAGCTCTAAATCTACAGTTTAGCATAACACTTTTTCTTAGCTAAACCTTGAGTCAATTAGTGGTATTCTTTGTGTTTTTATTTTAGAGCAGATGTCATACTCACTTTCATGAACAACAGCCCTACTTACACACATATTGCATAACACAGCTTTCTTAGGGGTTCCTTCATGCAGTTATTGGTATATGTTCAAGTCTTTATTGAACAACGGTTGATATAATTTAGGTGTTGCAATACAGCTGTAATTCCACAATTATTGCAGTAGAAACTTTATTTTATTAACATTTTCAGGTTTAATGGTTTAATCTTTATTGCACTACAATTGGCAGTAGTCAGTTACTGCAGTACAGGCCTACGTCTACATTCATTGCAATACACAAATCTGTACTGCATGTACCTACTGGCAGTGAAAGAGGTACTCTATCTTGTGTATTTTACTACAGGTTGCAAATTAATCTGTATTCACCACACTCACGGCACAACCTGGCCAGGTGCCCTGCATGGACATCTAGGTTGTGAGCTCTCTCCTCTGCAGGTGTAGGGAGAGAATCACACCATTATGCATACCTGTCTATCACACATTCAGATTAGGTATTGGTAAAACAATGCTAACAGTACTTACAAACTTCTAGGGTATTTCCATCCTGAGCATCCTGGACTTAGGTGTCCACAAGTCCCCACGTCCAAGACTTCATATCATCATAGTGATGAAGGACCTGCTCACCTGTGTGGGGGATACCTGTAGCACTGGTGAGATCACTTGCCAGCCAGTCCCAGGCCTCTGCTTTGTACTCTGATCCCTGGAACTGGCCCTGCAGCAGCCGGTGTTCATGGTCTTTCACTAGGAGTCCAACCATGACCCTGGACTCCAGAATGCCCCACCACTGCACCCAGAAGTGTGCACCCTCTCCAACACCTGCCATAGTTCTGGCACAGATCAAACTCCAATTGGTTATGCTGTATTCCTGCCTGTTGCACATAATACAGCCTGTTTTTATGCCCTTACACACCATTGGGTTGGGCCATTTTTAAAACTGTGGCTCATCACTTAGCACTGCACAAATGAGCTTAGCTGAGCTGAGCAGTGCTTAAACTAGGAATGCTTAGCAATGCTTAGCAGTGTGTAAACCATCTAAGCACAGCCAAGCAGTCCTTAAACAGAAAGTGCTTATCATGGCTTAACAAGGCTTATCAGAGCTTAGCTGAGCGCAGCAGATCATGATGTAAAAGTAATTGGCATAATTTATCTTACAAAAATAATCTCTTAATTTCTCTTCCATGTACTGAAACCCCACACCTACTGCACAAGAGGCCATAACTCTATTCACTTGGCTACATGGATATGTAGAATCCTGCTATACTTTTACATATACCTCTCAGCTACATTTAACCACTGCTAAGCACCACACTGTGCCATGCAAACCCACTCAGCTATGCTTAAACCTGACCATTGAATCATACATTAAATGCATCCAGTTTCTATTTTTAGATGTCTGGCACATGTCAATTGCTGTGGCCTGCGCCACACTGCACAAACTTAAAACGAATATGTATATTATAACATTGCACTTGGACAGTGCAGGGATGTGTTACTTATCTACGGGCACAGTTAGTAATACACTTCCTCCACTGAGTCAATGACACTTTTTCCAGCTCTTCCACTGTAACCCGCCTTCATTAATATGCATGACGCACTACCAAGGGGGAGCCATGTACATGGCCACAGTACCTTCCGTGTAGGCTCTATACTATGCCTACACAGATTTTATTATATCTTGGGGTGTGTCTTTCTTACAAAAACAAAAAACAAAAAAATCAAACAAACAATTGATAACACCGACAATAGTATAGAGAAGTTAATATGTTAGTGTGATGGTAAGGAACACAAACAAAAGTAGTACCTAGTAATATCCAAGTCAGGCAAATTCATTCAAAATGTTTTTATAATGACATTTATATATCTATTGGTCAAAAAGACTATTTAAAAGTTTTCATTTAACCCTGGAGCAAAAAGATCCTGAGTATTTATAGTCTAAAACTTTTCTTTATTATCCAAGCGTATATTTGTTTCATAAATTGTATTACAATTTATTACTCATCTATACCCAGAAATACATTTTAGCTTGTGAATGTTTAAGTTTGTGTTTAAAGAGTGCTCAATATTCTTTCTTACAGTTAGTACCACTCATACGTGCACTGATTCTTTCTTTAAAGATATGACAGGTTTTTCCCACAGGTGAAAAATGCAATGTAAATCATAGCTTGTGTGTTGAAATAAATATGATGTTTGATTTCAAATGATCTATGAATGTTTTTAGTAGAAAAGCTTGTACTAGAATACATCCCAGTGCAGTGAGTGCATTTACCATATTAAAACATCCCACCAGAATGCAATTAGTGCATTTACTACATTAAAACATCCTAATGGGATGCAGTGAGTATATTTAACATATTAAAACATCCCAAAAGAATGCAGTAAGTGCAGTGCATTTACCACATTAAAACACCTTGGTAGGATGCAATGATGCATTTACCACATTAAAACATCCCAACAGGATGCAGTGAGTATATTTATCATATTAAAATATCCCAATGGGATGCAGTGAGTGCATTTACCACATTAAAACACCTCGATAGGATGTAGTGAGTGCATTTACCACATTAAAACATCCTAACGGGATGCAGTGAGTATATTTACCATATTAAAAGATACCAAGGGGATGCAGTGAGTGCATTTACAACATTAAAACACCCCGATAGGATGCAGTGAGTGTATTTACCACATTAAAACATCCTAATAAGATGCAGTGAGTGCATATATCACATTAAAACACCCTGATAGGATGCAGCGAGTGCATTTACTACATTAAAACATCCCAACAGGATGCAGTGAGTGCATTTGCCGCATTAAAACATCCCAACAGGATGCAGTGTGTGCATTTACCACATTAAAACATCCCAACAAGATGCAGTGAGTGCATTTACCACATTAAAATATCCCAACGGGATGTAGTGAATGCATTTACCACATTAAAATAGCCCAACGGGGTGCAGTCAGTGCATTTACCACATTAAAATATCCCAATGGAATGCAGTGAGTGCATGTACCACATTAAAACATCCCAACAGGATGCAGTGAGTGCATTTACCATATTAAAACATCCCAACGGGATGCAGTGAGTGCATCTACCACATTAAAACATCCCAACGGGATGCAGTGAGTGCATCTACCACATTAAAACATCCAACAGGATGCAGTGAGTGCATTTACCACATTAAAACATCCAGGATGCAGTGAGTGCATTTACCACATTAAAACATCTCAGGATGCAGTGAGTGCATTTAGAACATTAAAACATCACAACAGGATGCACTGAGTGCATTTACCACATTAAAACACCGTGATAGGATGCAGTGAGTGCATTTACCACATTAAAACATCCCAACAGGATGCAGTGAGTACATTTACTACATTAAAACACCCTGATAGAATGCAATGAGTGCATTTACCACCTTAAAACACCCCGATAGGATGCAGTGAGTGCATTTACCACATTAAAACACCCTGATAGGATGCAGTGAGTGCATTTAAAACATTAAAACATACCAACAGGATGCAGTGAGTGCATTTACCACATTAAAACATCCCAACGGGATGCAGTGAGTGCATTTACCACATTAAACCATCCCAACGGGATGCAGTGAGTGTATTTACCACATTAAAACATCCCAACAGGATGCAGTGAGTGCATTTATCACATTAAAACATCCCAGTGGGATGCACTGAGTGCATTTACCACATTAAAACATCCCAATAGGATGCAGTGAGTGCATGTACCACATTAAAACTCCCTGACAGGATGCAGTGAGTGCATTTACTACATTAAAACATCCCAACAGGATGGAGTGAGTGCATTTGCCGCATTAAAACATCCCAACAGGATGCAGTGTGTGCATTTACCACATTAAAACATCCCAACAGGATGCAGTGAGTGCATTTACCACATTAAAACACCCTGGCAGGATGCAGTGAGTGCATTTACCACATTAAAACATCCCAACAGGATGCAGTGAGTACATTTACTACATTAAAACATCCTGATAGAATGCAATGAGTGCATTTACTACATTACAACATCCCGATAGGATGCAGTGAGTGCATTTACCACATTAAAACACCCTGATAGGATGCAGTGAGTGCATTTAAAACATTAAAACATACCAACAGGATGCAGTGATTGCATTTACCACATTAAAACATCCCAACGGGACGCAGTGAGTGCATTTACCACATTAAAACATCCCAACGGAATGCAGTGAGTGTATTTACCACATTAAAACATCCCAACAGGATGCAGTGAGTGCATTTATCACATTAAAACATCCCAGTGGGATGCATTGAGTGCATTTGCCACATTAAAACATCCCAACGGGATGCAGTGAGTGCATTTACCACATTAAAATATCCCAACAGGATGCAGTGAGTGCATTTACCACATTAAAACACCCTGATAGGATGCAGTGAGTGCATTTACCACATAAAAACATCCCAACAGGATGCAGTGAGTGCATTTACCAAATTAAAATATCCCAATGGGATGCAGTGAGTGCATTTACCACATTAAACCATCCCAACAGGATGCAGTGAAAGCATTTATCACATTAAAACATCCCAACAGGATGCAGTGAGTGCATTTACCACATTAAAACACCCTGATAGGATCCAGTGAGTGCATTTACCACATTAAAACATCCCAACAGGATGCAGTGAGTGCATTTACCACATTAAAACATCCCAATGGGGTGCAGTGTGTGCATTTACCGCATTAAAACATCCCAACAGGATGCAGTGAGTGCATTTACCACATTAAAACACCTTGATAGGATGCAGTGAGTGCATTTACCACATTAAAACATCCCAACGGGATGCAGTGAGTGCATTAATCAAATTAAAACACCCTGACAGGATGCAGTGGGTGCATTTACCACATTAAAACACCCTGATAGGATGCAGTGAGTGCATTTACCACATTAAAACATCCCAACAGGATGTAGTGAGTGCATTTACCACATTAAAACATCCCAACAGGATGCAGTGTGTGCATTTACCACATTAAAACATCCCAACGGGATGCAGTGAGTGCATTTACCACATTAAAACATTCCAACGGGATGCAGTGAGTGTATTTACCACATTAAAACATCCCAAAGGGATGCAGTGAGTGCATTTACCAAATTAAAACACCCTGACAGGATGCAGTGGGTGCATTTACCACATTAAAACACCCTGATAGGATGCAGTGAGTGCATTTACCACATTAAAACATCCCAACAGGATGTAGTGAGTGCATTAACCACATTAAAACATCCCAACAGGATGCAGTGTGTGCATTTACCACATTAAAACATCCCAATGAGATGCAGTGAGTGCATTTACCAGATTAAAACATCCCAACAGGATGCAGTGAGTACATTTACTACATTAAAACACCCTGATAGAATGCAATGAGTGCATTTACCACATTAAAACATCCTGATAGGATGCAGTGAGTGCATTTACCACCTTAAAACACCCCGATAGGATGCAGTGAGTGCATTTACCACATTAAAACACCCTGATAGGATGCAGTGAGTGCATTTAAAACATTAAAACATACCAACAGGATGCAGTGAGTGCATTTACCACATTAAAACATCCCAACGGGACGCAGTGAGTTCATTTACCACATTAAAACATCCCAACGGAATGCAGTGAGTGTATTTACCACATTAAAACATCCCAACAGGATGCAGTGAGTGCATTTATCACATTAACACATCCCAGTGGGATGCTTTGAGTGCATTTGCCACATTAAAACTTCCCAACGGGATGCAGTGAGTGCATTTACCACATTAAAATATCCCAACGGGATGCAGTGAGTGCATTTACCACATTAAAACACCCTGATAGGATGCAGTGAGTGGATTTACGACATAAAAACATCCCAACAGGATGCAGTGAGTGCATTTACCACATTAAAATATCCCAATGGGATACAGTGAGTAGATTTACCACATTAAAACATCCCAACGGCATGCAGTGAGTGCATTTACCACATTAAAACATCCCAACAGGATGCAGTGAGTGCATTTACCACATTAAAACACCCTGATAGGAAGCAGTGAGTGCATTTACCACATTAAAACCTCCCAACGGGATGTAGTGAGTGCATTTACCACATTAAAATGCCCTGATAGGATGCAGTGAGTGCATTTTCCACATTAAACCAACCCAACGGGATGCAGTGAAAGCATTTATCATATTAAAACATCCCAACAGGATGCAGTGAGTGCAATTACCACATTAAAACACCCTGATAGGATCCAGTGAGTGCATTTACCACATTAAAACATCCCAACGGGGTGCAGTTAGTGCATTTACCACATTAAAACTTCCCAACAGGATGCAGTGAGTGCATTTACCACATTAAAACACCCTGATAGGATGCAGTGAGTGCATTTACCACATTAAAACATCCCAACGGGATGCAGTGAGTGCATTTACCAAATTAAAACACCCTGACAGGATGCAGTGGGTGCATTTACCACATTAAAACACCCTGAAAGGATGCAGTGAGTGCATTTACCACATTAAAACATCCCAACAGGATGTAGTGAGTGCATTTACCACATTAAAACATCCCAACAGGATGCAGTGTGTGCATTTACCACATTAAAACATCCCAACGGGATGCAGTGAGTGCATTTACCACATTAAAACATCCGAACGGGATGCAGTGAGTGTATTTACCACATTAAAACATCCCAACAGGATGCAGTGAGTGCATTTAACACATTAAAAAACCCTGATAGGATGCAGTGAGTGCATTTACCACATTAAAACATCCCAACAGGATGTAGTGAGTGCATTTACCACATTAAAACATCCCAACAGGATGCAGTGTGTGCATTTACCACATTAAAAAATCCCAACGGGGTGCAGTGAGTGCATTTACCACATTTAAACATCCCAACGGGATGCAGTGAGTGTATTTACCACATTAAAACATCCCAACAGGATGCAGTGAGTGCATTTAACACATTAAAACATCCCAGTGGGATGCATTGAGTGCATTTGCCACATTAAAACATCCCAACGGGATGCAGTGAGTGCATTTACCACATTAAAATATCCCAACAGGATGCAGTGAGTGCATTTACCACATTAAAACACCCTGATAGGATGCAGTGAGTGCATTTACCACATAAAAAACATCCCAACAGGATGCAGTGAGTGCATTTACCACATTAAAATATCCCAACAGGATGTAGTGAGTGTATTTACCACATTAAAACATCCCAACAGGATGCAGTGAGTGCATTTACCACATTAAAACATCCCAACAGGATGCAGTGAGTGCATTTACCACATTAAAACACCCTGATAAGATGCAGTGAGTGCATTTACCACATTAAAACCTCCCAACAGGATGTAGTGAGTGCATTTACCACATTAAAATGCCCTGATAGGATGCAGTGAGTGCATTTACCACATTAAACCATCCCAACGGGATGCAGTGAAAGCATTTATCACATTAAAACATCCCAACAGGATGCAGTGAGTGCATTTACCACATTAAAACACCCTGATAGGATCCAGTGAGTGCATTTACCACATTAAAACATCCCAACAGGATGCAGTGAGTGCATTTACCACATTAAAACATCCCAACGGGGTGCAGTGAGTGCATTTACCACATTAAAACATCCCAACAGGATGCTGTGAGTGTATTTACCACATTAAAACACCCTGATAGGATGCAGTGAGTGCATTTCCCACATTAAAACATCCCAACGGGATGCAGTGAGTGCATTTACCAAATTAAAACACTCTGACAGGATGCAGTGGGTGCATTTACCACATTAAAACACCCTGATAGGATGCAGTGAGTGCATTTACCACATTAAAACATCCCAACAGGATGTAGTGAGTGCATTTACCACATTAAAACATCCCAACAGGATGCAGTGTGTGCATTTACCACATTAAAACATCCCAACGGGATGCAGTGAGTGCATTTACCACATTAAAACATCCCAAGGGGATGCAGTGAGTGTATTTACCACATTAAAACATCCCAACAGGATGCAGTGAGTGCATTTAACACATTAAAACATCCCAGTGGGATGCATTGAGTGCATTTGCCACATTAAAACATCCCAACGGGATGCAGTGTGTGCATTTACCACATTAAAATATCCCAACAGGATGCAGTGAGTGCATTTACCACATTAAAACACCCTGATAGGATGCAGTGAGTGTATTTACCACATAAAAACATCCCAACAGGATGCAGGGAGTGCATTTACAACATTAAAATATCCCAACAGGATGTAGTGAGTGCATTTACCACATTAAAACATCCCAACGGGATGCAGTGAGTGCATTTACCACATTAAAACATCCCAACAGGATGCAGTGAGTGCATTTACCACATTAAAACACCCTGATAAGATGCAGTGAGTGCATTTACCACATTAAAAAATCCCAACGGGATGTAGTGAGTGCATTTACCACATTAAAATGCCCTGATAGGATGCAGTGAGTGTATTTACCACATTAAACCATCCCAACGGGATGCAGTGAAGCATTTATCAAATTAAAACATCCCAACAGGATGCAGTGAGGGCATTTACCGCATTAACACACCCTGATAGGATCCAGTGAGTGCATTTACCACATTAAAACCATCCCAACAGGATGCAGTGAGTGCATTTACCACATTAAAACATCCCAACGGGGTGCAGTGAGTGCATTTACCTCATTAAAACATCCCAACAGGATGCAGTGAGTGCATTTACCACATTAAAACATCCCAAAGGGATGCAGTGAGTGCATTTACCAAATTAAAACACCCTGACAGGATGCAGTGGGTGCATTTACCACATTAAAACACCCTGATAGGATCCAGTGAGTGCATTTACCACATTAAAACCATCCCAACAGGATGCAGTGAGTGCATTTACCACATTAAAACATCCCAACGGGGTGCAGTGAGTGCATTTACCACATTAAAACATCCCAACAGGATGCAGTGAGTGCATTTACCACATTAAAACATCCCAAAGGGATGCAGTGAGTGCATTTACCAAATTAAAACACCCTGACAGGATGCAGTGAGTGCATTTACCACATTAAAACATCCCAACAGGATGTAGTGACTGCATTAACCACATTAAAACATCCCAACAGGATGCAGTGTGTGCATTTACCACATTAAAACATCCCAATGGGATGCAGTGAGTGCATTTACCAGATTAAAACATCCCAACAGGATGCAGTGAGTACATTTACTACATTAAAACACCCTGATAGAATGCAATGAGTGCATTTACCACATTAAAACATCCTGATAGGATGCAGTGAGTGCATTTACCACCTTAAAACACCCCGATAGGATGCAGTGAGTGCATTTACCACATTAAAACACCCTGATAGGATGCAGTGAGTGCATTTAAAACATTAAAACATACCAACAGGATGCAGTGAGTGCATTTACCACATTAAAACATCCCAACGGGACGCAGTGAGTGCATTTACCATATTAAAACATCCCAACGGAATGCAGTGAGTGTATTTACCACATTAAAACATCCCAACAGGATGCAGTGAGTGCATTTATCACATTAAAACATCCCAGTGGGATGCTTTGAGTGCATTTGCCACATTAAAACATCCCAACGGGATGCAGTGAGTGCATTTACCACATTAAAACATCCCAACAGGATGCAGTGAGTGCATTTACCACATTAAAACACCCTGATAGGATGCAGTGAGTGCATTTACCACATTAAAACTTCCCAACGGGATGCAGTGAGTGCATTTACCACATTAAAACACCCTGACAGGATGCAGTGGGTGCATTTACCACATTAAAACACCCTGATAGGATGCAGTAAGTGCATTTACCACATTAAACATCCCAACAGGATGTAGTGAGTGCATTTACCACATTAAAACATCCCAACGGGATGCAGTGAGTGCATTTACCACATTAAAACATCCCAACGGGATGCAGTGAGTGTATTTACCACATTAAAACATCCCAACAGGATGCAGTGAGTGCATTTAACACATTAAAACATCCCAGTGGGATGCAGTGAGTGCATTTGCCACATTAAAACATCCCAACGGGATGCAGTGAGTGCATTTACCACATTAAAATATCCCAACAGGATGCAGTGAGTGCATTTACCACATTAAAACACCCTGATAGGATGCAGTGAGTGCATTTACCACATAAAAACATCCCAACAGTATGCAGTGAGTGCATTTACCACATTAAAATATCCCAATGGGATGCAGTGAGTGCATTTACCACATTAAAACATCCCAACGGCATGCAGTGAGTGCATTTACCACATTAAAACATCCCAAAAGGATGCAGTGAGTGCATTTACCACATTAAAACACCCTGATAGGAAGCAGTGAGTGCATTTACCACATTAAAACCTCCCAACGGGATGTAGTGAGTGCATTTACCACATTAAAATGCCCTGATAGGATGCAGTGAGTGCATTTACCACATTAAACCATCCCAACGGGATGCAGTGAAAGCATTTATCATATTAAAACATCCCAACAGGATGCAGTGAGTGCATTTACCACATTAACACACCCTGATAGGATCCAGTGAGTGCATTTACCACATTAAAACATCCCAACAGGGTGCAGTTAGTGCATTTACCACATTAAAACATCCCAACAGGATGCAGTGTTTGCATTTACCACATTAAAACACCCTGATAGGATGCAGTGAGTGCATTTACCACATTAAAACATCCCAACGGGATGCAGTGAGTGCATTTACCAAATTAAAACACCCTGACAGGATGCAGTGGGTGCATCTACCACATTAAAACACCCTGATAGGATGCAGTGAGTGCATTTACCCCATTAAAACATCCCAACAGGATGTAGTGAGTGCATTTACCACATTAAAACATCCCAACAGGATGCAGTGTGTGCATTTACCACATTAAAACATCCCAACGGAATGCAGTGAGTGCATTTACCACATTAAAACATCCCAACGGGATGCAGTGAGTGTATTTACCACATTAAAACATCCCAACAGGATGCAGTGAGTGCATTTAACACATTAAAACACCCTGATAGGATGCAGTGAGTGCATTTACCACATTAAAACATCCCAAACAGGATGTAGTGAGTGCATTTACCACATTAAAACATCCCAACAGGATGCAGTGTGTGCATTTACCACATTAAAACATCCCAACAGGGTGCAGTGAGTGCATTTACAACATTAAAACATCCCAACGGGATGCAGTGAGTGTATTTACCACATTAAAACATCCCAACAGGATGCAGTGAGTGCATTTAACACATTAAAACATCCCAGTGGGATGCATTGAGTGCATTTGCCACATTAAAACATCCCAACGGGATGCAGTGAGTGCATTTACCACATTAAAATATCCCAACAGGATGCAGTGAGTGCATTTACCACATTAAAACACCCTGATAGGATGCAGTGAGTGCATTTACCACATAAAAACATCCCAACAGGATGCAGTGAGTGCATTTACCACATTAAAATATCCCAACAGGATGTAGTGAGTGCATTTACCACATTAAAACATCCCAACGGGATGCAGTGAGTGCATTTACCACATTAAAACATCCCAACAGGATGCAGTGAGTGCATTTACCACATTAAAACACCCTGATAAGATGCAGTGAGTGCATTTACCACATTAAAACCTCCCAACGGGATGTAGTGATTGCATTTACCACATTAAAATGCCCTGATAGGATGCAGTGAGTGCATTTACCACATTAAACCATCCCAACGGGATGCAGTGAAAGCATTTATCAAATTAAAACATCCCAACAGGATGCAGTGAGTGCATTTACCACATTAAAACACCCTGATAGGATCCAGTGAGTGCATTTACCACATTAAAACATCCCAACAGGATGCAGTTAGTGCATTTACCACATTAAAACATCCCAACGGGGTGCAGTGAGTGCATTTACCACATTAAAACATCCCAACAGGATGCAGTGAGTGTATTTACCACATTAAAACACCCTGATAGGATGCAGTGAGTGCATTTACCACATTAAAACATCCCAACGGGATGCAGTGAGTGCATTTACCAAATTAAAACACCCTGACAGGATGCAGTGGGTGCATTTACCACATTAAAACACCTTGATAGGATGCAGTGAGTGCATTTACCACATTAAACCATCCCAACGGAATGCAGTGAAAGCATTTATCACATTAAAACATCCCAACAGGATGTAGTGAGTGCATTTACCACATTAAAACATCCCAACAGGATGCAGTGTGTGCATTTACCACATTAAAACATCCCAACGGGATGCAGTGAGTGCATTTACCACATTAAAACATCCCAACGGGATGCAGTGAGTGTATTTACCACATTAAAACATCCCAACAGGACGCAGTGAGTGAATTTAACACATTAAAACATCCAGTGGGATGCATTGAGTGCATTTGCCACATTAAAACATCCCAACAGGATGCAGTGAGTGCATTTACCACATTAAAATATCCCAACAGGATGCAGTGAGTGCATTTACCACATTAAAACACCCTGATAGGATGCAGTGAGTGCATTTACCACATAAAAACATCCCAACAGGATGCAGTGAGTGCATTTACCACATTAAAATATCCCAACAGGATGTAGTGAGTGCATTTACCACATTAAAACATCCCAACGGGATGCAGTGAGTGCATTTACCACATTAAAACTTCCCAACAGGATGCAGTGAGTGCATTTACCACATTAAAACACCCTGATAAGATGCAGCGAGTGCATTTACCACATTAAAACCTCCCAATGGGATATAGTGAGTGCATTTACCACATTAAAATGCCCTGATAGGATGCAGTGAGTGCATTTACCACATTAAAACATCCCAACAGGATGCAGTGAGTGCATTTACCACATTAAAACACCCTGATAGGATGCAGTGAGTGCATTTACCACATTAAAACTTCCCAACGGGATGCAGTGAGTGCATTTACCACATTAAAACACCCTGACAGGATGCAGTGGGTGCATTTACCACATTAAAACACCCTGATAGGATGCAGTAAGTGCATTTACCACATTAAACATCCCAACAGGATGTAGTGAGTGCATTTACCACATTAAAACATCCCAACGGGATGCAGTGAGTGCATTTACCACATTAAAACATCCCAACGGGATGCAGGGAGTGTATTTACCACATTAAAACATCCCAACAGGATGCAGTGAGTGCATTTAACACATTAAAACATCCCAGTGGGATGCAGTGAGTGCATTTGCCACATTAAAACATCCCAACGGGATGCAGTGAGTGCATTTACCACATTAAAATATCCCAACAGGATGCAGTGAGTGCATTTACCACATTAAAACACCCTGATAGGATGCAGTGAGTGCATTTACCACATAAAAACATCCCAACAGGATGCAGTGAGTGCATTTACCACATTAAAATATCCCAACAGGATGTAGTGAGTGCATTTACCACATAAACATCCCAACGGGATGCAGTGAGTGCATTTACCACATTAAAACATCCCAACAGGATGCAGTGAGTGCATTTACCACATTAAAACACCCTGATAAGATGCAGTGAGTGCATTTACCACATTAAAACCTCCCAACGGGATGTAGTGAGTGCATTTACCACATTAAAATGCCCTGATAGGATGCAGTGAGTGCATTTACCACATTAAACCATCCCAACGGGATGCAGTGAAAGCATTTATCACATTAAAACATCCCAACAGGATGCAGTGAGTGCATTTACCACATTAAAACACCCTGATAGGATCCAGTGAGTGCATTTACCACATTAAAACATCCCAACAGGACGCAGTGAGTGCATTTACCAAATTAAAACATCCCAACGGGGTGCAGTGAGTGCATTTACCACATTAAAACATCCCAACAGGATGCAGTGAGTGCATTTACCACATTAAAACACCCTGATAGGATGCAGTGAGTGCATTTACCACATTAAAACAACCCAACGGGATGCAGTGAGTGCATTTACCACATTAAAACACCCTGATAGGATGCAGTGAGTGCATTTACCACATTAAAACATCCCAACAGGATGTAGTGAGTGCATTTACCACATTAAAACATCCCAACAGTATGCAGTGTGTGTATTTACCACATTAAAACATCCCAACGGGATGCAGTGAGTGCATTTAACACATTAAAACATCCCAGTGGGATGCATTGAGTGCATTTGCCACATTAAAACATACCAACGGGATGCAGTTAGTGCATTTACCATATTAAAATATCCCAACAGGTTGCAGTGAGTGCATTTACCACATTAAAACACCCTGATAGGATGCAGTGAGTGCATTTACCACATAAAAACATCCCAACAGCATGCAGTGAGTGCATTTACCACATTAAAATATCCCAACAGGATGTAGTGAGTGCATTTACCACATTAGAACATCCCAACGGGATGCAGTGAGTGCATTTACCACATTAAGACATCCCAACAGGATGCAGTGAGTGCATTTACCACATTAAAACACCCTGATAAGATGCAGCGAGTGCATTTACCACATTAAAACCTCCCAACGGGATGTAGTGAGTGCATTTACCACATAGAAATGCCCTGATAGGATGCAGTGAGTGCATTTACCACATTAAAACATCCCAACAGGATGCAGTGAGTGCATTTACCACATTAAAACACCCTGATAGGATGCAGTGAGTGCATTTACCACATTAAAACTTCCCAACGGGATGCAGTGAGTGCATTTACCACATTAAAACACCCTGACAGGATGCAGTGGGTGCATTTACCACATTAAAACACCCTGATAGGATGCAGTAAGTGCATTTACCACATTAAACATCCCAACAGGATGCAGTGAGTGCATTTACCACATTAAAACATCCCAACAGGATGTAGTGAGTGCATTTACCACATTAAAACCTCCCAACAGGATGTAGTGAGTGCATTTACCACATTAAAATGCCCTGATAGGATGCAGTGAGTGCATTTACCACATTAAAACATCCCAACAGGATGCAGTGAGTGCATTTACCACATTAAAACACCCTGATAGGATGCAGTGAGTGCATTTACCACATTAAAACTTCCCAACGGGATGCAGTGAGTGCATTTACCACATTAAAACACCCTGACAGGATGCAGTGGGTGCATTTACCACATTAAAACACCCTGATAGGATGCAGTAAGTGCATTTACCACATTAAAACACCCTGACAGGATGCAGTGTGTGCATTTACCATATTAAAACATCCCAACGTGATGCAGTGAGTGCATTTACCATATTAAAACATCCCAATGAGATGCTTTTAGATGTATCCTGGGTTCCTTCATACTTATTCTTACCAAATATATGGGCTACATTTTCACTATCCTGTGAGTAAATTTGCAGTTGTCAATTAAATGTGTACTAAGAGGAAGTCTACCTGAGTTGCATGTTGACTCCTCTTGTATGTGATCTTGTGACTGTCTCTCTTTCTGAACCATGTGTTGGCTACTATCAAGCCATTTGCCAGACAAAACTCTAGAATTGCTTCTCCTTCTTTATTCCTATTGCTCCATCCATGTGGACCCAGGCAGTCCTCATATCCTGTTCTGTCTGTCCCGATATGTGCATTTAAGTCACCCATTATCAACACCAATTCATGTTGTCCTGCTTTATCTAGTAGGTCTTGCAACTGCTGTCTGAATGCACTCTTTTCCTCACTATCACAACCCTGCTGTGGGGCATAGGCTGAGATTATGAATACTGTCCTATCATTACACTGGAGTCTGATTGCCATGAGTCTGTCATTAATTCTGATGATATCCCTCACTGACTTCTGAAGCCTCTGTCTCACCACAATTCCTACACCATTTCTAGCCTGTCCACCACCTGAGTAGTAGAGTCTAGATCCCAAGCCAAGTGGCTTTGTTGCACTGCCCTTCCATCTCGTCTCTTGGATACATAGGATGTCCAGCCTCCTCCGTATCATCATGTCATCCACTTCTAAGCTGCGTCCTGTCAGTGAACCTACATTAAGCATAGCAATTCTCAGTTCATGTTTGGCAGGTTGGTTGGTTTTATGTCCAGCTTTCACTCAACAGAGCTATCCCAGGTAACCCAGGCTGGGCAACTAGACTATTGACCCAGGGCTGCTGGGCTTTTATGGCGGGCACACACTGTACAATAGGGGCACATATACCCCTCCCGCCGTTAGCATGGGTCCCTGCGGGTCCTCAACCCACTTATCACCGGTAACTACCCATGCCCATTTTTTTTTTTGGCGACAGTCAACATGACCGAATCACCTAGAGCCATATTTTACACCGTCGAGTGGCTAGTCCTGCCACAGCGTGCAGTTTGTGATCCATGTTCTCCTATCTTGAGGATACTGCGCACCACAATAGATGCCCAAAGCGGTTGGTCTTTTTACAACTTTTCCCCCCATTGGGCACCATGTAGAATCTGTGCTGCTGCCCACAGCTCCATTCATTGGTGAGTCTAAGATAGAAACACTCAGCATGTTTTTCAGACATGGGAGAAACCCCATGGAGACACAGAGAGAACATGCAAACTCCAAACAGGCATTAATCGGAGGTCAGGATCGAACCTTGTACCTTGTGCATTGGAGGCGAAGACCTTAACCACTAAGCCATCTGGTCTCTGACCATCCCCAGTGAAACAGCCCATTTACAGCATAAACCAGTAGTTGCCACAATCAGCTGCAAGCAGTGGTCAGAGAAGGCTCTAAGGTCAACAGAGACCAGGCTGAAGACCTGGAAGTTGACTGGAGAGAAAGTACAGCAGTTCAATGAATTACTCAGGGCTCTAGCACCCCAAGAAGAGGAGGAAATAGGTGGAGTTGAAGAAGAGTGGCAGCGCCTAAAAACAGCATGTGTTAGGACTACAGAAAAGATATGTGGCCGAGCCAGTTATGGAAATAAGGTACATAAGGAAAGCTGGTGGTAGAATGCAGAAGTGCAGGAAGTGATCAAAAGAAAGAAGGAGTGCAGGAAGAAGTGGGAGACTGAAAAGACTGACCAAGCTAGGAAGGACTACTGGTTGGCTAACAAAGAAACTAAGAAAGAAGTTGCAATAGCAAAGAATAGGGCATCAGAGGCACTCTATCAGCTTCTGGAACGTGACTCAGTAAGGGGCACAAAGAAACTATACCAGGTTGCAAGGCAAAGACAGAAAGATAAAGAAGATAATCAAACACCCTTCATAAGGGATTCCAGCAACAACCTGCTTACCAGTCCACAGGACATCAAAGACAGATGGAAGGAGTATTTCCAGCAGCTTCTGAATGAAGAAAACCCCACAGAAGCGGTACTGCCCCAGAAACAGCCTACAATGAGAGTAGAAGAGGAGCCCAGCTTAGAAGAAGTAAGAGCAGCACTAAGGAAAATGAAGTCAGGGAATGCAGCAGGCTCAGATGAGGTCACAGCAGATATGATAAAGATGCTGGGTGAGCTAGGGGAGAAATGGCTCCTGTGGGTACTAATTGCAGTGTGGAGAGAAAGGTGTATCCCAGATGACTGGAGAATAAGCATGCTCATGCCAGTGTACAAGAACAAAGGGGACATCCACAACTGTGGACAGTACAGAGGCATCAAACTCCTACCACATTGCATGAAAGTTCTGGAGAGGGTAATTGATAAACAGATATGCAGAATAGTAGAATGTAAGATGGGAGATGAACAGTTCGGATTCAGATCAGGATGCAGTACAATTGACCCGATGTTTGCATTGAGACAGATACTTGAGAAGAAACTAGAGAAGAGGAGAGAGTCAAACTGGGCTTTCCTAGACTTGGAGAAAGCATATGACAAGGTCCCAAGAAAGCTGATCTGGGCAGTACTGCGGTGGTTTGAAGTCCCAGAAAAATTGGTAGAATTAGTACAGGCTATGTACAAGGACACAGTGACTCAAGTATGAACAGTGTTTGGCCTCACTGAGGGGTTCCCAGTGGGAGTGGGTGTACACCAGGGTTCAGCTCTGAGCCCACTGCTGTTCATACTGGTAATGGACTACATCAGCAAACAGGTTGGAGGGGTCAGAGCAACAAAGCTGCTGTATGCAGACAATGTGGCAGTACAGGCAGACTCTGATCTAGAACTTCAGCAAAGGATAGGAGAATGGAATGTAAATCTGAAGGCACATGGGATGAAACTAAGGACAGATAAGACAGTGGTAATGGTGCAGATTGGGGAAATCAGAAGAAGCTGAGAATAGAGATAGATGGGAAGATAGTGGAACAGGTAAACAGCTTCAAGTATCTGGGAGGGGTGGTTGAGGAGAAGGGTAGTCTGAATGAAGAGGTCAAAGCTAGAATCAGAGGGGCTGCAGCCAACTGGCATAGAGTATCAGGTGTAGTCTATGACAGGAGAATGCCAAAGAAGCTGAAAAGTAAAGTGTACAAGACAGTGGTGCGACCAGTACTACTGTATGGTACAGAAACCTGGGCAGTAAAGGCAGAACAGTTGAAGAAGCTAGAGGTGATGGAAATGAAGTGCCCGAGAAAGGTGGCAGGATGCACACTGCGGGACAGACGAAGAAATGAGGACATAAGAGCAGATGCCAAAGTAGCTCCAATTGCAGAAAAGATCAAAGAGAACAGATTACGATGGTATGGGCACATGTGTAGAAAAGCAGAAGACAATCTGGTGAGGAAGATTTGGGACAGACAGGAAGAAGGTAAGAGGAAGTGAGGGTGTCCAGCAAATAGGTGGATGGATTGTGTGAAATAAGATCTGCGACAGTCAGGCATGAGTATTGAAGAAGGCAGGAGAGTGGCACTGAATCGAGAGAGTTGGCGACAGTTAATACGATACCCTGACCCCATGTAAATGGGAAAAAGGGGGATGATGATGATGATGATGATGATGATGATGAATTAAATGTGTACTAAGAATAAGGTAGTTCTTAAGAATGTGCCAGAGGTAATTAATAATATGTCTGACATGAAATGAATTACTACCATATGTGGCAATAAGTCTCACTGTGCTCTCCTTAGGTGTTACTACCCTATGTGGCAGGAAGTCTCACTGTGCTCCCTTAGGTGTTACTACCCTTCGTGGCAGTAAGTTCCACTGTGCTCTCCTTACATGTTACTACCCTATGTGGCTGTAAGTCTGACTGTGCTCTCCTTAGGTGTTACTGTCCTATGTGGCAGTACATCTCACTGTGCTCCCTTAGGTGTTACTACCCCATGTGGCAGTAAGTCTCACTGTGCTCTCCTTAGGTGTTACTGCCCTATGTGGCAGTACATCTCACTGTGCACTCCTTAGGTGTTACTACTGCACGTGGTATTAAATAAAACTGAGCTCTCCTTAGGTGTTACTGCCCTATGTGGCAGTACATCTCACTGTGCTCTCCTTAGGTGCTACTACTGCACCTGGTATTAAATATCACTGTGCTCTCTTTAGGTGTTACTTCCCTTTGTGGTAGTAAGTCCCACTGTGCTCTCCTTAGGTGTCACTACTGCATGTGGTATTAAATATCACTGTTCCCTCCTTAGGTGTTACTACCCTACATTGCAGTAAGTCCCACTGTGCTCTTCTTAGGTGTTACTACTGTATATGGTATTAAATATCACTGTGCTCTCCTTAGGTGTTACTACCCTACATGGCAGTAAGTTCCACTGTCCTCTTCTTAGGTGTTACTACTGTACGTGGCATTAAATATCACTTTGCTCTTCTTAGGTGTTACTACTGTATATGGTATTAAATATCACTGTGCTCTCCTTATGTGTTACTACTGTACATAGTATTAAATATCACTGTGCTCTCCTTAGGAGTTACTACTGTACGTGGTATTAAATATCACTGTACTCTCCTTAGGTGTTACTACACTATGTGGCAGTAAGTCCCACTGTGCTCTCCTTAGGTGTTACAGCCCTATGTGGCAGTAAGTCTCACTGTGCTCTTCTTAGGTGTTACTACCCTACGTGGCAGTAAGTCCTAATGTGCTCTCCTTGGG
Organism: Protopterus annectens; assembly: GCF_019279795.1. Classification (NCBI taxonomy): domain Eukaryota; kingdom Metazoa; phylum Chordata; order Ceratodontiformes; family Protopteridae; genus Protopterus; species Protopterus annectens. The sequence goes on from NC_056737.1 coordinate 1,015,558,821, forward strand.
TGTTACTGCCCTATGTGCAGTAAGTCCCACTGTGCTCTCCTTAGGTGTTACTGCCCTATGTGGCAGTAAGCCCCAATGTGCTCTCCTTAGGTGTTACTACCCTACATGGCAGTAAGTTCCACTGTGCTCTCCTTGGGTGTTACTGCCCTATGTGGCAGTAAGTCTGACTGTGCTCTCCTTAGGTGTTACTACCCTATGTGGCAGTAAGTCCCACTGTGCTCTCCTTAGGTGTTACTGCCCTATGTGGCAGTAAGTCCCACTGTGCTCTCCTTAGGTGTTACTACCCTACATGGCAGTAAGTCCCACTGTGCTCTCCTTAGGTGTTACTACCCTACGTGGCATTAAGTCCCACTGTGCTCTCCTTAGCTGTTACTGCCCTATGTGGCAGTAAGTCCCACTCTGGTCTCCTTAGGTGTTACTACCCTACGTGGCAGTAAGTCCCACTGTGCTCTCCTTAGGTGTTACTACCTTACGTGGCAAGTAAGTCCCACTGTGCTCTCCTTAGGTTTTACTGCCCTATGTGGCAGTAAGTCCCACTGTGCTCTCCTTAGGTGTTACTACCCTACATGGCAGTAAGTCCCACTGTGCTCTCCTTAGGTGTTACCACCCTACGTGGCAGTAAGTCCCACTGTGCTCTCCTTAGGTGTTACTACCCTACATGGCAGTAAGTCCCACTGTGCTCTCCTTAGGTGTTACCACCCTACGTGGCAGTAAGTCCCACTGTGCTCTCCTTAGCATTATTCTTTTCTTTATATCACAGAAGCCTCAGCCCGATTCATTTTATCTGTACCATTCTTGGATCAACAACATCATGGCTCTTGAACAGTGACAAGAATTGCCCCTAGAGTGTTGCATTAGATACTCCTGCTTTTCCCCCATATTCCTTCAGCAACCTTCTCATCAAGTAAATGGGGTCTGTAACCATGGATATGAGCCCTCCATGGGTGCCCTGTGACAATGCAACAATTGTCTCATATATACTGGCAACCAACTAATTCTTAAACAAACTGATAAGCTATGCAAGAGATGTAACTACACAATGCCACTGGAGGCAAAGATGTCACATGCAAGCACGAATAATACCAATCAGGTTGTCAGTAATGCACAACCTACACCTACCGCATGCTTTAGGGATCAGACACAACAGTCAAGTAACAGTCAGTTGGCTATCAGGTGGCAGGATCCACCAGATTTTGCATGCATTCATATGATTGCATTGTGAGTTCCAGTATTACTCTGTCATAGCCCATATAGGTGTGAATGACTGGAGACATACCTCCCCAGGCTATATGAAGAGAGACATGACAGAGTTCTCAAATTATGTGTTCTAAGCTGGGAAAATCCTAGCATTGAGCAGAATTCTACCTTCTCCAAGGATGATGTCACAATATGAAGAGAAGATGATTGACTTTAATAATTGACTAAGTTTTCTGTGCCATTCCAAGAAAGTGCAACATTTGGTGGGGGGGGGATATGGTCGACAGACCACACTGCTTTGCCAGAGATGGTCTGCACTTGTCTTCTTAAGGCTTTTGAATATTGGCTAAAAATATTGTCATCCTCCATTGTGCCCTTTTTTTTAGGAAATGTCAAAATGACAAACCATTCTGATATAATAAAAAAAAAACTAGAATATCTATATGTGTTACTCCTTAATGCAAGGAGTATAAACTATAAACAAGCGTCCATTCTCTCCAGGCTGTCTTCAGCCTGAAGAATGCAGGCATCCATGTAATCACCAAAATGTAGTTTAAAGCTGTGGAGAGCACCCCGGCAGTGCTGAGTTACAATGATTTCCACACATTTAGATCAGCTACAGCACAGGTTGGGAGTAAATGTAGATGTATCTCAGTTTACATCAAAAACAAACATATCTCAAGATTGGTCAAACAGAATCATGTGTATAAGCTTCTCCATGTCCAAATTATCATAGGAAAGTCCAATTCCATATCCTTGCAAGCTATAGGTCCCCTTCTATGACACAGGAACTCCATAGCACATATTTAAACATACTGGAGACATTCGCATTTTAAACAAATAACTTTAACTGCCCTACTGTGACTCATAACTGACCCAAAACTTGCATGCTCAGAGATTTCTTGCATAGTCAACACAATCACACTGGACCAGATAGTCCAATCGCAAATGTACTGGATCTAGCTCTCAACAACATAAGTTACAGGAGTTTATCTAGGATTGGTGTGCTCTGTCTGATCTCTGGAGTGAATCCAAACAAAATCCAAAGCATCCTTTGAAATCTACATTAAAAATAAGTATTTTTATTCACTGCTCTGCACTTTTAAACTGAGTATTATTGAATTTCTGCCTACTTTTAACAGTTTTAGCTGTTTTAACTGTTCTGCTGTTTCACCATTTCAACTCATTGCAGTTTGAGACTGTTTTTCCTGCACTTTGCATTTTCTAATGCTTGTGTATTTTGTGGCATAGGCTAGATTCAGATTTGCTGAATCTAGACTTTTTGGCACTATTTGAGAACTAAAACCAGTCATCTTACATTAAGAGGGTCCCCCTACACCCTTGAGGCAGATGAGTGTAGCAAAAGACCCATCTGAGTTGGAGATTGTTGGAATAAGGCTCAGTACTGAGCATTTCCATTAACTGCAGTGGTGCTGCAGTAGCGTTGTTGCCTCACAGTAAGACGCTGTCCGGTTCGATTCTCAGCTAGAGCGTCTTCTGCGTGGAGATATGCGTGAATGGGCATACCTTCGTTGAAGGTTGTGTGTCAGGGCTGGCAACTGGGCACCTAAAAAATCTACTGCCAATCATTAGCAGACCGGAGTTCTGCTGTGGCGACCCCTAACTGGGAAAAGCCAAAAGACACAATAGCTGAGCATTTCCATTGGCCAGCTTGTTTGAAAATTGCTTAACCTGTTTTAAAAAAGGGTTCTCACACTTGCTACATAAGCTTCACATTTGCGCATGTTTGCACCTATTTTAACACAGCTCCACAGAGTTTAGCAACCAGCCTCTGACTACCACCCTGTGAGCAATCTGAGGCATCTGTTTGCACATAATGCACCTTTGTGCAGCACCGCACAGTAGAGGTGACCATTGCCGATTATAGACGCAAAAGCTAAACCAGATTTATTTTCCCTTAGAAGCTGCCTGTGCTCCATCTGAGTCATCCCTTAAATTGTGCTTAGCTGCTTGAATAGCACCTCAGCTGGACTTTCTACAGCATTTGCCACTTTAACTGAAATCTCTTAATCCTTAATAGTCACGTAGCCCTTGAGAGCCCAAATAGTATAGATCCAGCATTAAGCCACCAATTAAACCACATCCTTCCTCATTAAAGTAAGCAAATTTACACCTAGTATTATGGATGGTCAGTTCTACTCCACTTTTCCGGCCAGCCTGATTGATATGGATATACTGATGCAGTATAGCAATTGCCTCATGTACACCGACAACCCACTACTCCTAAACCACACAAGCTCATTTTGTGAGAGATGCATATACACCAATAATTTGAAATCCTTGCTCTCTCATTCACAGAACAGTGACACTGAACAGGTTGTTAGCCCAAATACTACACATCCAGCACAAACCACACTCTCAACACATAAACCATCATATGCGGAGGTACTCACCATAAATTTACCTACACACCAAAGGACTCCAAAACATAAATATGCTACACCTAATACAGTACCTACAGCACTCAATAAACATAAAACCACAAGCACAAGTGTCTCATCAAACAAGCATCTAAGACAAAGCACATCTAAACCAAATTGTTTGGTCATAGGAAGCTCTATAGTGCAACACACAGATGTCCCATTCACCAGGCTGGGCAAGGAGAAGGTTACTGTCAGCTGTCTGTCAGGTGACAGGATCCACCAGATCACACACGCACTCAACCCTGTCCACAAGTACCGTTATGACTCAGTCATAGTTCATGTTGGTGTGAATGACTTGAGATGCACCTCACTGGACTATATGAAGAGAGACATGACTGAGCTCTCTGACTATGTGTCTCAGGCAGGTGTGTCCCTAACCTTGAGCAGCATATTACCTTCATCTAAGATGATACCACAATATAAACAAAAAATTATTGACTTCAACAATTTGCTTTAGTTTCTGGTGTCATTCTAAGGGATCCATTACCTGTCAGCCTGGGATGACATGGTAGATAGATCATGCTGATTTGGCAGAGATGATCTTCATCTGTCACCTCTGGGATTTCAATTACTGGCTAAGACTCTTGCCTCTCTCATAGTGCTGTTTTTTAGGCAATGTCACAACAACAACATTTCTGATGTAAAGCAACCTCAAGGTTATGCTGCTAAATGCTAGGAGTCTAAACCTAAAACTGCACTCACTGGAAGCACCCCTCACCTTAGAAGTTGCTGGCATCTGTGCAGTCACAGAGACTTGTTTTAAGGCCATGAAAATCACCCTGGCCATACTGGGTTATAATGCCTTCCACACATTCAGACCACAAGCTGAAAATGCAAGAACTAAAGGAGGTGAATTATCAATATTCATCAAAGATAAATACACCTCCTGATTGGTTAAACAGAATGATTCTCTCCATGTGGAGGAGGAGTATCAATATTCATCAAAGGTAAATACACCACCTGATTGGTTAAACAGAATGATTCCCTCCATTTGGAGGAGGAGTATCAGTGTTCACCAAAGGTAAATACACCTCTAGATTGGTTAAACAAAATGATTCTCTTGAAATAATCCAGGTCCAATAGACTGTAGGTAAGAACCATTTCCAAGTTATTACCAGTTATAAGACTCCCTCCAGGAACCAGGATATCCACATTGCATACTTGGATCTACTTGAATCACTCAAGAGACTACCAAACACCCTGGTTTTAGGTGACTTTAACTACCCATGCATAGATTGGGTGTATATTATATGTGTACTTATACACTTGCCCAAAGGTTCTTGGACTTCATTAACTTCACTGCCCTGGACCAGTTGGTTGACCCCTCCACCCCATGTTTGCAGCCCTGCCTAGTGAGGTCTCATCATAAATCAGTCTCATTAGAAGTAACAATAACATCTGACTCTCCATTACCAGCAACTAGACAAAACAACTTCTCCAAAGCCAATTACAACCTAATACATGATGGCATTAATATCTTCATATCCCCTGCCCTCATTGATGGCATGGACATCTATACTGGGATTTACACCAATAGCTTGTTTAAGCATCTATACAAATGTATTGACTCAGCCATACTTGATAGGATCAAAAGAAGATCCTCAAGAAAGAACAAGCCTGCCTGGTGGACACCTGCCATTAACAGGTTATACAATAAGAGAAAGAAATTGCTGTCCAAGACCAGGAATGAATGATATCTGAATTGTCATCATTCCCTCCTTGGCTAAAGCAAGCAAATTAGACACCTCATAAGGCATTATAAAGCTAACTATGAATCCAAATTAGCCTCCTTCACTGAGAATAACCACAAGGCCTTCTTTAGCTATGTCAGAAACCTTAAAGGAAAAACCCAGATCTGCACAGATCTGGTTCTTAATGGTACTACATATACTGAACCCACAGAAATGGCTAACTTGCTAGCTGACAGCTGTCCCCACCACATATCCCCCAAAGCATCCCTACCACCTACTTTCCACCTAGTATATCCAAGGAGCAGGTCATAAACACTTTCTCCAAAGCCACAAACACAGCCTCTATGGGACCTGATAATATCCAAGGCTGTGCTCTAAATGGATTAAAACAGGAGCTAGCTACACCACTGGATGCTCTTTTTAACCATAGTCTAAGCATTGGTTTTGCACCTGCTGAATGGAAAACAGCAACCGACATCCCATTACATAAAGGAGGTACCTCCACAGACTCAGGGAACTATAGACCCATAAGCATGACCAGCCTGGTCTGCAAGGCTATGGAAAGAATAATCATGAATAATCATGGACCTTATCAACAAAAATATAGGAGGCCTCCAGACACTCAACCTGACCCAGTTTGGCTTTGTTAAAGGGAGATCCTGCCTCTGGAACTTAGTGGACTTCTTTGAGACAGTCACCAAAGCATTAGACCAAGGCAAATCCATGCATACATCCTACCTCGACCTGGCCAAGTCCTTTGGCACTATTCCCCACTCAGGTATCAATGATAAACTCACTCAGCTGGAGAGCAACCTGTATATTGTCAGGTAGATTGCATACTGGCTCAATGATAGAATGTATACAGTAAAAATAGGTGAGTCTACCTCCACCAGCAGACCCATACCCAGTAGTGTTCCACAGTGATCTGTGCTGGTGCCCCTGTTGTTTGGAATCTATTTTTCGGATGCACAGGCTAAAACAAAATGCCTATAGCTGAAAACATTTGCTGATGATTGCAAACTGAGTGCAGTCATTGAGTCACCAAATGATATCCACATCTTACAAGAGGAACTTACACAGAGAAACAACTGATGCCAAACTCATGGGCTAAAACTCAATGCATTATAATTCCCTTTGGCAATGATGACGTCCTTGCAGATAACCACATTAATAACAATACCCTAAGCACACAATCAGTGATGAGAGATTTGTTCACACAGGTTGACAGCAGCCGATCCTTTGACCACCACATCTCCACAGTGTTAAGAAAGGTTTTCTACTTCACCCACCTCATACGTAAGGGCATTGCATACAGAACAAAAGAGGTTATAACCCCCCTGTACTCCTCACTCATCAGCACAATAATACAGTACAATGCTACCTATGGTATGTACCTTACCAGGCACCTGCAGCAACTGGAATGACCTCTAAGGTTTCTTACAAAGATAATTATGGGTCTTCAGCATATGTCATACACTGGCAGATTGAAATTACTGTCACTATACTCTGTGTCTTACAGACTACTCAGAGGTGACTTCTGCCTTGCATATAAAGCAATCTCAGATCCTGTTCTAATGGAAATGCTGCACAGTCATAAATCAAATGGTATAAGATGCACTCGCTCTAGGGAACTCAACCTACTATGTGACATCAGCAGTACTTGCTGGAGAGACAGATATGTCTCACAGAGGTTACCTTTCCTCTGGAACAAACTTCAAATTCAGGTGAATCAGAGCCCCTCACTGACCCTATTTAAGCATAATTTGGATGACTGGATGGGAAACCACAAATTCACCCTGAGAGTTTCACCTGTGTCTTTCTTTGACAGGGGTAATAGTTGTTGACTTAGCTCCACTTAATACCTTGATATTCTTGGGAACATAGCTTGTACTTGGCTAGACTTGTAAAAACCCTAGAGTCATTATCCCATAACCTCCTATGATACTATGATCAAGAGAACACTTCACTCACCCTATTGTAATATCCTCTCTGGTAAGGTTGGGCCATAAAGCTGTCTTCTTTAAAATAAAAATAAAACGCAGGACCCCTGCTAACCATGGAACATTTAGAACCTATTCTAATTGAAACTTCCCACTATTAAGTAATAACTTGGAAAAACTGAAACCCCCCAAAGCTGTAAAAATGCTGCCGCTGCCTAAGCGTAATTGTTCACAGAGACTCTTTACAAGCATCTTAATAAATGCATAAAGACAGATGTGCCTACCAGGAATAAGCACATAACAAACTCAAGAAAACAAACCATCATGGTAGAAACCTAACATTAATAGGGCGTATAACAAAAGGAAGAAAGTGTAGCACCCAGCAAGATAAAAAACATCTCTCATCAAAATCTAAACAAGCAACTCAGAGGACAAATCAAAGCCACCAATGTCAAATTTGGGGTAAAAATAGCCTTCCAGGCCAAGGACAACCATAAGATGTTCTTTAGTTATGTCCTCACCCTCAATGGCCATACACAACAATGTGCTGAACTACGTGTAAATGGAGCCATCTTTACTGAGTCAGAGGATATGGTAGATCTACTGTCCAGCAAATTCAGCTCCCATTTTACCTCTCTCTTTCCCTCAACTATCACTCAGCAAATACTGTTAAACATAATTCCCCAACTATCCTCAATGTGCACTCCAAGGCCAAGAATACCACATCAGTGGGCCTTAAAAATATCTCAGCATGCCTCTCAAGTGGAATGAAACATGACCTATCAGGATCACTAGAATAACTATTTAACCATAGCCTTCAGACAGGCTTCATGCCACTTGAATAGCGAACGTCTATGGTCATGTCACTACACAAGAGCAGGCCATCTACAGACACAAATAACTACAGACCCATATGCCTTACTTGTCTCATATGAAAATCCATGGAAAGAATCCTTATGTAAGTGATGAACGCTAATATGGAAACCTGCAGACATTGGATCCAATCTAACCCAGTTTAGTTTCATCAAGGGCAGATTATGCCTACTCAGACTGATGGACTTCTTCAAAAACGTCACCAAAGAAATGTGCAAGGGCAAAATGGTGTATACTGTCTACTACCTCAACATGGCCATGTTATTTGATAAAAGACCCCACTCAGTCATGTAAATAAACTCACAGAATTTGTATAAACCCCATGTGTCACCCACTGGATAGGCCCCAACATGTTAGAATAGGAGAGTCTACATCCAGAAAGAGACCAGCCACTATCAGAGTCCCTCAGTGCCCTGTACTGGATCCTATCCTTTTTGGCATCTACTTCTTTTAAGTCAAGGACAACCTCAAGGATCTTTAGCTGTTTGAGTTTGTAGATGACTTCAAACTAGGTGTAGTCATAGAATCCACACAAGACACTAATATCCACCAAGAACTGCTGACTCTGACCAATAAGTAATGATATCTTTTGCAAAGTTGGCTACCCCTGGAAACTTCTTATTTGATAACAGGCCACTAAGAGTAGACCCAGTAGTCAGGGGTTTTGGGACACATGCAGTAAAGTAATCATTCTATGTTGTGCAGACTATAAGCAAGGGTATGGCATCTGCGTCTGGTTCCACGGATGTCATTGTTCCACTGTATTCAGACCTCATCAGACCAACCATCAAGTGCAATGCCACTTTAGTATATATATACCTGACCATGTACACGTAAAAACTGGAATGTCCACTGAGGATCCTTGTGAAAAGGATACAGGACATGAACAACATGTCCTTTATGGATCAGCTCAAAGCCTTATGTCTGGACTTGGTCTCAAACAGATTGCTGAAATGCAAACTATGCCTTGCATAGAAAGAATCCTTGGATCTTGCTCTGATGGATTTTCTGCTCATCTGCAAAACAAATAGCATCAGAATTACTTGATTTAAGGACTTTAACCTTACTTGAGACATGAACAGGACATGCTGGAGGGACAGATATATGTTTCAGAGACTACCTCTTCTCCAGAACAGGTTTCCCATCCATGCAGTGTTCTTCCCCTACCCAATTCAAGAGTAACTTGGATCAGTAAATGGGGAATCCAAAATTCACCCCTGGTCTTGCACATATATATCCCTAATGGACATAAGCAGTCTATAAATGCTTGACCAGTCAACCCCTAGTCTAAATATACCATTTAGACTAAGCTTAAGGTTTCTAAACTTGTCAGATACATTTGAGATGCATGGCTAGGCTTAAAAGGGACCATGTGGTCATTAGCCTATTATACACCTATTAACCTATGAACTTATTTCCTGACTAAATTGCATCTAGTCAGTATGAATACATACTTGAGTCTGCACTAAACACAAGACATACATTTATTAGGACTCACAGCGAACCAAATAAATAGAAATAATATTATCATTTGCCGTCATACTGGAAATGGGTAACAGTGGCACCTCTGAAAAACACTGCACTGCACATAAACCTGAGATATGTCTAACCTACCAAACTGAACTTATACAGTGCCTTTTCCATGTCAGAGGATATCTTAAGCATTGCTTAATCTTAACCTAGCTAGAGTATATTAATTTCTATAATATGCACTTTCATGTGGTGAGGGCAGTTTTGTAGATACATTTTGTCAATGTACATATTAGTACCTGGTGTAATAAAAGGATTTTAAGCCAACTTGTAACTGTACATAATTTTTTTTTTTGGTTGCACAGACATTTTGTTTCCTTATGGAAGTGAAAGCACTGCCATATTATACAGCGTAAGATGCAGATAGCAACATGACTTTTTATGTTGTGCTGTTACTGAATATAAATCAATATACTGCCATCAGAGCTGGAGACTCACAAATATAAATTAACTTTATAGGCTACATTTCTACACCATATAAATGGCCATTATTGTAATTACTTGTAAATAGATGTAATCCTGTGACACTTTAAGTATCACTATGTAAAGCAAAGGCAGTAACTTATTTCTGTCCTCATGGTACATAGAAGACATACAACGGACAAAAAACAGGCACAGTGGAATTTGTGAACTTTTTATGGACCCAGAAATAGAGGATGATATAATCAGTGGGGCTGGCTAGCCATATTTATGCTTTATTTTTCTGCAGACAGTGGGTACCAATTCTATTTCATTTTTATTTTATTTTATTTTTGTTTATTAACTGGAGCTAGGACACTGGTCTTAATAGACCATTTCCAGGCTCAGCATAGAAAGAACAGTACCAGCATATGAATATAATAAAATATATGAAAATGGAGCTATAGCAAAGATGAAATCTTACACGCAAAGATTAGTGAAGTTTTCTGCTGACATACATTTATTTTTTCCCCTTGAGGTCAAATTGGCACACTTTTAAATCCACATCCCCTGATCTTCTGGTTCTATATCACTTAGGAGCCTATGATTTTAGCAACAGGAAGGGCTACACCTCCCATTCCTCACCTTTTTACAAGTCATAAAATAGTAAATACTTAATATTTTCTTTCCTTTTTTAAACCATTCAAAATCCTGTCACCACTATATTTATTATGATGTTTCATATATTGAACTAGTGCAGTGCAGGATTAATGGCTACATTCAATAATTATTTTCTGAAAAAAATTGCAGATTAATATTCATTAGATGTATGTACACCCATGCCATGATACATGGTTGCACATATACCTCAGACAACATGAACATATAGCTCTATTAATGTATAGATATGTGTATGTGTCTGTGTGGGATACTCAAATTTAATTAAATTTGTTTAAAGTCAACATTATGCGGGTGCAGGGGGCTCTGTAAAAAAACATTTTTTCCTTAGTTTTACTTTTTCACACCCAGAGGTTATTGCTCAGCATATGATCTGTCGGTTTACTATTAAAAGGTCAAACGGCACTCCGACTGTCGTATAGTCGACAATGGAAGGTTGTAAATGTCGAATGTCGAAGTCAAAAAATCAATCTAGGAACGGTGTTAACATGGGTTGAGGTAGGTGTTCGCATTATTCTGAACTACAAACATCTCCCCTACCTCGACCCATGTTGAAACCCATTCCTAGATTGTTTTTTTGAGTTCGCGATTATCAGTTTCGACCTTCCGTTGTCGACTATACGACAGTCGAAGGAGTGCCGTTCGACCTTTTAATAGTAAACCGATCTGTCAATGTTTTCTTTTCAATGTTGACATTTTGGGTCTGTTGATTTAATTTAGTAGACCTACATATATTTTCATAGGTTCATAGGTGATTGCTATGTTAATGACCTCAGGGGGGCTTTTTAATGTTTCATGCTTTTCATGCTTCTCAAATGTATCTGGCATGTTTTGATACCCTTAAGGTTATTTTAAGGGGTATGTGTAGGCTTGGGCATGGGTGGGCAAGCATTTATGGGCTGCTTCTGTCTACCAGAGACATAGGCGATAGACCAAGGGTAAATTTCTGATTCCATTTAATTAGTGCAATGGATGTCTACATCTATCTATTTATCTATTTTTATGTAGACAGATCGATAGATATAGATATATATGCGTGATGAAAAATGGGTTGACAAACAGAACTAAAATGTTAAATAGTTAAATATAGAAAATGATTTTGTCTTGACACTGCCTTATATGAAAAATCTATATAAAAATTGTTACCATATATTTAATAAGCATCTTTGCCTGAAAACAGTGAGTGATCAAACAGAATTGTGCCACCCATGTTCAGTTGTTATTTCTTTCCGCTTTTCCTGGTTAGGGGTCGCCACAGTGGAACTTCGGTCCGCTAATGATTATAGGTTCATAGGTTCATAGGTTCATACTAGGCTATCTGCCCTAGGGCATTTATAAGCCTAGCCAGAATGTGTTTGGCTTTCGCCACCCATTTTAAATTAATTTTGCTATGCCCTTTTTTGAGGTTAGTATACTGTGCCTCTGTCTAACAGTGACACAGAAGTGATACCCGGGATAAACCTACGATCTCCCATCCACTCACCAAGATTCCTCTTGAAGAGAGTCAATGAGGGACTCTGCCTAACCTGGACTGGGATTTTATTCCAGAGTGAATGGAGCCTCTGGGTTATGAATCTGTCCCTCCAGCATGTCCTATTTATTTCAGTGCTGAGGTTCAAGTCTCTTGAGCACGTAGCTCGATGGGATTTGGATTTTCTGAGGTGCAGCATGTCCATTAATTCCAGGTTGGACATGGCTTTATATGTCAGGCACAGATCGCCTCTGAACAGGCGGTATGCCACTGAATAGAGCTGGTGTTTCTTTAACCGGGCAGCATATGGCATCTGTTTGAGCCCTTTGATCCTCTTGGTGAGGTACTTTTGGGGTCTTTCCAGTTGCTGCAGGTGTCTGGTAAGGTACATCCCAAAAGGGGCATTGTACTCAATTATGGGCCTGATGAGGGATGAGTAAAGAGGCACGATGACCTCCCCTGATCTAGATGTGAATCCCTTCATGATTAGGTGGGCTATATAAAATGTTTTTCTAACCACTTTGGCCACGTGGTTGTCAAATGAGAGATTGCTATCAACTTGGGTGCCCAGGTCCCTAATTACTTCTTCTGTACTTAATGTATTACCACCTATGTGGTAATTTGTGGGCACTTTGTTTTTGACAAAGGGGATGACTATACACGTTTTGGCGTTTAGCTTGAGGCCATTCCTCAGGCGGTAGGTAATCTTATCGTTGCTTTTGTTTTCCTTTCCAATTCCTGTAAAACATTCATCTATCAATGAATTGTTTGCTTTCTGCTTTTCCTTTATATGTTTCTGTGTTTCTGTTTTTCTACTTCTGCTGCTGATTTATCTCTTTCTCGGAGTTTCTGATGGTCTGTTCCCTTTTTTACATTCTCCTAGTAATGCTATGTCTTGCCTTCGCTCTTTTATAATTCTTTCGGTTCATGACTCCCTTAGTGGACTTCTGCATGTTCCCTTCCTTTGCTTTGTTGCGATACATTCTTGTGGTAGCACTTTATCTGCTATTGGTTATATAACAAGAATCTCTCTTAACACACCCACTTATTGTGTTCATCTGGTTTAACAGTCTCCTAACACTTTAGATCTTATTCACTATTTTAATATCCTACTCACATCTGCGTTAACATGTCCGTCAGTTTCAATGAAGTCAAGCAGGTCATCTCTGTGATCTTTCTCTTCTTGACTAAGTACATCCTCTTTGTTCTTTGATTCCTGCTCTTTAAGGATTGAAAATGTAGTTTACAAATCTGACATAGAATCTTACCTGCACGTCCTTCACTAAATATTCAAAGTTTCTGCAAATATTGAAAAAGATACCCAACTAAGGAATCGAGTTTGGAGAATTTCCTTCTTAGTTATACATTGCATGTGTATCCATCCAAATAATTATTGAATCCTTTTAGAAAAAATGAGTCAATATCATGGCTTTGACTTTTTCTAAGAATAGAGAATGTGACAGAGTCAAACGTATTACTGAGATCAACACAGACTGGTCCTTAGTTGGAATATTCTTTACAATTATCAAGGATGAGAATGTAAGAAGTGGTTTAGAGACAATATGAATGCAAGGAAGTAACAGCTGCAGAGATTAAGACAAAATTAAGAAAGGTTTTAAACTGGAAACCTCTAGGTCCACATTCACTACCCAACCAATATTTAAAGGTATTAACATAGTTATACAATTATTTCATTTTTAGTAAAATCTGTTAAATATACACATATCCAAATGGATATCAACCAGGTTAACAACAGAAAAAAAACTTCTCCTTAACCACAAACCTGCACGCTTTCCAAAGAACTATAGCCTAACAACTTTCCTTCGTAAATTTGGATGGCACAGTGATGCAGCGGGTTTGCATGGTTGCTTTGCAGCAAGAGGTTCTCGGTTTGATTCTCAGCAGGGGTGCCTTCTATGCAAGGTGTGCATGTCTTCCCTGAATTCATAGGGGTTTCCTCTGGGTACTCTGGTTTCCTCCCACATTACAAAGACATGTGTCTGCAGCATTTCTACCTTGGCCTCCCTGAAAATTGGCTTATTCCAAGTCGGGCTTTCCTGATAAACAAATGTTAAATAAATAAATTATATATCATAATTGATGCAGACACAGTTTATAGACACTTAGAAAAAATCCAATGATCCAATCTCCTAGGAGTTGCCCTAAGGGTACATTTCTGGCTGCCTCCTTTGCTCCATCTTTTTATATAGTGTCCTCACACTTAGGCCTTGGGAAACCATTTTCTTCCTGAAGATTACTTCACTCAGAGCCATTGTCAATCATGAGGTATAACTTTCATAGCCATGATTTGGCAGAAGATGGCCCTGATCTCTGTGTGGTTTAGGAGTACACAACTATCCCAAAATGCAAAACAATGAGCAAAGTTATGTTCAGAGGCATGCATAGGGTAGTGTGATGGGCACAAGCTGTGCAGGGGCATAATAACAGTCATGTTTTGGTGGTAAGGCAATGCAGGGCCAGCATTGTTCTTGAAGCTGCAAGGATACCACAGCTTCATAAATGAATACAGACAATGCATTTGCAGAAATGGGTCAGGTACTTGGCATGTGTTACTGTAGCTAGTCACAGTTGCAGGAGGGCAGAAGAGTTTTTTTTTCTTTGATTATCAAATTAGAGTTGAAGAATGTGTGGAAGTATCAGTTTGTATAACTACATAGGGTACCAGACAACCTTTTCTACAACTCTGGACATGGTACTCAGTGCTGCTCTGTATGACTTCACTACAGTAACACAGCTTGTAATGGGGCACGGTGTGCTGCTCTGTATGACTTCACTACAGTAACACAGCTTGTAATGGGGCACGGTGTGCTGCTCTGTATGACTTCACTACAGTAATACAGTTTGTAATGGGGCACGGTGTGCTGCTCTGTATGACTTCACTACAGTAATACAGTTTGTAATGGGGCACGGTGTGCTGCTCTGTATGACTTCACTACAGTAACACAGCTTGTAATGGGGCATGGTGTGCTGCTCTGTATGACTTCACTACAGTAATACAGTTTGTAATGGGGCATGGTGTGCTGCTCTGTATGACTTCACTACAGTAACACAGCTTGTAATGGGGCACGGTGTGCTGCTCTGTATGACTTCACTACAGTAATACAGTTTGTAATGGGGCACGGTGTGCTGCTCTGTATGACTTCACTACAGTAATACAGTTTGTAATGGGGCATGGTGTGCTGCTCTGTATGACTTCACTACAGTAATACAGTTTGTAATGGGGCACGGTGTGCTGCTCTGTATGACTTCACTACAGTAATACAGTTTGTAATGGGGCACGGTGTGCTGCTCTGTATGACTTCACTACAGTAACACAGTTTGTAATGGGGCACGGTGTGCTGCTCTGTATGACTTCACTACAGTAATACAGTTTGTAATGGGGCACGGTGTGCTGCTCTGTATGACTTCACTACAGTAACACAGCTTGTAATGGGGCACGGTGTGCTGCTCTGTATGACTTCACTACAGTAACACAGCTTGTAATGGGGCACGGTGTGCTGCTCTGTATGACTTCACTACAGTAATACAGTTTGTAATGGGGCACGGTGTGCTGCTCTGTATGACTTCACTACAGTAATACAGTTTGTAATGGGGCATGGTGTGCTGCTCTGTATGACTTCACTACAGTAATACAGTTTGTAATGGGGCACGGTGTGCTGCTCTGTATGACTTCACTACAGTAATACAGTTTGTAATGGGGCACGGTGTGCTGCTCTGTATGACTTCACTACAGTAACACAGTTTGTAATGGGGCACGGTGTGCTGCTCTGTATGACTTCACTACAGTAATACAGTTTGTAATGGGGCACGGTGTGCTGCTCTGTATGACTTCACTACAGTAACACAGCTTGTAATGGGGCACGGTGTGCTGCTCTGTATGACTTCACTACAGTAATACAGTTTGTAATGGGGCACGGTGTGCTGCTCTGTATGACTTCACTACAGTAATACAGCTTGTAATGGGGCACGGTGTGCTGCTCTGTATGACTTCACTACAGTAATACAGTTTGTAATGGGGCACGGTGTGCTGCTCTGTATGACTTCACTACAGTAACACAGCTTGTAATGGGGCACGGTGTGCTGCTCTGTATGACTTCACTACAGTAACACAGCTTGTAATGGGGCACGGTGTGCTGCTCTGTTTGACTTCACTACAGTAACACAGCTTGTAATGGGGCACGGTGTGCTGCTCTGTATGACTTCACTACAGTAACACAGCTTGTAATGGGGCACGGTGTGCTGCTCTGTATGACTTCACTACAGTAATACAGCTTGTAATGGGGCACGGTGTGCTGCTCTGTATGACTTCACTACAGTAATACAGTTTGTAATGGGGCACGGTGTGCTGCTCTGTATGACTTCACTACAGTAACACAGCTTGTAATGGGGCACGGTGTGCTGCTCTGTATGACTTCACTACAGTAACACAGCTTGTAATGGGGCACGGTGTGCTGCTCTGTATGACTTCACTACAGTAATACAGTTTGTAATGGGGCACGGTGTGCTGCTCTGTTTGACTTCACTACAGTAATACAGTTTGTAATGGGGCACGGTGTGCTGCTCTGTATGACTTCACTACAGTAACACAGCTTGTAATGGGGCACGGTGTGCTGCTCTGTATGACTTCACTACAGTAATACAGTTTGTAATGGGGCACGGTGTGCTGCTCTGTATGACTTCACTACAGTAACACAGCTTGTAATGGGGCACGGTGTGCTGCTCTGTATGACTTCACTACAGTAATACAGTTTGTAATGGGGCACGGTGTGCTGCTCTGTATGACTTCACTACAGTAACACAGTTTGTAATGGGGCACGGTGTGCTGCTCTGTATGACTTCACTACAGTAACACAGTTTGTAATGGGGCATGGTGTGCTGCTCTGTATGACTTCACTACAGTAATACAGTTTGTAATGGGGCACGGTGTGCTGCTCTGTTTGACTTCACTACAGTAACACAGTTTGTAATGGAGCACGGAGTGCTGCTCTGTATGACTTCACTACAGTAATACAGTTTGTAATGGAGCACGGAGTGCTGCTCTGTATGACTTCACTACAGTAACACAGCTTGTAATGGGGCACGGTGTGCTGCTCTGTATGACTTCACTACAGTAATACAGCTTGTAATGGGGCACGGTGTGCTGCTCTGTATGACTTCACTACAGTAATACAGTTTGTAATGGGGCACGGTGTGCTGCTCTGTATGACTTCACTACAGTAATACAGTTTGTAATGGGGCACGGTGTGCTGCTCTGTATGACTTCACTACAGTAACACAGTTTGTAATGGGGCACGGTGTGCTGCTCTGTATGACTTCACTACAGTAATACAGCTTGTAATGGGGCACGGTGTGCTGCTCTGTATGACTTCACTACAGTAATACAGTTTGTAATGGGGCACGGTGTGCTGCTCTGTATGACTTCACTACAGTAATACAGTTTGTAATGGGGCACGGTGTGCTGCTCTGTATGACTTCACTACAGTAATACAGCTTGTAATGGGGCACGGTGTGCTGCTCTGTATGACTTCACTACAGTAATACAGTTTGTAATGGGGCACGGTGTGCTGCTCTGTATGACTTCACTACAGTAATACAGTTTGTAATGGGGCACGGTGTGCTGCTCTGTATGACTTCACTACAGTAATACAGTTTGTAATGGGGCACGGTGTGCTGCTCTGTATGACTTCACTACAGTAATACAGTTTGTAATGGGGCACGGTGTGCTGCTCTGTATGACTTCACTACAGTAACACAGTTTGTAATGGGGCACGGTGTGCTGCTCTGTATGACTTCACTACAGTAATACAGTTTGTAATGGGGCACGGTGTGCTGCTCTGTGCTGCTCTGTATGACTTCACTACAGTAATACAGTTTGTAATGGGGCACGGTGTGCTGCTCTGTATGACTTCACTACAGTAACACAGTTTGTAATGGGGCACGGTGTGCTGCTCTGTATGACTTCACTACAGTAATACAGTTTGTAATGGGGCACAGTTTGTAATGGGGCACGGTGTGCTGCTCTGTATGACTTCACTACAGTAACACAGCTTGTAATGGGGCACGGTGTGCTGCTCTGTATGACTTCACCACAGTAATACAGTTTGTAATGGGGCACGGTGTGCTGCTCTGTATGACTTCACTACAGTAACACAGTTTGTAATGGGGCACGGTGTGCTGCTCTGTATGACTTCACTACAGTAACACAGCTTGTAATGGGGCACGGTGTGCTGCTCTGTATGACTTCACTACAGTAATACAGTTTGTAATGGGGCACGGTGTGCTGCTCTGTATGACTTCACTACAGTAACACAGTTTGTAATGGGGCACGGTGTGCTGCTCTGTATGACTTCACTACAGTAACACAGTTTGTAATGGGGCACGGTGTGCTGCTCTGTATGACTTCACTACAGTAATACAGCTTGTAATGGGGCACGGTGTGCTGCTCTGTATGACTTCACTACAGTAACACAGTTTGTAATGGGGCACGGTGTGCTGCTCTGTATGACTTCACTACAGTAATACAGTTTGTAATGGGGCACGGTGTGCTGCTCTGTATGACTTCACTACAGTAATACAGCTTGTAATGGGGCACGGTGTGCTGCTCTGTATGACTTCACTACAGTAACACAGCTTGTAATGGGGCACGGTGTGCTGCTCTGTATGACTTCACTACAGTAACACAGTTTGTAATGGGGCACGGTGTGCTGCTCTGTATGACTTCACCACAGTAATACAGTTTGTAATGGGGCACGGTGTGCTGCTCTGTATGACTTCACTACAGTAATACAGCTTGTAATGGGGCACGGTGTGCTGCTCTGTATGACTTCACTACAGTAACACAGCTTGTAATGGGGCACGGTGTGCTGCTCTGTATGACTTCACTACAGTAACACAGTTTGTAATGGGGCACGGTGTGCTGCTCTGTATGACTTCACTACAGTAACACAGCTTGTAATGGGGCACGGTGTGCTGCTCTGTATGACTTCACTACAGTAATACAGTTTGTAATGGGGCACGGTGTGCTGCTCTGTATGACTTCACTACAGTAACACAGCTTGTAATGGGGCACGGTGTGCTGCTCTGTATGACTTCACTACAGTAATACAGTTTGTAATGGGGCACGGTGTGCTGCTCTGTATGACTTCACTACAGTAATACAGCTTGTAATGGGGCACGGTGTGCTGCTCTGTATGACTTCACTACAGTAATACAGCTTGTAATGGGGCACGGTGTGCTGCTCTGTATGACTTCACTACAGTAACACAGTTTGTAATGGGGCACGGTGTGCTGCTCTGTATGACTTCACTACAGTAATACAGCTTGTAATGGGGCACGGTGTGCTGCTCTGTATGACTTCACTACAGTAATACAGCTTGTAATGGGGCACGGTGTGCTGCTCTGTATGACTTCACTACAGTAACACAGCTTGTAATGGGGCACGGTGTGCTGCTCTGTATGACTTCACTACAGTAATACAGTTTGTAATGGGGCATGGTGTGCTGCTCTGTATGACTTCACTACAGTAACACAGCTTGTAATGGGGCACGGTGTGCTGCTCTGTATGACTTCACTACAGTAACACAGCTTGTAATGGGGCACGGTGTGCTGCTCTGTATGACTTCACTACAGTAACACAGTTTGTAATGGGGACGGTGTGCTGCTCTGTATGACTTCACTACAGTAACACAGTTTGTAATGGGGCACGGTGTGCTGCTCTGTTTGACTTCACTACAGTAACACAGCTTGTAATGGGGCATGGTGTGCTGCTCTGTATGACTTCACTACAGTAACACAGTTTGTAATGGGGCACGGTGTGCTGCTCTGTATGACTTCACTACAGTAATACAGTTTGTAATGGGGCACGGTGTGCTGCTCTGTATGACTTCACTACAGTAATACAGCTTGTAATGGGGCACGGTGTGCTGCTCTGTATGACTTCACTACAGTAATACAGTTTGTAATGGGGCACGGTGTGCTGCTCTGTATGACTTCACTACAGTAACACAGCTTGTAATGGGGCACGGTGTGCTGCTCTGTATGACTTCACTACAGTAATACAGCTTGTAATGGGGCACGGTGTGCTGCTCTGTATGACTTCACTACAGTAATACAGCTTGTAATGGGGCACGGTGTGCTGCTCTGTATGACTTCACTACAGTAACACAGCTTGTAATGGGGCACGGTGTGCTGCTCTGTATGACTTCACTACAGTAATACAGCTTGTAATGGGGCACGGTGTGCTGCTCTGTATGACTTCACTACAGTAACACAGCTTGTAATGGGGCACGGTGTGCTGCTCTGTATGACTTCACTACAGTAATACAGTTTGTAATGGGGCACGGTGTGCTGCTCTGTATGACTTCACTACAGTAATACAGTTTGTAATGGGGCACGGTGTGCTGCTCTGTATGACTTCACTACAGTAATACAGTTTGTAATGGGGCACGGTGTGCTGCTCTGTATGACTTCACTACAGTAATACAGCTTGTAATGGGGCACGGTGTGCTGCTCTGTATGACTTCACTACAGTAATACAGCTTGTAATGGGGCACGGTGTGCTGCTCTGTATGACTTCACTACAGTAACACAGCTTGTAATGGGGCACGGTGTGCTGCTCTGTATGACTTCACTACAGTAACACAGCTTGTAATGGGGCACGGTGTGCTGCTCTGTATGACTTCACTACAGTAACACAGCTTGTAATGGGGCACGGTGTGCTGCTCTGTATGACTTCACTACAGTAACACAGCTTGTAATGGGGCATGGTGTGCTGCTCTGTATGACTTCACTACAGTAACACAGTTTGTAATGGGGCACGGTGTGCTGCTCTGTATGACTTCACTACAGTAATACAGTTTGTAATGGGGCATGGTGTGCTGCTCTGTATGACTTCACTACAGTAATACAGCTTGTAATGGGGCACGGTGTGCTGCTCTGTATGACTTCACTACAGTAATACAGTTTGTAATGGGGCACGGTGTGCTGCTCTGTATGACTTCACTACAGTAACACAGCTTGTAATGGGGCACGGTGTGCTGCTCTGTATGACTTCACTACAGTAATACAGTTTGTAATGGGGCACGGTGTGCTGCTCTGTATGACTTCACTACAGTAATACAGCTTGTAATGGGGCACGGTGTGCTGCTCTGTATGACTTCACTACAGTAATACAGTTTGTAATGGGGCACGGTGTGCTGCTCTGTATGACTTCACTACAGTAATACAGTTTGTAATGGGGCACGGTGTGCTGCTCTGTATGACTTCACTACAGTAATACAGTTTGTAATGGGGCACGGTGTGCTGCTCTGTATGACTTCACTACAGTAATACAGTTTGTAATGGGGCACGGTGTGCTGCTCTGTATGACTTCACTACAGTAATACAGCTTGTAATGGGGCACGGTGTGCTGCTCTGTATGACTTCACTACAGTAATACAGCTTGTAATGGGGCACGGTGTGCTGCTCTGTATGACTTCACTACAGTAATACAGCTTGTAATGGGGCACGGTGTGCTGCTCTGTATGACTTCACTACAGTAACACAGCTTGTAATGGGGCACGGTGTGCTGCTCTGTATGACTTCACTACAGTAACACAGCTTGTAATGGGGCATGGTGTGCTGCTCTGTATGACTTCACTACAGTAATACAGTTTGTAATGGGGCACGGTGTGCTGCTCTGTATGACTTCACTACAGTAATACAGCTTGTAATGGGGCATGGTGTGCTGCTCTGTATGACTTCACTACAGTAACACAGCTTGTAATGGGGCACGGTGTGCTGCTCTGTATGACTTCACTACAGTAATACAGTTTGTAATGGGGCATGGTGTGCTGCTCTGTATGACTTCACTACAGTAATACAGCTTGTAATGGGGCATGGTGTGCTGCTCTGTATGACTTCACTACAGTAATACAGTTTGTAATGGGGCACGGTGTGCTGCTCTGTATGACTTCACTACAGTAACACAGCTTGTAATGGGGCACGGTGTGCTGCTCTGTATGACTTCACTACAGTAATACAGCTTGTAATGGGGCACGGTGTGCTGCTCTGTATGACTTCACTACAGTAACACAGCTTGTAATGGGGCACGGTGTGCTGCTCTGTATGACTTCACTACAGTAATACAGTTTGTAATGGGGCACGGTGTGCTGCTCTGTATGACTTCACTACAGTAATACAGTTTGTAATGGGGCATGGTGTGCTGCTCTGTATGACTTCACTACAGTAACACAGCTTGTAATGGGGCACGGTGTGCTGCTCTGTATGACTTCACTACAGTAATACAGTTTGTAATGGGGCACGGTGTGCTGCTCTGTATGACTTCACTACAGTAACACAGCTTGTAATGGGGCACGGTGTGCTGCTCTGTATGACTTCACTACAGTAATACAGCTTGTAATGGGGCACGGTGTGCTGCTCTGTATGACTTCACTACAGTAATACAGCTTGTAATGGGGCACGGTGTGCTGCTCTGTATGACTTCACTACAGTAACACAGCTTGTAATGGGGCACGGTGTGCTGCTCTGTATGACTTCACTACAGTAATACAGCTTGTAATGGGGCACGGTGTGCTGCTCTGTATGACTTCACTACAGTAATACAGTTTGTAATGGGGCACGGTGTGCTGCTCTGTATGACTTCACTACAGTAATACAGTTTGTAATGGGGCGCACGGTGTGCTGCTCTGTATGACTTCACCACAGTAATACAGCTTGTAATGGGGCACGGTGTGCTGCTCTGTATGACTTCACTACAGTAATACAGCTTGTAATGGGGCACGGTGTGCTGCTCTGTATGACTTCACTACAGTAACACAGCTTGTAATGGGGCACGGTGTGCTGCTCTGTATGACTTCACTACAGTAATACAGTTTGTAATGGGGCACGGTGTGCTGCTCTGTATGACTTCACTACAGTAATACAGTTTGTAATGGGGCACGGTGTGCTGCTCTGTATGACTTCACTACAGTAACACAGCTTGTAATGGGGCACGGTGTGCTGCTCTGTATGACTTCACTACAGTAATACAGTTTGTAATGGGGCACGGTGTGCTGCTCTGTATGACTTCACTACAGTAATACAGCTTGTAATGGGGCACGGTGTGCTGCTCTGTATGACTTCACTACAGTAATACAGCTTGTAATGGGGCACGGTGTGCTGCTCTGTATGACTTCACTACAGTAATACAGTTTGTAATGGGGCACGGTGTGCTGCTCTGTATGACTTCACTACAGTAATACAGCTTGTAATGGGGCACGGTGTGCTGCTCTGTATGACTTCACTACAGTAATACAGTTTGTAATGGGGCACGGTGTGCTGCTCTGTATGACTTCACTACAGTAACACAGCTTGTAATGGGGCACGGTGTGCTGCTCTGTATGACTTCACTACAGTAATACAGTTTGTAATGGGGCATGGTGTGCTGCTCTGTATGACTTCACTACAGTAACACAGCTTGTAATGGGGCACGGTGCTGCTCTGTATGACTTCACTACAGTAATACAGTTTGTAATGGGGCACGGTGTGCTGCTCTGTATGACTTCACTACAGTAACACAGCTTGTAATGGGGCACGGTGTGCTGCTCTGTATGACTTCACTACAGTAACACAGCTTGTAATGGGGCACGGTGTGCTGCTCTGTATGACTTCACTACAGTAATACAGTTTGTAATGGGGCACGGTGTGCTGCTCTGTATGACTTCACCACAGTAACACAGCTTGTAATGGGGCACGGTGTGCTGCTCTGTATGACTTCACTACAGTAATACAGTTTGTAATGGGGCACGGTGTGCTGCTCTGTATGACTTCACTACAGTAACACAGCTTGTAATGGGGCACGGTGTGCTGCTCTGTATGACTTCACTACAGTAATACAGCTTGTAATGGGGCACGGTGTGCTGCTCTGTATGACTTCACTACAGTAATACAGTTTGTAATGGGGCACGGTGTGCTGCTCTGTATGACTTCACTACAGTAATACAGTTTGTAATGGGGCACGGTGTGCTGCTCTGTATGACTTCACTACAGTAATACAGTTTGTAATGGGGCACGGTGTGCTGCTCTGTATGACTTCACTACAGTAACACAGCTTGTAATGGGGCACGGTGTGCTGCTCTGTATGACTTCACTACAGTAATACAGTTTGTAATGGGGCACGGTGTGCTGCTCTGTATGACTTCACTACAGTAATACAGTTTGTAATGGGGCACGGTGTGCTGCTCTGTATGACTTCACTACAGTAACACAGTTTGTAATGGGGCACGGTGTGCTGCTCTGTATGACTTCACTACAGTAATACAGTTTGTAATGGGGCACGGTGTGCTGCTCTGTATGACTTCACTACAGTAATACAGTTTGTAATGGGGCACGGTGTGCTGCTCTGTATGACTTCACTACAGTAACACAGTTTGTAATGGGGCACGGTGTGCTGCTCTGTATGACTTCACTACAGTAATACAGTTTGTAATGGGGCACGGTGTGCTGCTCTGTATGACTTCACTACAGTAATACAGCTTGTAATGGGGCACGGTGTGCTGCTCTGTATGACTTCACTACAGTAATACAGTTTGTAATGGGGCACGGTGTGCTGCTCTGTATGACTTCACTACAGTAATACAGCTTGTAATGGGGCACGGTGTGCTGCTCTGTATGACTTCACTACAGTAATACAGCTTGTAATGGGGCACGGTGTGCTGCTCTGTATGACTTCACTACAGTAATACAGCTTGTAATGGGGCACGGTGTGCTGCTCTGTATGACTTCACTACAGTAATACAGTTTGTAATGGGGCACGGTGTGCTGCTCTGTATGACTTCACTACAGTAATACAGCTTGTAATGGGGCACGGTGTGCTGCTCTGTATGACTTCACTACAGTAATACAGTTTGTAATGGGGCACGGTGTGCTGCTCTGTATGACTTCACTACAGTAATACAGCTTGTAATGGGGCACGGTGTGCTGCTCTGTATGACTTCACTACAGTAATACAGCTTGTAATGGGGCACGGTGTGCTGCTCTGTATGACTTCACTACAGTAACACAGCTTGTAATGGGGCACGGTGTGCTGCTCTGTATGACTTCACTACAGTAATACAGCTTGTAATGGGGCACGGTGTGCTGCTCTGTATGACTTCACTACAGTAACACAGCTTGTAATGGGGCACGGTGTGCTGCTCTGTATGACTTCACTACAGTAACACAGCTTGTAATGGGGCACGGTGTGCTGCTCTGTATGACTTCACTACAGTAATACAGCTTGTAATGGGGCACGGTGTGCTGCTCTGTATGACTTCACTACAGTAATACAGTTTGTAATGGGGCACGGTGTGCTGCTCTGTATGACTTCACTACAGTAACACAGTTTGTAATGGGGCACGGTGTGCTGCTCTGTATGACTTCACTACAGTAATACAGCTTGTAATGGGGCACGGTGTGCTGCTCTGTATGACTTCACTACAGTAATACAGTTTGTAATGGGGCACGGTGTGCTGCTCTGTATGACTTCACTACAGTAATACAGTTTGTAATGGGGCACGGTGTGCTGCTCTGTATGACTTCACTACAGTAACACAGTTTGTAATGGGGCACGGTGTGCTGCTCTGTATGACTTCACTACAGTAATACAGTTTGTAATGGGGCACGGTGTGCTGCTCTGTATGACTTCACTACAGTAACACAGCTTGTAATGGGGCACGGTGTGCTGCTCTGTATGACTTCACTACAGTAATACAGCTTGTAATGGGGCACGGTGTGCTGCTCTGTATGACTTCACTACAGTAATACAGCTTGTAATGGGGCACGGTGTGCTGCTCTGTATGACTTCACTACAGTAATACAGTTTGTAATGGGGCACGGTGTGCTGCTCTGTATGACTTCACTACAGTAATACAGCTTGTAATGGGGCACGGTGTGCTGCTCTGTATGACTTCACTACAGTAATACAGTTTGTAATGGGGCACGGTGTGCTGCTCTGTATGACTTCACTACAGTAACACAGCTTGTAATGGGGCACGGTGTGCTGCTCTGTATGACTTCACTACAGTAATACAGTTTGTAATGGGGCACGGTGTGCTGCTCTGTATGACTTCACTACAGTAACACAGTTTGTAATGGGGCACGGTGTGCTGCTCTGTATGACTTCACTACAGTAACACAGCTTGTAATGGGGCACGGTGTGCTGCTCTGTATGACTTCACTACAGTAATACAGTTTGTAATGGGGCACGGTGTGCTGCTCTGTATGACTTCACTACAGTAACACAGCTTGTAATGGGGCACGGTGTGCTGCTCTGTATGACTTCACTACAGTAATACAGTTTGTAATGGGGCACGGTGTGCTGCTCTGTATGACTTCACTACAGTAATACAGCTTGTAATGGGGCACGGTGTGCTGCTCTGTATGACTTCACTACAGTAACACAGCTTGTAATGGGGCACGGTGTGCTGCTCTGTATGACTTCACTACAGTAATACAGTTTGTAATGGGGCACGGTGTGCTGCTCTGTATGACTTCACTACAGTAATACAGTTTGTAATGGGGCACGGTGTGCTGCTCTGTATGACTTCACTACAGTAATACAGTTTGTAATGGGGCACGGTGTGCTGCTCTGTATGACTTCACTACAGTAACACAGCTTGTAATGGGGCATGGTGTGCTGCTCTGTATGACTTCACTACAGTAATACAGCTTGTAATGGGGCACGGTGTGCTGCTCTGTATGACTTCACTACAGTAACACAGTTTGTAATGGGGCACGGTGCTGCTCTGTATGACTTCACTACAGTAATACAGCTTGTAATGGGGCACGGTGTGCTGCTCTGTATGACTTCACTACAGTAATACAGTTTGTAATGGGGCACGGTGTGCTGCTCTGTATGACTTCACTACAGTAACACAGCTTGTAATGGGGCACGGTGTGCTGCTCTGTATGACTTCACTACAGTAATACAGCTTGTAATGGGGCACGGTGTGCTGCTCTGTATGACTTCACTACAGTAATACAGCTTGTAATGGGGCACGGTGTGCTGCTCTGTATGACTTCACTACAGTAATACAGCTTGTAATGGGGCACGGTGTGCTGCTCTGTATGACTTCACTACAGTAATACAGCTTGTAATGGGGCACGGTGTGCTGCTCTGTATGACTTCACTACAGTAATACAGTTTGTAATGGGGCACGGTGTGCTGCTCTGTATGACTTCACTACAGTAATACAGTTTGTAATGGGGCACGGTGTGCTGCTCTGTATGACTTCACTACAGTAATACAGTTTGTAATGGGGCACGGTGTGCTGCTCTGTATGACTTCACTACAGTAACACAGTTTGTAATGGGGCACGGTGTGCTGCTCTGTATGACTTCACTACAGTAATACAGCTTGTAATGGGGCACGGTGTGCTGCTCTGTATGACTTCACTACAGTAATACAGTTTGTAATGGGGCACGGTGTGCTGCTCTGTATGACTTCACTACAGTAATACAGCTTGTAATGGGGCACGGTGTGCTGCTCTGTATGACTTCACTACAGTAACACAGTTTGTAATGGGGCACGGTGTGCTGCTCTGTATGACTTCACTACAGTAATACAGCTTGTAATGGGGCACGGTGTGCTGCTCTGTATGACTTCACTACAGTAATACAGCTTGTAATGGGGCACGGTGTGCTGCTCTGTATGACTTCACTACAGTAATACAGTTTGTAATGGGGCACGGTGTGCTGCTCTGTATGACTTCACTACAGTAACACAGCTTGTAATGGGGCACGGTGTGCTGCTCTGTATGACTTCACTACAGTAATACAGCTTGTAATGGGGCACGGTGTGCTGCTCTGTATGACTTCACTACAGTAATACAGCTTGTAATGGGGCACGGTGTGCTGCTCTGTATGACTTCACTACAGTAATACAGTTTGTAATGGGAGCGGTGTGCTGCTCTGTATGACTTCACTACAGTAATACAGCTTGTAATGGGGCACGGTGTGCTGCTCTGTATGACTTCACTACAGTAACACAGCTTGTAATGGGGCACGGTGTGCTGCTCTGTATGACTTCACTACAGTAATACAGTTTGTAATGGGGCACGGTGTGCTGCTCTGTATGACTTCACTACAGTAATACAGCTTGTAATGGGGCACGGTGTGCTGCTCTGTATGACTTCACTACAGTAATACAGTTTGTAATGGGGCACGGTGTGCTGCTCTGTATGACTTCACTACAGTAATACAGCTTGTAATGGGGCACGGTGTGCTGCTCTGTATGACTTCACTACAGTAACACAGCTTGTAATGGGGCATGGTGTGCTGCTCTGTATGACTTCACTACAGTAATACAGTTTGTAATGGGGCACGGTGTGCTGCTCTGTATGACTTCACTACAGTAATACAGTTTGTAATGGGGCACGGTGTGCTGCTCTGTTTGACTTCACTACAGTAACACAGCTTGTAATGGGGCATGGTGTGCTGCTCTGTATGACTTCACTACAGTAATACAGCTTGTAATGGGCGGTGTGCTGCTCTGTATGACTTCACTACAGTAATACAGTTTGTAATGGGGCACGGTGTGCTGCTCTGTATGACTTCACTACAGTAACACAGCTTGTAATGGGGCATGGTGTGCTGCTCTGTATGACTTCACTACAGTAATACAGTTTGTAATGGGGCACGGTGTGCTGCTCTGTATGACTTCACTACAGTAACACAGCTTGTAATGGGGCACGGTGTGCTGCTCTGTATGACTTCACTACAGTAACACAGTTTGTAATGGGGCACGGTGTGCTGCTCTGTATGACTTCACTACAGTAATACAGTTTGTAATGGGGCACGGTGTGCTGCTCTGTATGACTTCACTACAGTAATACAGCTTGTAATGGGGCACGGTGTGCTGCTCTGTATGACTTCACTACAGTAATACAGCTTGTAATGGGGCACGGTGTGCTGCTCTGTATGACTTCACTACAGTAATACAGTTTGTAATGGGGCACGGTGTGCTGCTCTGTATGACTTCACTACAGTAATACAGTTTGTAATGGGGCACGGTGCTGCTCTGTATGACTTCACTACAGTAATACAGTTTGTAATGGGGCGGTGTGCTGCTCTGTATGACTTCACTACAGTAACACAGTTTGTAATGGGGCACGGTGTGCTGCTCTGTATGACTTCACTACAGTAATACAGTTTGTAATGGGGCACGGTGTGCTGCTCTGTATGACTTCACTACAGTAATACAGTTTGTAATGGGGCACGGTGTGCTGCTCTGTATGACTTCACTACAGTAATACAGTTTGTAATGGGGCACGGTGTGCTGCTCTGTATGACTTCACTACAGTAATACAGTTTGTAATGGGGCACGGTGTGCTGCTCTGTATGACTTCACTACAGTAATACAGTTTGTAATGGGGCACGGTGTGCTGCTCTGTATGACTTCACTACAGTAATACAGCTTGTAATGGGGCACGGTGTGCTGCTCTGTATGACTTCACTACAGTAACACAGCTTGTAATGGGGCACGGTGTGCTGCTCTGTATGACTTCACTACAGTAATACAGTTTGTAATGGGGCACGGTGTGCTGCTCTGTATGACTTCACTACAGTAATACAGTTTGTAATGGGGCACGGTGTGCTGCTCTGTATGACTTCACTACAGTAATACAGCTTGTAATGGGGCACGGTGTGCTGCTCTGTATGACTTCACTACAGTAATACAGCTTGTAATGGGGCACGGTGTGCTGCTCTGTATGACTTCACTACAGTAACACAGCTTGTAATGGGGCACGGTGTGCTGCTCTGTATGACTTCACTACAGTAACACAGCTTGTAATGGGGCACGGTGTGCTGCTCTGTATGACTTCACTACAGTAATACAGCTTGTAATGGGGCACGGTGTGCTGCTCTGTATGACTTCACTACAGTAATACAGTTTGTAATGGGGCACGGTGTGCTGCTCTGTATGACTTCACTACAGTAACACAGCTTGTAATGGGGCACGGTGTGCTGCTCTGTATGACTTCACTACAGTAATACAGTTTGTAATGGGGCACGGTGTGCTGCTCTGTATGACTTCACTACAGTAATACAGCTTGTAATGGGGCACGGTGTGCTGCTCTGTATGACTTCACTACAGTAACACAGCTTGTAATGGGGCACGGTGTGCTGCTCTGTATGACTTCACTACAGTAATACAGCTTGTAATGGGGCACGGTGTGCTGCTCTGTATGACTTCACTACAGTAACACAGTTTGTAATGGGGCACGGTGTGCTGCTCTGTGACTTCACTACAGTAACACAGCTTGTAATGGGGCACGGTGTGCTGCTCTGTATGACTTCACTACAGTAATACAGTTTGTAATGGGGCATGGTGTGCTGCTCTGTATGACTTCACTACAGTAATACAGTTTGTAATGGGGCACGTGTGCTGCTCTGTATGACTTCACTACAGTAATACAGCTTGTAATGGGGCACGGTGTGCTGCTCTGTATGACTTCACTACAGTAACACAGCTTGTAATGGGGCACGGTGTGCTGCTCTGTATGACTTCACTACAGTAACACAGCTTGTAATGGGGCACGGTGTGCTGCTCTGTATGACTTCACTACAGTAATACAGTTTGTAATGGGGCACGGTGTGCTGCTCTGTATGACTTCACTACAGTAATACAGCTTGTAATGGGGCACGGTGTGCTGCTCTGTATGACTTCACTACAGTAATACAGCTTGTAATGGGGCATGGTGTGCTGCTCTGTATGACTTCACTACAGTAATACAGCTTGTAATGGGGCACGGTGTGCTGCTCTGTATGACTTCACTACAGTAATACAGTTTGTAATGGGGCACGGTGTGCTGCTCTGTATGACTTCACTACAGTAATACAGTTTGTAATGGGGCACGGTGTGCTGCTCTGTATGACTTCACTACAGTAATACAGTTTGTAATGGGGCACGGTGTGCTGCTCTGTATGACTTCACTACAGTAACACAGCTTGTAATGGGGCACGGTGTGCTGCTCTGTATGACTTCACTACAGTAATACAGTTTGTAATGTAATGGGGCACGGTGTGCTGCTCTGTATGACTTCACTACAGTAATACAGTTTGTAATGGGGCACGGTGTGCTGCTCTGTATGACTTCACTACAGTAACACAGCTTGTAATTGGGCATGGTGTGCTGCTCTGTATGACTTCACTACAGTAATACAGCTTGTAATGGGGCACGGTGTGCTGCTCTGTATGACTTCACTACAGTAACACAGCTTGTAATGGGGCACGGTGTGCTGCTCTGTATGACCTTGCTACAGTGATATAGCCATGAACACGGTCTGCTGTACTGCTCCCTTTGACCTTGCTACAGCGACACAGGTCTGCATGTGGTATGCTGTTCAGCTCTGTATGACCTTGCTACAGTGACACAGCCATGGACATGGTATTGCTGTGCTGCTGTGTATAACCTCACTACAGCAATACAGCTCTGGACATGGCACACTGTGCTGGTGTGTATAACCTCACTACAGTAATACAGCTTTGGACATGGCAAGCTGTGCTGCTGTGCATAACCTCACTACAGAGATACAGCTCTGGATATGGTGTGCTGTGCTGGTGTGTACAACCTCACTACAGTGATACAGCTCTGGATATGGTGTGCTGTGCTGTTGTGTACAACCTCACTACAGTGATACAGCTCTGGATATGGTGTGCTGTGCTGCTGTGTATAACCTCACTACAGTAATACAGCTCCGGACATGGCACACTGTGCTGGTGTGTATAACCTCACTACAGTGATACAGCTCTGGATATGGTGTGCTGTGCTGGTGTGTACAACCTCACTACAGTGATACAGCTCTGGATATGGTGTGCTGTGCTGGTGTGTACAACCTCACTACAGTGATACAGCTCTGGATATGGTGTGCTGTGCTGGTGTGTACAACCTCACTACAGTGATACAGCTCTGGATATGGTGTGCTGTGCTGGTGTATACAACCTCACTACAGTGATACAGCTCTGGATATGGTGTGCTGTGCTGGTGTGTATAACCTCACTACAGTGATACAGCTCTGGATATGGTGTGCTGTGCTGGTGTGTACAACAACCTCACTACAGTGATACAGCTTTGGATACGGTGTGCTGTGCTGGTGTGTATAATCTCACTACAGTGATACAGCTCTGGATATGGTGTGCTGTGCTGGTGTGTACAACCTCCCTACAGTGATACAGCTCTGGATATGGTGTTCTGTGCTGGTGTGTATAACCTCACTACAGTGATACAGCTCTGGATATGGTGTGCTGTGCTGGTGTGTATAATCTCACTACAGTGATACAGCTCTGGATATGGTGTGCTGTGCTGGTGTGTACAACCTCACTACAGTGATACAGCTCTGGATATGGTGTGCTGTGCTGGTGTGTATAACCTCACTACAGTGATACAGCTCTGGATATGGTGTGCTGTGCTGGTGTGTATAACCTCACTACAGTGATACAGCTCTGGATATGGTGTGCTGTGCTGGTGTGTATAATCTCACTACAGTGATAGAGCTCTGGATATGGTGTGCTGTGCTGGTGTGTACAACAACCTCACTACAGTGATACAGCTTTGGATACGGTGTGCTGTGCTGGTGTGTATAATCTCACTACAGTGATACAGCTCTGGATATGGTGTGCTGTGCTGGTGTGTACAACCTCACTACAGTGATACAGCTCTGGATATGGTGTGCTGTGCTGGTGTGTATAATCTCACTACAGTGATACAGCTCTGGATATGGTGTGCTGTGCTGGTGTGTATAACCTCACTACAGTGATACAGCTCTGGATATGGCGTGCTGTGCTGGTGTGTATAATCTCACTACAGTGATACAGCTCTGGATATGGTGTGCTGTGCTGGTGTGTATAATCTCACTACAGTGATACAGCTCTGGATATGGCGTGCTGTGCTGGTGTGTATAACCTCACTACAGTGATACAGCTCTGGATATGGTGTGCTGTGCTGGTGTGTATAATCTCACTACAGTGATACAGCTCTGGATATGGTGTGCTGTGCTGGTGTGTATAACCTCACTACAGTGATACAGCTATGGATATGGTGTGCTGTGCTGGTGTGTACAACCTCACTACAGTGATACAGCTCTGGATATGGTGTGCTGTGCTGGTGTGTATAACCTCACTACAGTGATACAGCTCTGGATATGGTGTGCTGTGCTGGTGTGTATAATCTCACTACAGTGATACAGCTCTGGATATGGTGTGCTGTGCTGGTGTGTACAACCTCACTACAGTGATACAGCTCTGGATATGGTGTGCTGTGCTGGTGTGTATAACCTCACTACAGTGATACAGCTCTGGATATGGTGTGCTGTGCTGGTGTGTATAACCTCACTACAGTGATACAGCTCTGGATATGGTGTGCTGTGCTGGTGTGTATAATCTCACTACAGTGATAGAGCTCTGGATATGGTGTGCTGTGCTGGTGTGTATAACCTCACTACAGTGATACAGCTCTGGATATGGTGTGCTGTGCTGGTGTGTATAATCTCACTACAGTGATACTGCTCTGGATATGGTGTGCTGTGCTGGTGTGTATAACCTCACTACAGTGATACAGCTCTGGATATGGTGTGCTGTGCTGGTGTGTATAACCTCACTACAGTGATACAGCTCTGGATATGGTGTGCTGTGCTGGTGTGTACAACCTCACTACAGTGATACAGCTCTGGATAAGGTGTGCTGTGCTGGTGTGTACAACCTCACTACAGTGATACAGCTCTGGATATGGTGTGCTGTGCTGGTGTGTATAACCTCACTACAGTGATACTGCTCTGGATATGGTGTGCTGTGCTGGTGTGTACAACCTCACTACAGTGATACAGATCTGGATATGGTGTGTTGTGCTGGTGTGTACAACCTCACTACAGTGATACAGCTCTGGATATGGTGTGCTGTGCTGGTGTGTATAACCTCACTACAGTGATACAGCTCTGGATATGGTGTGCTGTGCTGGTGTGTACAACCTCACTACAGTGATACAGATCTGGATAAGGTGTGCTGTGCTGGTGTGTATAACCTCACTACAGTGATACAACTCTGGATATGGTGTGCTGTGCTGGTGTGTACAACCTCACTACAGTGATACAGCTCTGGATATGGTGTGCTGTGCTGGTGTGTACAACCTCACTACAGTGATACAGATCTGGATAAGGTGTGCTGTGCTGGTGTGTATAACCTCACTACAGTGATACAACTCTGGATATGGTGTGCTGTGCTGGTGTGTACAACCTCACTACAGTGATACTGCTCTGGATATGGTGTGCTGTACTGGTGTGTACAGCAACCTCACTACAGTGATACAGCTCTGGATACGGTGTGCTGTGCTGGTGTGTACAACCTCACTACAGTGATACTGCTCTGGATATGGTGTGCTGTGCTGGTGTGTACAACCTCACTACAGTGATACAGCTCTGGATATGGTGTGCTGTGCTGGTGTGTATAACCTCAATACAGTGATACAGCTCTGGATATGGTGTGCTGTGCTGGTGTGTATAACCTCACTACAGTGATACAGCTCTGGATATGGTGTGCTGTGCTGGTGTGTACAACCTCACTACAGTGATACAGCTCTGGATATGGTGTGCTGTGCTGGTGTGTATAACCTCACTACAGTGATACAGCTCTGGATATGGTGTGCTGTGCTGGTGTGTATAACCTCACTACAGTGATACAGCTCTGGATATGGTGTGCTGTGCTGGTGTGTATAACCTCACCACAGTGATACAGCTCTGGATATGGTGTGCTGTGCTGGTGTGTATAACCTCACTACAGTGATACAGCTCTGGATATGGTGTGCTGTGCTGGTGTGTATAACCTCACTACAGTGATACAGCTCTGGATATGGTGTGCTGTGCTGGTGTGTACAACCTCACTACAGTGATACAGCTCTGGATATGGTGTGCTGTGCTGGTGTGTATAACCTCACTACAGTGATACAGCTCTGGATATGGTGTGCTGTGCTGGTGTGTATAACCTCACTACAGTGATACAGCTCTGGATATGGTGTGCTGTGCTGGTGTGTACAACCTCACTACAGTGATACAGCTCTGGATATGGTGTGCTGTGCTGGTGTGTACAACCTCACTACAGTGTCGCTTTATTTCTTCTGGTGGAAACCCCCCTACATTACACCCATAGGTGTCTTTGGTAAAACCCTAACCTCTATAGGGTCTTCGGTGTTTAAACCTCACTAATGATACACTCTATTTTCTTCTGGGGTTTTATCCTCAAATAACAGCTCTAATTTTTTCTTTTAAACCCATCAGTGATGCTTGGATATGGTTCTGTGCTGGGTGCAAACCCACTGTATAACCTGGGTATGGGTTTTCTTTGAAATTCACTAATATACACCTATATTTGCTGCCCAAACCTCACTAATATACACCTGGTATTTTCTTTGAAACCCCCTAAGTGATCCCTGGAATTTCTTCGGTGGTTTTTAAACCCCACTACAGTATACAGCTCGGAATTGTCTGGCTGGTTTTTAACCTCACTCAGTGTAATCTGGTACCGTTTCTGGTTTATAATCTCTCAGGATACACTTGGAATGGGGTTCTTGCTTGTGTAAATCCCCGTAAAGTCTGGATATGGGGGTTTCTTTTTGTAATTTCCTTACTTTAAAAAACCTCTGGGTTTTCTTCTTGGTTGGAAAAAAAAAAATATAAGCCAATTGGGTTTTGTGAAAACTCCTAAAAGGAAAAACTTGGAAATTTCCGTTTTTTAAAAATCACTTCCTTATACAACTCCCAAAATGTGCTGTGTTTTGTAAACCCAAAGGGAAATAAAATTGGCTGTTTTTCCCACACATTAGCTTTATTTCTTCAAAATTGCAATTCCCCTTTAACACACCTTTTGTTTATAACAACATATAAAACTTGGAATTTTTGTCAACCCTCCCCTAAAATATCACTTATTCAACCTTCTTTGCCATCCCAAATTTATGCCTTAAAACCCAATTTTCAAACCCGGGTTTCCTTTTCTTTTTTATTTATTTGGGGAAAAATAAAGCCCAATCATTAAAAGTTTTCCTTTCCCAAAGGGAAAACTGCAAAAAAATAAACCCCAAAAAAAATCTAAATTGCCCCTACAAAATAAATTTTAGATTAAAATTTATCAGGATCCTTTAAACCCGAAAATAAACTGGGATTTTAAAATTCCCTTTTTTACCTTTCAATTTAAAAAAACCCCAAAAATGCACTAACTCCCCTTTTCTTACAAAACCCATTAGTGTAATGGTTTTAAAATTAAACCTTTTTAATTTTAAAAACCCGGGTAACTTTTTACAAATAAAACCTTTTAATTTTAGCTAAAATGCTGACTCACCCTTTTCCCCTTCTGAAAAAAGCATCCCCACTCCAAAATTTAAAAAAAAATTCCCAAAAAAATTTATTTTTACAAACCAAAATTGCCGGTTTCATTTTGTCTTTTTTTAAAAAAGCCCCAAAAGTCACTTTGGGGCAACAAAAACCCAACCTTTTTCCCCTAAAAATGGATAAATTTAAAATCTGGAAAAATCACTTAAAATTTTTCCCTATAACATTTTAGACCATTTGATTTAACAAACCACAAAAATTAGATTTGCAAAATAATAACACCTGGGGTTTTTTTTCAAACCTGTAAAGTAGAAACCTAACTCCTTCAACTTTTTATTCCCTTAAATTTCCCCTTTAGTTTTTTCAATAAAGCAAATTTTGTCACCCCTTAATGGTAAATTTAAAAATTTCCCCAACCTCTAAAAAAAAAATTTTAAAAATCTGTTCCCCGTTTACTTGTAATTTTAAAAATTTTTCCAGTTTTAAAATTTTTAACCTTTGGGAACAAAACTTTTTTATTTGGAATCTCTTAAAAATTAAATTGGGTTTTTAAATTTTTCGGATTATGTAATCTTATCTCTACCCCGGGTTTTTCTCCTTTTTTTTAAAATTAAAATCATCCGCAGCCCCTTTTTAAAAATGAAAATAAAAAATTTTATAAAAACAAACATTGGGTTTTTTTTTTAAAAACCCCCCCAAAATTAAATTTTTTCAAAAACCCAAATTTTGACTTCCGGAAAAACAAAGACTAAACTTAGTGTGATAAAATGCCCCCAAAAGCACCCAACAATTTTAAAGGGGGGGGGGGGGGGGGGGGGGGGGGGGTGGGGGGGGGGGGGGGGGGGGGGGGGGGGGGTTTCTTTTTTTTTTCTTTTTTTTTTATTTTTTTTTTATTTTTTTTTAATTCGTTTTTTTTTATTTTATCGTTTTTTTTTTTTTTTTTTTTTTTTTCTGTTTTTTTTTTTTTTTTTTTTTTTTTTTTTTTTTTTTTTCAAAGGGGTTTCCCAAAAAAAACCCCCCACCTTTGGTTTATCAAGGTTTCAAAAATAAAGGGTTTTAAATGAAAAAAAGGGGGGCCCCCAAAAAATTTTTTTTTTTAAATTTTTTAAACCTAAAAATTTGAAAAAACCCACTTTTACTGCCTGAATTAAAAAAAAAAAAAAAAAAAAAAAAAAAAAAAAAAAAAAAAAAAAAAAAAAAAAAAAAATAAAAAAAAAAAAAACCAAAAAAAAAAAAAAAATATTATTTAAAAAAAAAAAAAAAAAAAAAAAATAAAAAAAAAAAAAACAAAAAAAGGGGAAAAGAAAGGCCAACTTTGAAAAAGAAAACAACATGCCAGCAACACTGTAGGTCACCGTGTCTAATACAACATGGCACTAACACTATCAGACTCTGTGTCAATCTCTATAACATTTGCTTCTTTATTGTTCATTTTCACTAAAGGACAAATTATTGTCCTACCCTTGAAGTGGTATCTCCATATCCAACAAGGGTCCATATTTCTTCTTTTATCTTTCATAAACAAATAGAAATAAAGTTTAAAGATCTGAAATGCACTCTGAACCTCAAGGCTTTATCTCTTCTCGGTGTTACATGTTTGAAGAGAGAGGTAGCTGTGTGCCAGTTTTTGGAATGGAATATGTAAAAACTAGAAGCCAACAAAACAAATCATTATTAGGAATTGCTCATACAATAATTAACATCACTGGTATTAAATGCATTATTTCAGAGATCTACTGTCCACAATCTATGCTCTACAGAGAACATGAGGCTGGGATTTCCTAACTAAACTCAAAAAATACAATCCTTATTCTATATCTTAACTACCCAAGCATTAACTAGAAAAGCTATTAATTTCCAGATGAAGACCAAATACTAATTGACTACTTTAATCAAAACAACTTGAAAAGATAGTGTGAAATCCAACGTGAGATGGCAATATCCCAATATCCTAGACTAAACAAACAAATCAATAATCATCTCTGCTCCTCCGCTATGTAACTTCTGTAATTAATATACATCGTTAAGCCATCATCTTTACCTTACAAGCACATTTCAATTCAAGGCCTGTACCAGGCCATTTGCAAGACAAGGCTATCCTTTTTGCATATAAGCTTTGATGCGCTGCAATACAGGCTAATTATTACACATATGTTTGTGTTGTTCAGAAGTAACAGCTGGGAAAAGAGTCGTTGTGACTTCTGTTCAAGTGCTGTACAAGAAAGATCTAGCTACTTGGTGTGTGTTAAAGTAACTTTTAACATTTCACTTTAATTTAATATTCTTGTATGTAAAATTTCATTTCCTGCAGCCTTCTTGAATTTTAACATTTGCACATTAATCAGAAAGTCTGCATTCCTGAAATTATCAATTCTGAAAGGGCATTGTTTTCTTTTTCACCCCC
The DNA here is from genome assembly GCF_019279795.1 of Protopterus annectens. Lineage (NCBI taxonomy): Eukaryota > Metazoa > Chordata > Ceratodontiformes > Protopteridae > Protopterus > Protopterus annectens. Next base: position 1,015,597,798 of record NC_056737.1, read on the forward strand.
ATGATTACTTCTTGTCTACCCAAGGAGGTTTCCCAGACTCCAAGGCACCATCCACAAAGACTAAACTATATTGTGTGAGATTGATAAAGTTGTCTGATGCCATCAGTTAAGTGCAGTCAGCTACTGTATCAGTTTCAAATAGTATGAAGCAATGTATACCTAATTGACCCACTACTGCTGATTAATCAGGAATGAGGCCAACTTTGAGAGAAAAATCGCTAATGACACAAAAGACAATCATAAAGCCTTCTTTAGCTATGTTAGAAACCTGGGTGGAAACTCCCAGATATGCTCAGAATTAGTCCAAAATGATAAAAAAATCACTGAACCCACAGACATTGCCAACATACTGGCAGACAGGTTCAGTGCAAATTTCTCCCCTCCCTCCCCCCCAAAAGGAGAAATATCTATCCCACCAGAGTCTAGCCTCCCAAACATCTCAGATGCCCAGGTGAGAGCTGCTCTCTCTAAAGCAAAAAACAGCATCAATGGGACTGGACGGTGTCCCCGGCTGTGTGCTACACGAACTCAATGAGGAACTAAACCCACACATAAGGCTGCTGTTTAATCTTAGCCTTACTACAGGATACGTACCCAAAGAATGGCGTACGGCAACTGTGGTCCCACTCCACAAAGGCGGTGCTTCTACGGACCCTGGAAATTACCGCCCCATAAGCTTGACGAGCCTTGTCTGCAAAGCTATGGAGAGGATCATAATGGAACTCATAAATAAAGACATTGGGGACCTACAGACATTGGATCCTACCCAATTTGGCTTTGTCAAGGGCAGATCCTGCCTCTTGAACTTGGTCGACTTATTCGAAACAGTCACTAAGGCCATTGATGAGGGTAAGGCAGTTCACACAGCCTACCTTGACCTAGCAAAAGTGTTCGACACAATACCCTACTCGGGCATCATAGAAAAGCTCACCAGCTTAGATGTAAACCCATATGTCACAAGATGGGTTGCAAACTGGCTCAAGGACAGTACACACAGGGTTAGAGTTGCTGGTGCCATGTCAGACTCTAAGCCGGTCACGAGCAGTGTCCCACAGGGCTCAGTTCTGGGCCCCCTCTTGTTCGGCATTTATTTTTCTGAAGTGCAAGCAAACATAGGGGGATTGTGGCTGACAAAATTTGCAGATGACTGCAAACTGGGCACCATAATTGACACTCCATCAGACACAGACATCCTCCAGAGAGGTCTCATAGAAATGGATAACTGGTGCCAGAGCCATGGCCTTAAGCTAAATGCCAAAAAATGTATAGTCATACCCTTTGGGAAAAACAAGGTAACCCCTAATTACCACATAGGTGGTAATCCATTAAACATGGAAGAAGTTATCAGGGACCTGGGGACCCAAGTTGACAGTAACCTCTCTTTTGACACTCACATTGCCAAAGTGGTTAGGAAGACCTTCTACATTGCTCACCTGATCATGAAGGGATTCACATCCAGATCAGGAGAGGTCATTTTACCCCTGTACTCTTCACTTATCAGACCAATGATTGAGTACAACACCCCATTCGGAATGTACCTTACCCGACACCTGCAGCAGTTGGAAAGACCCCAAAAGTTCCTCACCAAAAGGATAAATGTACTCAAACATATGTCATACGATGCCCGACTGAAGAAACTCCAGCTCTATTCAGTTGCATACCGTCTGCTCAGAGGTGATCTGTGCCTGACATACAAGGCCATGTCCAGCCCGGAATTAATGGACATGCTCCACCTCAAAAAATCCAAATCCACCAGAGCCACGAGAGCAAGAGACTTAAACCTCAACACGGATATAAATAGGACGTGCTGGAGGGACAGATTCATCACCCAGAGACTCCCTACACTATGGAACAGAATCCCAGTCCATGTGAGGCAGAGCCCCTCACTGACTCTGTTCAAGAGAAATCTTGACGAGTGGATGGGAGATCGTAGGTTTACCCCGGGAATCATCTCTGTATCACTGCTGGACAGAGGCACAGCAAACTAATGGGTATAGTATTCTCATCCGAAGGGGTGGTGAAAGCCACACACACTCTGGCTAGGCTTATAAATGCCCTAGGGCAGATAGCCTAGTATGAACCTATGAACCTATGAAACAGTTGATTGGATGACTTACAGAGAAGAATTATATCAGCAGAAGGACAGACATATTTTCTGCTTAAAAACAAATACTTCTTGTGGAAAGGCTTGATGACTTTGACAAATGTGGCTGAAGAAATATATTCTGCCTGCTATTTCTAACTGTAACCCTATCCCTTAAATTTCAGAACAGTACCAGTATGTGTGGTATAGTTTTGGTGATCAGATCACAAAAAGAAACTGTTTCTTTTTGTAATCTTTGTATTTTCTGTTTTTTATTAATTTGACATGTTGAGTTTTACTATGGCAGCATCAATATTTTTTTGGTTTGGCGTTCGTTCAGTTTGATAAATCAGTACATACTCATCTGTCACTCTATCTATCTATATGTGTGCATGCATGTGTATATCTATACATATATGTATATATATATATATATATATATATATATATATATTGATAGATATAGCTCTCTCTCTAAACACACACACACACACACACATATATATATATATATATATATATATATATATATATATATATATATATAAATATATAGACATATATATGGATAGATAGCTAGATAGCTAGATATAGAGAAATACTCATAGAGATAATTGAATTTAGCCAATCAGCCAGTATGTTTTTGGACAGTAGTAAATGAGAGTATGTGAAAAAACTCTGAGAAACAAACAGTTGATTCAGACTCTTTTAAGTCAATAATTGTAAGTCAGGATGGAAGTCACCCTGGACACTGAAGGTGTGAGGCATGGAATTGAACCACCATGTCTCTGTGTTTATAGGTACGTACTAGGCTAGTTGTCCTTACAGGCCATTTTAAGCATTACCAATTTCCCTCAAAGGTGAGAATCAGAGCGTGCACCTTGTGTCAGGAGGAAACACCTTAATCATTACGCCAATGCAATGAGAATCAGAGTGTGCACCTTGTGTCAGGAGGAAACACCTTAATCATTACGCCAATGCAATGAGAATCAGAGCGTGCACCTTGTGTCAGGACGAACCACCTTAATCATTACGCCAATGCGATGAGAATCAGAGCGTGCACCTTGTGTCAGGAGGAAACACCTTAATCATTACACCAATGTGATGAGAATCAGAGCGTGCACCTTGTGTCAGGAGGAAACACCTTAATCATTACGCCAATGCAATGAGAATCAGAGCGTGCACCTTGTGTCAGGAGGAAACACCTTAATCATTACGCCAATGCGATGAGAATCAGAGCGTGCACCTTGTGTCAGGAGGAAACACCTTAATCATTACGCCAATGCAATGAGAATCAGAGCGTGCACCTTGTGTCAGGAGGAAACACCTTAATCATTACGCCAATGCAATGAGAATCAGAGCGTGCACCTTGTGTCAGGAGGAAACACCTTAATCATTACGCCAATGCAATGAGAATCAGAGCGTGCACCTTGTGTCAGGAGGAAACACCTTAATCATTACGCCAATGCGATGAGAATCAGAGCATGCACCTTGTGTCAGGAGGAAACACCTTAATCATTACGCCAATGCGATGAGAATCAGAGCGTGCACCTTGTGTCAGGAGGAAACTCCTTAATCATTACGCCAATGCGATGAGAATCAGAGCGTGCACCTTGTGTCAGGAGGAAACACCTTAATCATTACGCCAATGCGATGAGAATCAGAGCGTGCACCTTGTGTCAGGAGGAAACACCTTAATCATTACGCCAATGCGATGAGAATCAGAGCGTGCACCTTGTGTCAGGAGGAAACACCTTAATCGTTACGCCAATGCAATGAGAATCAGAGCATGCACCTTGTGTCAGGAGGAAACACCTTAATCATTACGCCAATGCGATGAGAATCAGAGCGTGCACCTTGTGTCAGGAGGAAACACCTTAATCATTACGCCAATGCGATGAGAATCAGAGCGTGCACCTTGTGTCAGGAGGAAACATCTTAATCATTACACCAATGCGATGAGAATCAGAGCGTGCACCTTGTGTCAGGAGGAAACACCTTAATCATTACGCCAATGCGATGAGAATCAGAGCGTGCACCTTGTGTCAGGAGGAAACACCTTAATCATTACGCCAATGCGATGAGAATCAGAGCGTGCACCTTGTGTCAGGAGGAAACACCTTAATCATTATGCCAATGCGATGAGAATCAGAGCGTGCACCTTGTGTCAGGAGGAAACACCTTAATCATTACGCCAATGCGATGAGAATCAGAGCGTGCACCTTGTGTCAGGAGGAAACACCTTAATCATTACGCCAATGCCAACCTCAAACCCCTTCCCCTTTTTTCCTTCTTTTTTTTCAAAATAATTTTTCTTTTATTTGTGTTAACTAATAACCGTACACTAAAAGCATTCTCATTTAAAAACAGCCTTCCCCATGCTGATAATAATGAAGACTACCAACCGATCGTTATTTACAATCGATGCATGCATTATCTTGTTGAAATAAAACTCTACCCTGATAATAGATATTATGTAATGAAAAACAAATCAGATGATGCTTGATTTACGAGTCTCTATTAATTGCTGTAATTTAGATCAGGAGTTAGAGACAAAGGGGGGATTCAAAAGGGCACTGAGACATGAATATCTGCATGTATGTGTCACAGTAACCTGTTGGGATTCTGGGACAACCCAAACGTGGTGCTGCATAGTGCTCTACATGAGGATGTCCGACAGCATGTAAGGTTGGCTCTCTGGTTGTGTTGAATGCTACTGAGGCAGTCAGAAGAGAGATGCATATACTAATTAGCCATGTTCTCTCTTTCCCAGAACCATCTCCTGGAAGGTATCTACATGCCAAGTGATTCAAGAAATTGTTCAGCTGTGTAGATCATTATGACTGGCCCTACCATGTCACAGTAATAAACATTATCAAACAGGAATATTCATCTACCATACACAGAAGTAATACAGGAACTAAGGAAGTGGGAAGAGCTATTGCATCACCAAGGATTATCCCAAATTGAGGAACCATAACAGCACCGGCAGCAGTACAAGGGTCAGTGTGGGTAGTGGCAGGCCACTAGGTACCAGGTATTACCTGAAACATAAGTGCCATTATGGCAATAACATCAGTGCCCGGATCAGTGCCAGGATTGGGTGTGAGGGAAACTATAGGCACCAGGTAAGCTACGATGGTGCCATATCAACATTTATGGCAGAATGGGAATTGGGGGTGGGAAGTAGTGGGTAGTAGCGACTGTGATTCAGAGATTTCAATTGGCCAATACTGAGGTCTTTCCTCATCATGGCTAATATGTCTCTGAATCACAAAATACCATGTAATGGGAGCAGGGCCTACAACTTGTGCTAGATCCTTTCATGAATTCCAGGGAAAGTCTTTTGGCAATTATTTTTTATCTCAATTTCTTTTAATATTACTTCCTCCAGGAGAAGCAAAAATTCATTAAACTAAGGAAGATTGCCCTTTTTCCAGTTTCCCATAATGGTCTTTCTTGCAATGGCCATGATGGTCCACAGGTGATAATATTGTTCTCTTTTTCAAATTTTGAGAAATTGGAATATTATAGCAATAACCCACGCCTGGGTGTGGGTAATGCTAAATTTACCCACAGTTGGCGTGGTTTGGTCCCGGTAAGCCCGAGACCAAACAAAGCCAACCGTGGGTAAATTTAGCATTACCCACACCCAGAAGTGGTTATTGCTATTATACATGACATTATTTAAGAAAAGAAACTATTACTTTTCTTAAATAATGGCATAGTATAATGCCTGTTTGCTGCCCTTCCGCAGATGTCTGGCATCCGCGGCAGCTCTGATGTACTGCGGCGCCTCGCAGTACATCAGAGCTGTGGGTAACAACGGAGAAAGAAGATCTCCGTTGCTTTTTTGTGTCTGCTATGTTAAATGAGTTTAACATGGCGAGACAGTTTAAAATAAGCGGAGACCGTTGCTTATTTTAAACTGTCTCGCTATGTTAAACTCATTTAACATAGCGAGACATAAAAAGCAACGGAGATCTTGCTTTCTCCGTTGCTTAAACACTCGCTATGTTAAATGGGTTTAACATGGAGACAATTAAAATAAGCAACGGACATCTCCGTTGCTTATTTTAAAGCTGTCTCGCTATGTTAAACCCATTTAACATAGCGAGACAGTGTTTTAAAAAAACGAGTTATACTAATGGAAAAAAGTCTGGGCGACCAGACCTTTTTCCATTAGTATAACTCGATTTACAACGGGCACGCTGGCCAATCAGCGTGCACGTTTTGGGGGGATCATGGTATAATATATAATACCAAGCTTGCTCCAAGAATGAAATTATTTGACCACATGGCATGTAAAAAATGATATTTTCCCAATATTCTTTAAACACTACATAGTCATATAAAATGTTTCCAATTTGCTTTAAGATCTAATTTACATCTCTAACAAATCATCATATTATTATTTTTTTTTCATTTTGGCTAACCTCTCTGGAGTACAAAATGCTTGGGATGTACATTTCCAAACAAACACCTTACAGAATTTTATTATTAATGCATTCTCAAGAGATTTCAGTATAAGGAATACATTTTTGTGAGATATGTTGTATTCTTCACTCTGTAGAATAAACTTCCAAGTATATTTAATTCTACTTTATATGTTAATAGATTCCAATATAAATCTGAGAGTGTAAATTAATGATATTTACTGTTATAAATGATTTGGAACATGTATTCAAGAACTCTGGAAATATCCTTGAAATATTTTTTTATTACCACTTGAAATTTTCTAATGGACATGAGTCCTTAATACTTGTATTAACAGCCAATGTTTTGAATGTACACAAAATTTTAATTGGAGACCATCTTCTGATTTTAAAATCATACCTTCGAAACAATTGTAACATCCCAAAAAGCCTTTTTCTTTCCTTTGGCACATTGGCACATTTTCATTATGTTAAAGCTTTCTGGCTATACTTGTGATATGTAAAAGCCTCTATGTTTAATTAATGTGAACTGCAACAAATACAATTTGTATTCACTTTGCTTAATTGTGTAGTGCTTCTGTTAAGATATATTTGGTTTGCAAGTTGAGTTGATACTTTGTAACATTTTAAGTGGTGTACTGCATGGATCCAACAGATTTGTAACATTGTTTAAGAACATTACTCTGCACATGTCATGAGAATGCCACGTGGTTCACAGCGGTACTGATTGCAGGCAGACTTTACTGAACATTAATGGCTATGTAGTTGTTGTATTGCCTCCGCTGCTGTATAAACACTTGTATGTTCAGTTGTTGATAAAATATCTGTTTTTGAACTAGCCCTGATGTGCTACCGTACACATGCGCAGTTCCAGTAAAATAACCTGCTTTAGAGCTAGCTATGTTGTATTAACGAACGTAATGTTCATTTCTAGTTATAATCTTTAGTTGTAAGTAGTCCTGCTGTCTTTAGCTTTGCATACACAGTTATTGTTAAATTACTGCATACGCAGTTGTAATTAAATTGTCTGCCCAGCTAATCAATGCGTATGTCCCATGAGGGTTCGGCAGTTACTTTAGCCTAAGAGTTGCCTTTTATCAGAGGTATGCACTTCCTAACAGGTTAAATTAACTGGTGCCTTTTTTTTCCCTGAATGCAAGGGAATTACTTGTAGTCTATGGTAGCAAATACACTTATCAGGACAATTACATGTGTAGTTCATTCCGCAGCCGTGAATGTTGTTACAAGAAGCTGTACTTTATGAGAACAGTCAAGTGCTGAGATTAAGCTGTTAATTCTCTGTATTTGTTAAATTTGCAAAAAGCTTTTCAATACTGCACTCCCAACCGCAAGACCAATTGTAATGAGTTTTGTGTAGTTAGACCAAGCTGATTAAGATACTCACAACTGTAGCGAATAGTTATCTAGCTGTGATTTTTTTACCTCTCACTCTTCCCCTCACCCTTTGATATCTAAGACTTATAAAACTACCTTTAGCAACTTTTGTCTTTTACCTTTTTCAGCTGTGTCCTCCCTAGTCTTCATCCTAGCAATACCCATTCTGGACAATAATTCCTCCTGACCTCCATCCTCTGCTAAAGCAGGTCCATTGCTTAAAACCCCTGAAAACAGCTCAGAGGTAATAACGTATAAGTAAGTCCCTTGTTTTAAAAACCTTACTCTAGTTATTGTTTTTATTATTATCTAGGGTGAACACGCAACCAAAATCGTTCTGCTGACTACCCCTCAGTTATTCCTCCCCTTTTTCTCCCTTCTCTCCTTTATATATCCCGCATTTCTAGATTACATTCCAAACCCCATTTCTGACCCAAACTTTAGCCATCCAACTCCCCTCCAGCAAGAGTGTAGCTTTTAGCAGGCCATTAAACAGCTAGAATATGTATAGCCTCTGCTAGTTTTCTACAAGAAAGAACCAACAACCATTGAGTAATTCAGACATGCATCAGACCATAATCAGCATTAGCCATTGCTCTTTGCATGTTTTAAATCTCCCTTGGCTTTTCCCTGAATAACCTTGCCTCTGCAGTAAAGGCATTGCTCCCCTATTTCAGGTCAGAGCGGCTGATAGTTTCTGTTAGCACGCATACTAGGTGGGGCTAGCCCTGCTCCGTTTGCCCTTACTGTGCTCGGGCTCACTCCACTCCCCTACCTTAGCCCTATTTCCACCCACCCCCACTTTCATTGAAGTTATACCTAATTAAACCCCACCCTCTACATTTGAAGTCCACCAATAAGCTATCTCAACCCCACCCACCCCTCTACACAAACTACCACACCCCTACTAAACCCAGTCACTTCCCTTAACCCAACTGCCCTCACCTGTCTATTCTCCTTACATACTCTTACCCCTTCTTGATCCTCCTCCATCATTGTCCAGCATTTCTTATTCCTTCCTGTCCCCCCTCCAACACTTTCCAGTACTCTCTGTTATTAAATAATTACTACCCAAATATCATCTCTACCACTTTCTTTCCCAGTTTCCTCTTCTACCTCCTTCCTACCAAAAGACAACATATATAACCTACCAATTTTCCATGTCCCCTACTTCCTAACTCACTATATATCTCTATACTCAATCTTTAACCCACTCTTTCCACACCTATAAATTTCTCTCCTATCACATTATTCCACTCTATCACTATGCCTCTCTACACTAATATCATAAGCCTAACTATCTATATTCATCTCTTTCTACTCCTCCACCTTATATAATATCACAGAAACCACATACCTTTCAAACTATCACACTCAACATCCATGTACATACAGACTCTTCCAAGTTGCTCCACAATAGGCCCTGCCTTATTTTCTCCAGACATAATTCTACGAGCTAAAGTAAAAATCCTTCATCTACACAAAGTCCACTATAATTATCCTAAACTAGACTACCACAATTAAACTAAATAGCAACAACACCCTATAAATCAAACCACCCTTTTTAACTTAATAAAATGTGGAGACATACACCCAAACCCAGGGCCACAGTCCAAAATGCACAACCAACCCAACTCCATAAAATCCTTAAACCTCACTGCCATCAATCTACAAAGCATTAGAAATAAAATTCCCCACTTCCATGCATAGTTACACCAAAACAAACCTGATTTCACTGCTATAACCGAGGCCTGGCTCAAATCATTCATCAACAACATAGAATTCCTACCCCCCCCCCAACTCTACATGCCTCAGGAATGACAGACCACATAGAAAAGGTGGTGTTTTCACCTTGATATGCCCAAATATCTACACCATAGTCCCTTTCACTAAACCCATTCAACAGTTCTCATCAGAAGAACTTTTAGTAACCCTTCTAGAACTAAATCACTATAAAACCCTCTGCATCATAGTATTATACATTCCCCCAGGTGACAACATTCCTATTCTAGAGGAAATTCTAGCTTGGTCATCCAAAATATTCAAAATGAAACAATCATCCTAGGGGATGTAAACATTAATTGGTTAGATACCTCTAACCAAAACTGCCAAACTAACATCAACCTATTCAACTACACCCAGCTTATCTCTGATATAACTAGGCCCAATAACAAAAAGAACCAAGGCTCAGTCTTAGATTGGATCCTTGTATCTGACCCAAATAAGATCTCCACCTTTGGAACATTACCAAACAGCATCAGAGACCACTTACCAGCCTTTGCTATACGTAAAACTTCCACAACTGTTAGTAACCACCAATTAAAACAAACTAGAGACATATACCAATTTTCTCCAGAAACCCTAAACAAAATATTACAGCATACCAACTAGGCACCATTAAAAAACATTCCGCTTGATGATGCAGTTGAATTATTCAATTCAACATTTCTCAAAATCTTAGATAGGTTAGTACCACCCCAACTAAAAATTGTCAAGATTAATCATGCCACTTGGCTCACCAAATCCACAAAGCAAATCATGTCCAGTAGAGACAAAGCTTGTAAATCATGGCAAAAATATAAAAACCCAGCTGACCTGGCACTATGCAAACAACTACATAATCAGGTCAAATGGCAGGTAACCAAAAACAAAAAAGAATATTTCCACAAACTACAGGACCAGCATAGGCTAAAATCAAAACATTCTGGGAAGCAATAAATTCCCTTATATACCCAGACTGTAACACCAATCCTTGCCCATACCCTGATAAAACCCCCTCTGATACAGCCTCTCTCTTTAACTCATATTTCATTGACACCATTGCCAAGCTGACCACCACTTTCCCTCCTTCTAACCCTAACTCATCAGCCCAACAATCTAATCATTCTAAACCTTCCTCTCCACCAAATTTTTCTTTCTCACCCATTCCCACATGCACCGTAAAGAAACTCCTTCTAAAACTCAAACCTTGCACCTGTGCTCCTGACAACTTACCTGCTTAATTCCTAAAAATATCCACAAGCTCCATCGCTTACCCTATTAGTATACTTATCAATAGATCAATCCAAGAATCCCAGATAACAAATATCTGGAAGAAAGCATACAGTATTCCTCTGCACAAAGGCAGCAAAAATTCAGACATTTCCAACTTTAAGCCCATCGCTATCCTCTCTCCCATTTCAAAAATATTAGAAAAATGCATCCATACACAACTTCTCAACCATTTAATTCACAACCAACTTCTCACCCCAACCAAACATGGCTTTAGACCAGGCCATAGCACAAACACAGCTCTCATCTCCTTTATGGATACAGTAAATCAAGCATGCAATTCCGGATCGTCTCTACACTTTTACTTGACCTTTCAAAAGCTTTTGATACTATCTCACATCCCCCTTTTACTCTCTAAACTCAACAATCTAGGTGTCTCACCCCCAACCCTAAACTCATTCTCAAGCTACCTCTCTGGCAGATATTAATCAATTAAATGGCAACAATCCTGTTTCCCCTTCCTCAGCATCTCCACAAGTGTCCCCCAATGCTTCATATTGGGCCCCCTTCTATTCAATATATTCATCAATAACTTCCACAACTCCCTTACACATGGCACTGTGTTCCAATATGCAGATGATTCGACAGTCATCTGCACTGCTATAACCCCTTCTGAGCTACAGCTACTAACTAAAATGCCTTCACATCCACTGAAAAATGGATGTCAAGCAATCACCTTGCTCCCAACCCAAACAAGACTAAAATGATCCTATTCATTTCCCCCCAAAAAAACAACCAAAAATAGGACTGAATTCTCCATCCACTCCCAAAATGATACCACCGTTGAAGTAGTGTCTTGTACTAAACTGTTAGGGGTCGTTATTGATGAAACGCTAACATCTGATCTGCACATACTCAATAATATCAAAAAAACCACATCAGAAACGGCACCCTTTATAGGCATAGCTATTACTTCAACAACACTGCTAAAAAGACTCTATCCCCAGCCTTTCTACTTCCATCCCTGCTATATGGTGCCCCCATACTCACAAACATCCACTCATCTCTTAAAACAAAGCTTGACTCATGTTACAATAAGGTTGCCAAATTTGCAACAAATGATAGATCCTCTACACACCACTGTTCCTCGCTTCAACAACTGAACTGGCTAGAGTTACCAATCTATCTCATCCACCTACACTTAAGTACTGTACATAAAATGATGAATAAACCCACTGCATGCCCATCTCTCATTGTACCAACCAAATAGACCTCTTAGATCAGAAAATAAAACACTTCTTAAAGCAGACAAACCCCAACTCCCAGCTGGTCAAATGCTCCTTTCCTTCCCTGATTCCAAACTTTGGAATACCCTCCCATCTACAATAACCTCCATCATGTTCCCTGCACTCTTTATAAAATCTCTTAGACAACACCTCTCCTCCAGCTGGTTATGCCCATGCCAAAAATAACCCTCTCTAATCACACCTACCACTTTCTTCCCCTACTGTACCACTCCCACTCTACCCCTCCTCTTTCCACTCAGCTGGTCAATATGCATGTTCTCTAATATGTTCTAAATGTCATAGTTAAATCAAGGCCTAAGATTGTTACTGCACTGCCTTCTAGCTATCTATGTAACTGTAACTATGTATCTGCATGTTCTAAATATCGCAGTTAAATGAATGCCTAAGATGGTTCTAAATATCATAGTTAAATCAATGCCTAAGATTGTTCTAAATATCATAGTTAAATCAATGCCTAAGATTGTTCTAAATATCATAGTTAAATCAATGCCTAAGACTGTTACTGCATTGCTGTCTATGTGATTGTAACTATACGTCCATATTTTTCATGCATTGTATTATAGCTATATAACTGTAACTATATGTCTGTGTTTTTTATGTATCGCCTTCTAGCTATCTATGTAACTATAACTATATGTCCGTATTTTTTATGTATTGTCTTCTAGATATCTATGTAACTGTAACTATATGTCCGTATTTCTTATGTATTGCCTTCTAGCTATCTATGTAACTGTAACTATATGTCTGTGTTTTATTGTAATCTGCAGCATGAAGCAAAAAACACCAAATAATGCACCAGGAGGACTCCAATAAAAGTTTTTAGCGTAGTCAAAGTTTAATATTTGCTATTCGTCTAACAGACTTCTTCAGAAACTAAACATAAAAACTCAGTCAGTTAAACATTTAAATAATGCAAACAATTATCGCCAGCCAGTCAGCACATCATTCTAGTTAAAACTGATTACATCATACTTAAATGCTAATTAAAAGCCATAGAACAAATTAAAATGCATGCAGATAAACTGTTTCAGTATTCAAAACATTGTTGATAAAAAACAATAGACTAGTGCTGTAGGAAACAACCAAAACTAATATTTATTAATATTAGTTAAATGTTTAACTGACTGAGTTTTTATGTTTAGTTTCTGAAGAAGTCTGTTAGATGAATAGCGAATATTAAACTTTGACTACGCTAAAAACTATTTACTGGAGTCCTTCTGGTGCATTATTTGGTGTTTTTTGCTTCTCGGTTTTGTCTTTGCACCTTTACTTGGTTCTGCTGTGTTTTTTAGTCATCTGCAACATGTTTAATTTAATGTGATTTAATAAGCTTCTAAAGCTCACACAAGAAGCTTTTTCAATTACTGAGCATTGGATGAAAACAAACCACCTAGCCCTAAACGCCTCCAAAACCAAACTCATGGTATTTACCCCCTCTAAAACTACTCCCTTCAATACAAACAATTTCTTGATTATAAGTCAAAACAACTCAATTCTAGAACTAGTGTCCGAAACTAAGTTACTTGGTGTCCAAATTGACAACCAGCTTAATTTCAACTCTCATCTTCAACTAAATATTAAAAAAACCCACCAAAAGCTGGGTATGCTCTACCGTCAAAACCATTACCTCACAAAGACCTCTAAAATCGCTCTCTCCTCTTCCTTTCTTATTCCCTCCCTGCTCTATGGCTCACCTCTCCTAACAAATCTTCAGTCCTCTCTAAAGAAACAACTTTCCTCTTGCTACAATAAGATCGCCAAGTTAAGCTAGGCCACAGGTCATCAACCCACCACTGTTCCTCTCTCCAAAAACTAAACTGGCTTGAACTTCCTCATCAGCTCAACTACATTCAGCTCACCCTAGCCCATAAGCTCATAAATAACCCCTCTCTCTGTCCCTCCCTGTCTTCTGCTTTTAAGTTACATCTACCAGACAGAGTCTTAAGGTCTAACAACCAAAACCTACTAGAACTACATAAACCAACATGTCCCCCAGGCAAATACCTTCTATCCTCTAACCTAGCCCGTCTTTGGAACTCACTCCCACCATCCATCCGTACCACCTCTAATCATTATACATTCAAAAAATCTCTACACACACATCTAAAGTTGCAATGGGAATGTTCCTGTTCTCATCCATCATAAAAATATGGAACTCTTAATCCTTCATCCATTTTTAAGCTATTCAACAAAGCCTACTTAACTTATTCATTCCCTTCATAACTACATTCATTTACAACAAAACAACTCTACCTCTCTAAAGTCATTACACAACTCACATCTATTTTACCTATTTCTATTATACTGTATTATATGAATGTTACCTCAAATGCAAAATCAATGACTGTATCCTATTTTACATTTGTATAAGTATCTAAGCTATCTATTGTTTATTCCTGCCCTCTGGTTTGCTTTAAGGGCTTTTTAAATTGTTTGTACCTATTTTGTGTGTCTGTTTTTTTGGAGCTTTTCTCCCCAGGACTCCATTGAAAACGGGTTCTTTTAGGCCCAATGGACTATCCTGGTAAACCAACTGCAAATAAATAAATAAATAAATAAATAAATGTGGAGCTTTTTTCCCCAGGCATCTACTGAAAATGGGCTTACCTAGGCCCAGTGGACCTTCCCGGTAAACAAATGCAATCAATAAATAAATAAATAAATTGTGATTTTTAATGCAATAAAGGCAATAAATTATATTCCTCTTTTGATGTGTTATTGCCTTTAATATTAAGAACAAATGCGGTTCGAGGATAAAGTTGAGTGTAATAAAATGGAGTATGCACTTGTAGTAAAAACACTCAACAACACATCAATAACTCCAATTTAATGCTAAAAGGTTAAAAAGCGCTTTCGCGACCACACACTGTCGCTTCATCAGACCTGATGAAGCGACAGTGTGTAGTCGTGAAAGTGCTTACTTTTTAACCTTTTAGCATTAACCTGCCTTTAAGTTTTACATCTAGGTTTATATGGTTAAGTTTTTAAACTTTCATCCAAAGGGCGTACATGGCTTCTAAAGTAACCCTGTTCCCATGCTGGGGAGAACAATCGACCATTACTGAATGCAGACGGAGAGGGCACTTAACAGCAATTAAATAAATTATTGAAATGATCCTGGTTTAGGCAGAAATAATCTGAAATGTTAATTAACAGCCTTTTTTCACCAACATGAGAAATGGCTGATTAAGAGAGGTCAGACTCCTGTGCATACCCTTCTCCTTATCTGTAACAAGAAGCTGTAATAGGGGCTTGCTGTATTATGAAAGGCTAATTTTGTGCTAAAAAGAGACAGAATCTGTCATTTTTTCAGTATGACTGATGGATCCTTCTGATATGCTAGTTCCCAACAGTTAGCAAAAAACTCTGAAACTGTCTTGCTTGTGGTCTGTAACACAAGGCGATTAATTCAAATTGCAGAAATATGGAAATCTGCAAAGCAGTTTCTATAACTAAAAATAGTTCAGATACGTTTAGAAGGTTTAAAATTAAACAGCACACTATCTTGAAGCCTAACAAAAATTGCTTAAAACAAATAAAGTGAAATGGTTGTGGTTCCTTAGTTATAATATAAATCAGGATGCATGCATACAGGCTTGATAACTTGCTATAGCAAAGTTCTGCTTCACGTCCTCTCATAGTAACACTGACAGCAAGCTAGACAATCAGCAGAAATGAGCTACTTATCTTTATGGTCAGTGCCATGAACCAGCGCCACGGAAATGAAAGCATTACCTCTAAATTATCCAGGTGCTACAGTGTACCAAATGCATGAGGGTTCAGTAATGCAATCTAGCTGCCAGCATTAATACTACAAAACCATTAGATTTAAGACAGTTTCTTAAAGAGAATACAACATTGCTAACAAGTCAAAAGGTGAAAAATAGATACTTTTCCTTATGCATAACTCATTACCTTTAAAAATGTATTTGTGCTTCCATCATTTGATCATACAGCTATATTTATTGCTTCCTCCTTGGAAAAGTAACTACCATAAAGTGCTTGTCCAGAAAATCTACTACTGTGCAAGTCTTAATTTAAGTATTATGGAGTACATTCCAAATCATTATGCAAGCATTTTAAAAAAATCATAGATGCCAAATCTTTTATGGGAGGTGTCTAGCCAGTAGTTGAGTAAGTAGTGGACTAGTGGTAGTGTGGACATAGGAGGCCCTCACTGTGATACATGTGTTAAGTCAGTTGATGGAGTTGAGTTTAGGGTTAAAAACATAAAAAAAAGTCCAGATTGTGATGCCCGTGCCCTGGCACAGCAATCAAAGAGCCCCAATACACACCACTAACACCAGTGAGGGGCATCTCATATAGGAGGAAAGGATAACTAATACACACAGTAAAGTACAATTTCCCTTAAGAGCACACAGAGATCACAGTTAGTCTGGGGCAGGTCGCTCCCTTGCTCTCCAGGTCCCCAATAAGACTCCCCACTGGCACAGCTATAGGGTCCAGATCTCAGCCCAGCTGGGCAAGCTAAAAGCTCCAGCACCCTCTCTGTCCAACAAGTGCTTCGTGTCCCTGCCCAAGTAACTGACACACACACGCACACACACACACACACACACACACACACACACACACACACACACACACACACACACACACACACACACACACTTTAAGAAGAGTTTATACAACCACACAGACACTCCTGGGAAAGACTGGCACAGGTTCTCCAGCTGTGCCCCTTTTTCCCAGACTATATGGTAGTACCAGCTGCCACCACCCACTAATATTTATCAGCTACTCAAAGGCCCTTAAAAGGGTGTCCAATTATTACTGTGCAATATTATTATGCAATTGGTAGTATAGCCCAGGGCTAAAGCTATTGAAGTGGCTTTGTACAATTTACCAAAGGCATGCAAGTACTCCAAAGAGCTTAAATTATCTCTACAAAAATAGCCACAGTTGAAAGGGTTTAAAAATATTTAATAATAAATAGTCAAAGCACAAGACAATACTTTGCTAGTCAAGAGTTCAGAGATCACAGAGGAATACATAAAATAATTCAGTAATACAGTCCTGACATAACAGAAAAACACTTAGTCTAATATTTCTAGTTTCTAGCTATTTCTAAGAGAAAACACAAGTCTAAGATAAACTTATACATAGAGCAAGACAGTGCTGATGAGTTGGATGGTCAAGACAAAAATGCTTAATGCTCTCCGATTCTCTCTGTTTTTAAAATCACATTCCTGGTTCACATTACATCATTCTTCACAATTCCCTGGATTTCCAGGCTAACAGAAACTACATTTACATTCTTCACCTCTGCGGTAGCGTTGTCGCCTCACAGTAAGACGTTGTCCCGTTCGATTCTCAGCTAAAGCGTCTTCTGTGTGGAGACATGCATGAATGGGCATACCTTTATTGAAGGTTGTGCATCAGGGCTGGCAACTCGGTACATAAAAATCTACTGCCAATCATTAGCAGACTGGAGTTCTGCTGTGGCGACTCCTAACCAGGAAAAGCCAAAAGATACAACAACCTCTGGGAAGAAACCAGGACAATGAAGGACATTTATGCATGCAAATTCTGGCCTTTAACTCTGGCCTATAGCAAGAATTCCTTCATCTAGACTGGCCAGGGCCATGTTTACATCAAAGCATCACAACATGCTTTACTTGGTCAGTAGAGTGAACTGTTGTTACATTTTTCCAGTTCCACATGTAACACTATTTTTACCATTTAAGACAACAAGCATGTGGTTTACATTAATATTTACAGATGACATAATTATCTCCAAAATTCTATCAGTCTAGGCTGGCAGCCTTCACCTATCTTCACCCAATCTTCACATATCTCCCCCCTGGAGAACTCAAGCTAGTTTTTCAAGTGACCGTTGAGAAACGCTGCTTGAGGGAGTTAGGTTTATCTGAGTGTACCTTACCCCATTACCTGTCTTGAGAGCCCATCTGCATTGGCATTGCTAATCCCACTGCAGTGCTGCACAGACATATCATATGCTTGCAACCCCAGGCTCCAACTTAGCAACTTGACATTTTGCTGGCTGGCTCTGTTTAACCATGTTAGGGGGTTGTGATCTGTCATAACAGTGAATTCCCTTCCAGACAGATAAGGCTGAAGTTTCTGCTGTGCCCATACTATGGCTAGACATTCCTTTTCTACAGCTACATAACATTCCTCCCTGGGTTGGAGCATATGACTGAGATAAACCACTGGGTGCTCTTCCCCCTCTGAAGAAATCTGGCTAAGTACAGCCCCCATCCCATGATTTGAAGCTTCCATCTGCACAGCAAATTCTTTGCTGTAATCTGGACTGGCTAACACAGGGGGTCCTCCCAAAGTTTATTTAAGCTTCTGGAATGCCTGCTCACATGCTGGGGTCCACACTATCTTATCTGGCCTGTTCTTCCTTGTCAGATCTGTGAGGGGAGCAGCTATGGTATTATAACTGGGGACAAACTTTCTGTAGTACCCTGCTGTCTCTAAAAATGCCCTCACCTGCTTTTTAGTAATAGGTGCTGGCCATGCCTGAATGGCTTCCACTTTGGCAGGTTCTGGCCTTATCTTACCGCTCCCCACTCTTTTTTCTAGGTAGGAGACCATCCCCACCTGACATTTGCTCAGCTTAATGGTCAACCCTGCCCTCTGTAGTCTGCCCAGCACCTCCCTGACATGCTGAAGGTGCTCTGGCTAGGAATGGCTGTAGATGGCAATATCATCTAGATAAGCAAGGGTAAACCCTCCTGCTCCTGCTAGGATATGATCTACCAGCCGCTGGAAAGTTACTGGGGCATTCTTCATCCCAAAGGGCATCATTGTGAACTCATACAAGCCAAAAGGAATCACAAAGACTGACTTCTCTTTAGCACTGGAAGTCAAGGGCACCTGCTAGTAACCCTTGGTAAAATCAATGGTTGTAAGATACTTAGCCCCATCCAGCTGCTCTAGAGCCTCATCTGTCATAGGCATGGGGTAAGCATCTGACTCTGTGTGACTATTTAATTTCCTGTAGTCCACACAGAACCTGGTGCTGCCTTCCTTCTTTGGCACCAGCACCACTGGGGAGGCCCAAGGACAGTTGGACTCTTGAATCACCCCTAGTTCCAACATCTTCTGTACCTCCTCCCTCAGAGTCTGTTTGACTCTTTCAGGCACTCTATAAGGGGCCTGACTAATAGGCCTTTGAGGTCCTGTATCCACCTGGTGCTACCCCAGGTGAGTGCACCCTGGTTTCCCAAAGAACATGTCCCCAAATTCCTGCAAAACTGCTCAGATTTCTCGAACCTGGGTAGGAGATAGCTGCTGGGACATTGCTACCCCTTCCACTAAGGTGTCAGCCCGAGCCTCACTAAGGAGATCAGTCCCCAGATCTCCCTCAGGCTCCTCCTGCAATCCACTGCAAATGCTCAGCAGAAGGGTCTTCCTATCAAGGTAAGGTTTCATCATGTTAACATGCTACAATTTGTGCCCTGGCCTTCTGCCTAGCAGTTTCACCATGTAATTAACATCACTTACCTTTCTTAGCACTTTGTAGGGTCCCTCCCAAGCTGCTTGCAGCTTGTTGTGTCTGACAGGAATGAGAACCATTACCTGCTGCCCCACAGCATACTCTCTAGCTCGAGGAGTCCTGTCATATCACACCTTTTTCTGTTGTTGGGCTTCTGCCAGGTTCTCCTGGGCCAAGCCCATGAGTTCCCTGAGCCTTGTCCTGAGGATCAGGATGTATGCCACAACAGACTCCTTGTGAGACTCGCACTCACCTTCCCACTCATCTTGAATTAAATCTAGAGATCCCCCTCACCCTATGCCCATACTGCAACTCAAAGGGTGAACAACTTGTGGATTCCTGGGGAGCCTCTCTGTAAGCAAACAACAGATGGGGCAAATATTTGCCCCACTCCCTCTTAAACTGATCTTCAAATGCCCATAGCATGGATTTGATTGTAGAGTTTAACCTCTCAACCAGACCATTAGTCTGCGGATGGTAGGGTGTGGTCTTCCTGTGCTTCACCCCACAGGACTTCCACAGACAAGCCAGCAGATCTGACATGAAACTGGCACCTCTGTCAGTCAGTATTTCTTTTGGGAAACCTACCCTGCTGAAAATTTCTAACAATGCAATTGCCACCTTCTCTGCCTCAATAGAGGACAATGCCACTGCCTCAGGGTATTGTGTAGCATAATCCACTACCACTAGGATGTACTTTTTCCCTATGGAACTTGGGGTACTCAGAGGACCCACAATACCCATAGCTAACCTCTGAAATTTCTCCTCAATCACAGGCAAAGGCATCAACGGGGCTTTCACATTGTCTCCTGCCTTGCCTACCTTTTGGCACTGCTCACAGGTCCTGCAGTACCCTGTTACATCTCTGGAAATTCCAGGCCAATTGAATTTCTTCATAATATGCCTCTTTGTATGTTTTATGCCCATATGACCTGCAAAGGGAATATCATGGGCTATGGCTAGAAGCCTCAGATGGTAGGCTCTAGGCACTATCAACTGCTGTACTCTCTCACCTTCTAGCCCTCTCTCAAGGGTCCACTCTCTGTACAGTAACCTTTTGTCCCAGTATATAGATTCCCCCTTTTCTTGAGAATCAGGTGCCTCCCTAGCTACCTGCCTCAGGCCTTGCAATGTAGGGTTTGTGAGCTGAACCTGTCTCACCTCTCTCCTTGTAACTCTTCCCAGTTTCCCCTTCCACAGGAAGTCTGGCATCCTGTGACAGTCATGCCTCACTGTCAGCCAGGGTACTACTACTCACCTCTACCTTTGCAGTCACTCTGTCCAAAGGACCATCAGTACTCTCAAGCAGCTGTGGCTTACCTTCAGTCTCACTGCTACAGGGTAGCTCCCTCCCTGAAGTAACCACCTCACCAGTCCTCACTGCAAGTATGCAGTCTGTCTGGGTCTCCCCCAGGCTACCAGACCCACATGCTTGTCTCCTAGCCTGACTGTGGGTAACTGCACAAGCACATGGTACTGCCTCACCAAAATCCTTCCCTATAAAGACATATGCAGGATGGCAGTTTGGTACCCTTGTTGTCTCAAGACAACCTACTATTGGAATTTTGTCTTTCCCACTTACTGGCTCCCTCACCTTTTTTCCCCCCACCTTGCCTTCTTGGACACCTGTATGCCACATGGCCCCACTGGTTGCATTCAAAACTTTTAACCCTAGCTTCTGGACATGTACCTGGACTAGTAGCTTCCCCGGCTACTGGCAGATTCTGTTGGGGCAGTCTGTGTTGCCCACCATGAGTTTCTTTAGACCCATGAGCAGTACTGGGGGTCTCCTTCCTGTGCAGGGCTGCCCTGTTTGCCAGCTATAGGTCTCCCTTCTTCCCCAACTCATCTCAAGCAGCACATTGTCTATCAGCTAACCAGATCCTCATGGCCTCAGGCAAAGTGCTAAGGGCTTATTCCCTCACCAAAAGGTCTGCCAGCCCTTCAGAAGTGTTGACCTGATATCCACTCACCCACCTATGGAAGTAAGTGCTTAGTTCAGCAACATATTCACCCACACGTTCATCTGCCTTGCATCTATGCTTACGAAACATTTTCCTATGCATTTCAAGTGTTAGCTTAAACAATTCTAACACGTGATTTTTAACAGCAGTATAATCAAAACATGCAACATCAGACATTTTTAACAAAACAGTTACATCTTTACCATGGCGTAAGGGGGTCAGGAACCATACCCAGAGCCTTTGGTCAACACCATACTGTTTGCATACCCTCTCAAACATATGAATGGAACTATCAAAAGTATCCCCCCTCATTAAACTGTGGAAGAAATTTACTGACCTTTTGTGCTTCTAGGGTCCAGTTACTCCCTTCCCCATTACCTTCATGACTCTGGCAAAGAGTCAGCATTTCCTTCTAATGCTTCCTCTGTCTCTCCTTTTCCTTGGCTTCCAGGCATAGCAGTTTCTCATTCTCCTCAGCCTGTACACTCCTCTGTTTCTCAGCTGCTTCTATCTCCAAATGCCTGGCCTCCAACTCAAGTCTCTTTAGCTCCAGATGGAATTTTAAGTTATCTGCAGAAAGGTTGAGCTGTCCCTTCTCCAAGGGTATTATATCTCCACTGTCAGTCTGATTGTCCTCCTGGTTGTTGTTTTCTGAGTTGATGCAGCTGTACCCAAGGCTGCAATCAGATCTGCCTTAGTCAGGTTTCCATGCACCAGTCCCCTAGCCTGGCACATCTTCACCAGCTGGCTCCTTGTCAGCTTTCCATACTCCTCTGCTGACATGCTGCCAACTCACCCTGACTAACTAAGCTAACAAAAGAAATAAAACAATTGTGATCTGAACTCTGAGTATTCACTGCATGGCTGATTTAGAGTACAAAACACATTCAGGGCTCACTGTACACCAGAAACAGGAATTCACTCTACCCAGACCACTACAAGTCAATTAGTATTTGTCAACCAATTAATATGTGCTGTGGATATCCCACCACTGCCAAACAATATGTGACACCCGTGCCCTGGCATAGCAATTAAGGAGCCTCAATACTCAACACTAACACCAGTGAGGGGCATCTCATATAGGAGGAAAGGATAATAAATGCACACAGTAAAGTGCAATTTCCCTTAAGAGCACACAGAGATCACAGTCAGTTCGGGGTTGGTCGATCCCTTGCTCTCCAGGTCCCCAATAAGACTCCCCACTGGCACAGCTATAGGGTCCAGATCTCAGCCTAGTGGGCAAGCTAAAACTTCCAGCAGTCTCTCTGTCCAACCAGTGCTTCATGTCCCTGCCCAAGTAGCTCACACACACACACACACACACACACACACACACACACACACACACACACACACACACACACACACACACACACACACACACACACACACTTTGAGAAGAGTTTATACAACCACACAGACACTCCTGGGAAAAGCTGGCACAGGTTCTCCAGCTGTGCCCCTTTTTCCCAGACTATATGGTAGTACCAGCTGCCACCACCCACTAATATTTATCAGCTACTCAAAGGCCCTTAAAATGGTGTCAGATTATTACTGTGCTATAGTATTATCCAACTGGTAATATAGCCCAGGGCTAAAGCTATTGAAGTGGTTTTGTACAATTTACCAAAGACGTGCAAGTACTCTAAAGAGCTTAAATTATCTCGACAAAAACAGCCACTGTTGAAAGGGTTTAAAAATATTTAATAACAAATAGTCAAAACACAAGACAATACTTTTTACTACACAGTGCTAGTCAAGAGTTCAGAGATCACAGACAAATACTTAAAATAATTCAGTAGTACAGTTATGACATCACAGAAAAACACTTAGTCTAATCTTTCTAGTTTCTAGCTATTTCTAAGATAAACTTATATATAGAGCAAGACAGTGCTGATGAGTTGGATGGTCAAGACAAAAATGCTTAATGCTCTCCGATTCTCTGTGTTTTTAAAATCACATTCCTGGTTTACATTACATCATTCTTCACACTTCCCTGGGTTACATTACATTATTCTTCACACTTCCCTGGTTTTCCAGGCTAACATAAACTACATTTACATTCTTCACCTCTGGGCAGAAACCAGAGCAATAAAGGAAATTTATGCATGCAAATTCTGGCCATTAACTCTGGCCTTAAAACAATATCAAGAATTCCTTCATCTAGACTGGCCAGAGCCATGTTTACATGAAAGGGTCACAACATTCTTTGCTTGGTCAGTAGAGTGCAATGTTGTTACATTTTTCCAGTTCCACATGTAACACTATTTTTACCATTTAAGACAACAAGCCTGTGGTTTGCATTAATATTTACAGATGACAGAATTATCGCCAAAATTCTGTCTGGCTAGGCTGGCAGCCTTCACCTATCTTCACCCAATCTTAACACAGATACTCATTTTAGTAATGGCTTTTTGCTTAGCGCT
This sequence comes from Protopterus annectens, assembly GCF_019279795.1. Taxonomy (NCBI): domain Eukaryota; kingdom Metazoa; phylum Chordata; order Ceratodontiformes; family Protopteridae; genus Protopterus; species Protopterus annectens. The sequence goes on from NC_056737.1 coordinate 1,015,621,889, forward strand.
AGCAGGTTTGGAGAAATAGTGTCAACAGGGACTGAGGGAAGGAAAAGCTCAGCGGTATTAGTGGCATTACTCCGTATCCCTTGAGCTACTTACCCTGAGAGTCTGTTAAAGGGGTGCGAGTGCAAAAAGCTGATTGCTGTCATGGCCATCTGTGGGGAATCATACCTCATGGCTGCCTGTACAAAGGCCTCTCTGGATGTTCTTGACTCTCACACCTGTGTCCATCTGTGAACAATCAGACATTATGGCTGCCTATACAAAGGCCTCTCTGGATGACTCTCGACTTTCACACCTGTGTCCATCTGTGGACAGTCAGACCTTATGGCTGCCTGCATGAGGGCCTCTCTGGATGATTCTTGACTCTCACACTTGTGTCTATCTGTGGACAATCAGACCTCATGGCTCCCTGTATGAAGGCCTCTCTGAATGACTCTCACACCTCTGGCCATCTGTGGACAATCAGACCTCATGGCTGCCTGAATGAAGGCCTCTCTGGATGACTGTCACACCTGTGTCAATCTGTGGACAATCAGACCTCATGGCTGCCTGTATGAAGGCCTCTCTGGACAACTCTCATACCTGTGTCCATCTGTGGACAAACAGACCACATGGCTGCATGTGTAAAGGCCTCTCTGGATGACTCTCACAACTGTGTCCATTTGTGGACAATCAATCAGACCTCATGGCTGCCTGTACAAATGCCTCTCTGGATGACTCTCACACTGTTGTTGGGGATACAGAGTAATACAGGAAAGAATGGGATTGCATCTGCTTTTAGGGAAACCTGATGGTTGGCAAGCACAAGGGCAAACAATAAACAATCATGTAGACTCAGTGCTGGTTTTCCCTGTGAATTCCAAAACCTATTGGAATACAGCCATAGAAGCTAATCTGTGTTCAAAGAATGTTAGGGGCTGCTGTTTCTCTTATTCATGTATATGCACAACAGGCCCAAGTCTATGCTGCAGATGCTGCTGTTAATAGTTCTATATCATATACTCGAACTGTGAAAACACCGAATACCACAACATCAAACTCCAAACCTCGAAACGTAATTACTCCGAAAACTGACAACATCGAAAAGCAGAACTCCAAATAGCAACGGTCGGCCAGCTTCACACCCATACAACAACATAACAACACACAAACAGTTCACAGCATTCCTAATGTGGGGGGCTTCACCCCCCACACCCCTACTTAAATATACCAACTCCGAGATCACACCACAGTGGAGACAAACATCAGGGTACAGAAGGGCCACCTATGACCATTCGTAGTGCCGATCTTTGTAGTTTTGTATTTTTAAACGTCTTACACTTCAGTGTATTCAGTTCAATGTTTTGGTATTCGACATTCGCAGCGTTCACCTTTATGATATAAACCCACTGATAATAGACCTTGGCCAAGAAGGAAAAGGGTGTTTAGACCCTGTTTAACTTACCATGGCCTGCATGAGGTGGAAATTGTAAAGAGCTACAGGGTGGATCGAGAAACACTAGAGGAACTCTGCAATCTCTGTCATCCTCAACTGAGATCAAGAGCAAACTGAGGGGAACCAATACTAGCGGAGACTGACATATGTGTAGCACTTAGAATATTAGCTACAGGAACTTTCCAGAGACCAACAGAGGATATGCTGGGGTGTCACAAGCATCAGCATCCAGGATCTTGCATCAATTCCTGAATGTTATATTACAACATGCCAGTGACTTTTCCCATACACCTGAGGATGGAGCCACAAATATGGAGGAGTTCCACCCTGTAGCACACTACCGTGAAATCCTGGGTGGCATAGACTGCACACATGTAGAAATCAAAGCACCACCCAGGGAACAGGGACGGGTGTCCATAAATAGAAAAGGCTTCCCCTCCATTAACTGCCAGGTCATGTGTAATGCTAAGGGAATCCTCCTGAATGTGTGTGCTGAGAATCCAGGCAGTTACCACAACTCACATATCTGGCACAACTGTCAACTCTATTAGATGTTTTCTAGGGGAGATATCCCACAAGATCATTTACTGGGGGATGCAGCTTATTCACTTGAACCATGGCTGATGACGCCCATCAGGAATGTGCACACACCAGATGAAGAATGCTGTAATGAGGTGCATGCTCAAACAAGAAATATCATAGAGTGTGTGTTTGTGCTGCTGAAGTCATGGTTCCACTGCATAGATACATCTGGGGGAGTCCTGCAGTACAATCATTGTCTGTGCCATCCTTCACAATATAATCCTGAGAAAATAGCTTCAGCAGGAGCATCAAGAGGAAGGTGCACACATCCCACCACTAATGGGAAGGTCACCACAGCCACATGTAGGTGAGGAATCAGAGGGGGAACCAGCAACCACTGTGAGTGTAGGCAGATATGGACGTGCATAATATGGCCTTGCACTGGCTAAGAGGTAATGGATAGCACACATGGTCACCACCTCAGGGGATAAAACTTTCATCCTATGCACATGCAAACAGTAACATTGATGCCAGGCAATGCTCACAAGCTTTACTTACCCGTGTAATGGTTGTGTGTTCCTAGCATTAGAGTCTGCCCTAAATTAAAACTCTTGCAACCACCGGACTCCCAAACTAATTGGTGAACCTGGAATACAAAAATGAATGAGTAAGAATACAAATGAATGGCATATCCTTGCATACTGTTACTTGCTAATGTAAGTAAGAATAAGGTGGGTGATTTTCACAGCAATGACATCAGTATGTGACAGCCATGACTTATACATGTCATCTATCAACTAATAGGCCTCATGCATCAAAGATTCACAGATTCATACCTCTCAAATGTACAGATTTGCACAGAATGCTTACAGTTTGGCTTCATACTTTTATACTGGCAAATTGTTAAAGACTGAAGTTAGAAAATAATGACACACATTTCAGTTTCAGACTTAATATCCCTCAGAAAAATCCTATGATAATGCAAAACCTGTTACTCTATCAACTGTCTAAGTTTGTAAGACCAAAATATTTTAAAAGCCTCCCTATTGTTGGGCCTTTGTCCCACTTTTATTTATGGCTTAGTCCAGCTTTGTTGGTCTAGAAGGTTGCGAGAGATGTGTCCACATTACAAACACCTGTAAGAAAGAAGAACAATTTGCAAAAGAGCATCACACATATACTAAACACACAGTCAGCACTCAGCTCTGCACCCTTGGCATCAGACTAAAGACTTATGTATCCCAGAATCCAAAAGATAGAAATTCCAGGATATGGCACAGTTATAATTTGCACAGGGTGCTGTGTGGGGAAGGCAGGAGGCGTGTGAGTAAAAAAGACAAACAGGCAGATATTTGGGTAAGTATCAAATGGTCACTGATTCAGAATGAGCTGTAAGCCTCATGACTGACCCATGTAACTGTTTTGTGTGTGTGTGTGTGTGTGTGTGTGTGTGTGTGTGGGTGTGTGTGTGTGTGTGTGTGTGTGTGTGTGTGTGTGTGTGTGTGTGTGTGTGTGTATGTGTGTGTGCGTGTCTATCTGTATGGGCACTCCAGGTGAAATTGGTATGTGAGTGTCTGCAAGAACACAGCCAAGCTCTGTGCTAGCTCTACTTCCTGGTATGTCGAACAGGTGTGATCCTTGGATGGTAGAAGTGACAGCTCATCGTCGTCATCGCTGATCATGAAAACTGGCTTTGCCAGGAGTTGCACTAGCATGTTCATGCCCACGGTCAGATGTACTGCTGCTACTTGAATGTAAATGATGTCTGCTGGATGAGCTCTCATCACGAGTGCACCCATGAGCATGACCCCATGCCCTACCATGTCTGGGTGTGGACACCTCAACCTCTGACAGAGCACTGACAGTAGTGCCACTATCAGAGCATGATTGGGCATGGCCACATTGGCTAACATCAGATGATGTGGTTGAGCTATGTCCACATGGATGACATCTCCTTCCCAGCAGAAGTTTCTTCACAGACACCACCGATTCCAATGTGTCATTCATCCAATCCACTCAGTCAGCAACATGGCAGTGGCAGTCATGCATGTCAGCCTGTGCCACATCTACAACCCTAACCAATTCCTGAGAGATCCTATTGGAATGTGTCTGCACCTCCATGGCAGCCATTAATATACATCAAGTGCCACAGAATGACACATCAGGATCAGGTGGGGGGTGGACAGCAGGCCCCCTCCTCCAAACATCCCTGACCCTCCTGCATGGCACCTTTTACACAATTTGGCTAGGGCCAGAGTCAACAGGCACTGAACCTGCAGTAACCACACTACCCTGATTAAGTGTCTCACCTTCCACTTGTCCAATATCTGAGGGATCACTAGAATAATTTGTGTAGGACTACTGGCTGTGTCCGAAGGAAATACAGGTGATGGCTGAATATAAGATCAGTGTCAGATTCAACCTCTGCACCCCATGAATGTGCCTGTATTTGTCCACCATCATCATCAGAGTCTGCCAATACTCTGACATCAGGTGGCAGGACTCCTACACTTCAACTGTCAGGATCACCTGTGATATTAAGTGACAAACACAGGAAAGAAATTAATAGCTACACTACTACAGCTCAATATATGCCAACAAACTAACAGTAGAACCACTATTGCAGACAGTACAGCAATACACACAGAGTCCTGACACCTACCTCACACATACAGATAAATGAATATTTCTGTGAAATGCTCATTAGTAGTTAATTAAAATGTTTGTCTTTTCATGTGCAGATGACTCCACGTTTGCTAGGGAGGATGGTCCTGGAAGAAGTTAAGCAAAAAGTAAGGACACCATCATCACAATAGCAATAACACAAGGCGAGCAATTTATTTGCCTTTATATGTGCATTAACAATAATTTTAATTGAAACTTGGCTGACATGTCCATCCTAAGCCCATGTGTAATGAAACAGAATGTGTTGTTAACTGTATCAATCTATAAATAGGATCTCCCCCCAAAAAAATTATTAAACCAACTTAACTATTATTTATTTATTTATTTATTTCAGTTTGATGACCGGGAAGGTCCACTGGGCTCAGGAGCCCATTTTCAGTGGAGACCCAGGGAGAAAAGCTCCACATTACAAAATACAAAAGATAAAAATTAACATAAGATTCAAGGTACAGATACATAAGGATGCAAACGTCAGTCTACATGGTATGAATGCTGGTAATCTGTGATACAGAGGCAATAAAAGGAATGGTGTTTACATAACATATCAGTCATATATTGAAATGGATGATTAAAAGATTACAAAGAGTCTGAGTCTAGTAATGGCAGAGTGGTAGAACAAGCATAAATGTTAGGGAGGGGAATAAAGGGAGAGCAAAGTATTTACAGTATTTACATATATACACAGGACAACAGTAACAATAAGTAGATATGAACAAGGTTGATAGTAGTAAGAAATTGAATAGCATTACTGTTAATATGTACAGTGAGGAGGCTAGGTGGGGAAAGTGCAGTTGCACTTCCACTTAGAAAACAGGTAGGAATGGAGTAGTGTTTTGAAATTATTAGGATTTTTTGTCAATCTTAAAGTAGGAGAGAGAGTTCCACTTTTTGGCTAAGGAAAAAGAAAGGAGGTGCTGGCGTTTTGGTTTGTGGACATTGAGTAGGTTTAGGTGGGCCGATCGAAGTGGCCTATTAGGGGTATATGGTTGAAGGATGTTGGATAGTGCAGGACATTTAGAGGGGTTAAATAATAGCCTGTGGGCAGTGGTAAGTTGGAGGTAGTCTAGAAGGTTGGGGAGTTCTAGCCAGTTTAGTGACTGGAGGGCAGAGCAATGATGGGAGGAGTGTTTGGCTTTGGTGGTGAATTTAGAAATTTTGTTATAACAAATTTCCATTTTTGAGGAGGTGGAGGCGGATAAGTTAGTTAATAGAGGGGCACCATACATTAGTGAGGGAAGAAGATAGGTAGTGGCAAGCGTTTGTCTAGAAGAAGAAGAGAGATAGTGGAAGTTTCAGGCAAAGTTTTTGATGTGTTTTCATAATGTTGAGTTGAACATGGATGTCAAATTTTAGGTTTTCATCGATAGTGACCCCAAGAAGTTTGGCATGGGGGACAATTTCTATAGTAGAATTTTTAAGGCTTCTAATTTTGAAGGTCTTTTTGTCAAGAGGGAAGGATTTTGTAGGGGGGAAGAGTAGTATTTTAGATTTGTTAGCATTTAGAGATAAGTGATTATGGAGCATCCAGTTCTCAGTGGCAGAGAAGGCATTTTGTGTGTGTGCTAGAAATTCAGGGAGATTGGTGGCACAGCAGATTAAGGTGGAGTCATTGGCGTATTGTGCGATTTTAGTATTTGGGATAGCAGATTGGAAGTCATTGATGAAGATATTGAAAAGCATGGGGCCAAGAATGAAACCTTGGGGAACTCCAGAGGGGGTAGGAAGGAAGTTAGAGGTGCCTTTTCTCCATTTTACAGCTTGGGATCTGTTGAAAAGGTAACTTGAGAACCAGGATAGTGTATTGTCGGAGAGGTTAAGGTTAGAGAGGTGACTAAGGAGATGAGTACGGGAGACAGTGTCAAAAGCCTTAGAGAGATCAAGTAGGACTGTTGAAACTATTTTGCCAGAGTCATGAGCATGATTGACTATATCAAGGAATGAAAGTAGAACAGTTATAGTGCTATGGCCAGGACGGAAACCATGTTGGGTGTGAGTGAAGAGGTGTTTTTTAGTAAGGAAAAGCATTAGCTGAACATTAATGCATTTTTCCAGTATTTTTGATTTCTGGGGAGAGGATGGCTATGGGACGAAAGTTTGAGGAATTATTGTTTATACCACCCTTATGAAGGGGGTGTATAAAGGCAGTACACCACAGCTTAGGGACATATGATTCCTGTATGGATTGATTGATTAGGATGCTAATGGGGAGAGTGATTCCATCTGCAGCAATTTGTAAGAATTTAGATGGAATATTATCTGGGGCATTTGAGCAAGGTTTCAGTTTGCTGAGAAGTTGTTTTATATATGAAGTAGAGACTGGTTTCAGTTGAAAAGTGGTGGGAGGATTGGGTTTAGAGGATGGGGTAGAGTGACTGAACTGTGAGGATGGGTTAATAGGGAAGGACTTATTTAGTTCAGCTATAGAATTAATAAAGAAGGAGTTGAAAAGAGTAGCAATTTCTGTGTCGGATTTGGTAGTATCAGGGCAAGGATTATTTTTGGTGCCTGGGTTGAGAAGAGAATTAATGGACTTCCAAAATTGTTTGGGGTTATTAGAATGATTGGCTTGGAGAGTCGTGTAGTAGGATTGTTTGTCTTTGTAAACAAGTCTTTTAGTAAGGTTGTGAAGTTGTTTATATTGACATAGGGTCTCAGGATGTTTATTATGCTGAGATAGTTTCCAGCATTTGTCTCTCTGTCGCATGAGTTTTTTGGTTTCCCTAGTTAACCATGGTGTGAATTTAGATTTGATTCTTATGGTTCGAGGAGGTGCTTGGGAGTTAAGTATATTTAGGAAGGTAGAGTTAAAAGTTTCGATGGCACTGTCAAGTGGTAAAGACTTTAGATTATTCCAGTTAGTTTGTTTGAGGGTATTAGAGAAAGTTACAGGATTAAAGTGAGTAAGGTTGTGTGTATGTAGGTATTGATGCTGGAGGGGGGGGGGACTGGGTTGCTCGGTGGATGAAGGCTGGCAGGTGGTCACTGAAAGAGTCGGGAAGGATTCCTGAGTCCAAGATATTATTAGGGTGGGTAGCTAAGATCCAGTCAAGTGTAGATCCTGGAGGATTGCTCTTGTTGGGTCTGGTAATAGAATTGGTTAATTGAGTAAAGTTGTAAAGATTGACAGTTATGGCTGAATTTGGGTTATTAACTTTATTCCAATCGATATTGACATCCCCTAAAATATAGGTCTCTAGGTTAATATTAGTTGAGACCCACTGGAGTATTTCTTCAACGGTGATAGCATTGTTACCTGGGGGAATATAGAGGGAGATGAAGCAGATACTTTTGTGAGTATTCATTTGTAGTAAACCTATTACTAGTTCAGCATTGTAAAAATGTGGAATAGGGTTTGGGTAAGGAGTAAGGGGGAGTAAATTGGAGAATATCAAGGCTACTCCTCCACCTTTTCTATTTAAGCGATCAGATCGAAGGGCTTGAAAACCAGGGGGAAGGATTTCAGAGTCAGAGATGGTAGGTTTTAGCCAAGTCTCAGAGATGGCTACAATGTCAGGAAGGTTATGGTGAAGCCAGGCGTGGAATAGAGTAGATTTATTTCTTAGACTTTGGGCATTGAGAGTAACTATCTTTAGGCTTTTGAGATTGGTGGTTTTGCTACATTTTGGGAGGGAGAGATTGTTAGTAGTGCATTTTGGGAAGGAGAGATTGTTAGTAGTGCTAGGTCCAGGGTTTGGGTGGATATCGCCTGATTGGAGTAGGTGGAAGAAAAAGGAAAATAGTAGGATATTTAGTTTGCCTTTTGACTCTTGTGTGCAGTAGATTAGAGCCTTGGGAGAGTAATGTATTGTAGAGATGGGTAGGATCTTTGGTTTGAAGTAGTGGAGAGGATTATGCTGTAATAGAGAGGATGATATGGTATGGAAGTGAGTTGTGGAGTGGTTAGAATTTGGAATGGAAGTTGAGAGGTGAGACCAAAAAGAATGGGGAAGAGAAGAGGAGGTATAGGAGGAGGTAAGGTGCAGTGGAATTAGAATTAAAAGCGCAATAAAGGGTATTCGAAGAGTGAGAAGGAGTGGAGAGTACATAATGTGAGTGGGTAGAGTAAGAAAGATAAGGAAGAATGGAGGGAAAAGTAGGGTGAGAGAAAGAGACAGAGAGCAGGGAAGTAACTGTGGTGTAATTTGTGTAGGGAGTGGTTTTACTAAGTGGGAGGATAGGAGGATGTATTTAAAGGGAGTGGCCTATAATTGATGGGAGGAGAGGAGAATGGCGGGAAGGCTAGTCATTGGTGTGGATAGAGAGGGGAGGGGTTAACTGGAGTAATAAATGTAGGTGGAGTGGGGGTGGGTGAGATTTGGGGGTAGGGCAGGGGAGCGGAGTGAGCCCGCAGGGCAAACGGAGCGGGTAGAGACAAAAGAGTAGAACAGCTCAGGATGAACAATCAGTGGATTGCAGACTGCTCAGGTAAGAGAAAAGTGCAGGTGAGTAGAGAATAATAAAGTGAAGTAGTACTGTTCGGAGAAGGAAAGAGGTGATTACAGAAGAGCAAAAGATATATGAAGAAAGGATGGGGCAAGGTATGGGCAGCAGAATGTTTTAAAGAAATGTATAGGATAGCAGGAGCAGGGTATAGACAACAAAACTTAGGTGATGCAAATTATAGGATAGCAAGATAGGAAAGTGGATGGGAGTAATTTGAAATTGGACCACTGAGTACAGAGGAGGGTATGGCTGCTGGCAGTCCTGGCTAAAAGCTAACAATTATAAGCTACAAGACATAATAATCTTAAATGTCAGCTTTTCTGCCAGGTGTAGGTGAACACATACTTTCTTTCTTCCTTTCTTGGAAGAGCTCAGAGATGAGACCGCAGGTAAAATGGAAGGGTCCTGAGATTCCAGATATTCAAATTCTCAGCCTCTAGTGGAAGGAGGGCAAGCTGGACAGCAGAGAATGAAGAGGGAGCAAGATTTCTTTCTTCCTTTCTTGGAAGAGCTCAGAGATGAGACCGCAGGTAAAATGGAAGGGTCCTGAGATTCCAGATATTCAAATTCTCAGCCTCTAGTGGAAGGAGGGCAAGCTGGAGAGTAGGGAATGAAGAGGGAGCAAGATTTCTTTCTTCCTTTCTTGGAAGAGCTCAGAGATGAGACCACAGGTAAAATGGAAGGGTCCTGAGATTCCAGATATTCAAATTCTCAGCCTCTAGTGGAAGGAGGGCAAGCTGGAGAGCAGGGAATGAAGAGGGAGCAAGAAAACGTTGAAGACACTGGGGCCAGGAGCACACAGCAGCCAGGGAGGTCCTAGGTATTAAAGATGGCACCAACAAGGGCAACTGTATTACTTTCAATATTTTACTATACAAGAAATTATTGTTAAAAATTGACATATGTAATCTTACCTGGAAGCTATTCCTGGGATATACTTGTCCTCCCTGAAACAGCAGAACCGACATCAATCACATGCAGTTGTGCACTTTCCACTAAGCTCTCTGGATCCCTAACAGTGGTTAGGAACTCTTCATTTGGTGTCAGTGGTGGCTCTGTAGCAGGTCCCCCTTGCAGCCATCCGTCCACAGGCCACTGCAGCTGCTCTCCTCTGAGTCAATGAAATCATATCAGTGGCTCTATTGTGCACCTGATCATGTGTCCTGCTACATCCCCCATGGCATTGATATTATTCCCAATCTTGTTCCAGATCTGCATTCTTCCAGATATATCCCTACATCATCTCTCAAGCAGAAAGGCACTGTGTCATCTAAATGCTTGTACAATCGCATCATTTTCCAAGTCACTAAATTGGGGTTTGCGGAGATTAGGATGCTTGGGTGCCATAATCCTAGGTGACATGAAACAAAAAAGAAGGATACTACACATAAATATCACATAAATAAAAGGACTAACAAGAACAAACGTCTCTAAAAAAAAAGGATTTGTAGTGACAATGACAATGCGCAAATGGAACATGGCTCATCTACCCCTAAAACAACAGGCAAATGACAGTTTGTACCAAGCAAGGAATAACATATCAATCAATTGTTATAAGTGCTTTTCAAAAAAGTCTAATAAAATGTGTATATGTTTACTACAGAAAAATCATTTGTTATGCAATTGGCAGTCACCTCTACCTGTGTCCAGCACTTCCCTATAGGTGTCTGTGGGCCATCCTAGAAGGCTAACACCCCAATGTCATTGACAATATAGGCCATTTACATTTTACTGAAATAATATAGAAGAGTGTAAGAGAAACAGTTGTAACAATAACACTTGTGATGAAAGTCAATAAGGCTGTGCATCTGATAGAGTAAAATGCCTTGACAAAATGCCTATACCATCAATAAATATTTAAGAAGTGCATACAGATAAAAGTTGCATTTGCTATTGCATCAATATAAAAATATATTTTCCTAGTAACGAGCAAATCTAGTATGCAATTGAAAAATTCAATCATACCTTATCAGGATCAATAGTCTTCTATGCAGATAAATCCAAAGTAATAGCAATCATCTTCTTCTTATGTGTTCTCCACATAAACAACTCTCCTCACCTTCAGGTTCCCCAGTTAGACAGTTACCTTTTTATGGCCTGTGAGCACTGTGAAGATGTGAATGAGGTATGAACTCACTAGAATTGTTAAATCCCAAAATATTGGCTCTGTGTAACAAGTGTAAACATCATGCATGCACTCCCTCAGTGTTGGTTGCTAATGGATTGCAACTGTGATTACAGGTTAGGAGAAGGAAAATACAACAACAATTCAAACTCCCTTACCTGCAATGGGTGTGTCACCCATGTTACACTTACAAATTGTAAAAGTAATTGTATCAAGATTGCATGTGTAAGTAAGCAGCACATATTTCTCAGTTTCTGGTCACTAAAATCCAAACTCCCCTACCTTTGTTGAAAACTGTATGTTATTGTCATTTAACATTCTCATCCATTTTGAGGACAATAATACAAAATGCCTTACAGACTGCATGTCTGAGATTACTACTCAGATAAGAGAAGAATAAACAACATTCAAAGAGAAGAGAGAGGTGCATTGCTGCAAATAATACTCAAATGGTTGTGTGATCAGTCATTGCACTAAATCCGTAATTAACACATGTACAAACAACTGACAGTGTACAAGTGTTATATGTCTTATTAATACTATGGATGAAATGGAACTTGCTTGTATGCACAATAATTTGCATTCTTGCTGCAAAGCTGTTTATGTGGCAAAGAGGAATAAAACACCCTTACTTTGCTTGTTTAGGTTCATTGGTTTGACAGTTCAAATCCAGGCTTGTGTAAAAATCTTTAATCTGTGCTAAAATTTATTTTGTAATTTTTTTTATTAACATTAATATTTGCACAGCTTAACTCAAACATGGTGAAATGAAATAAATGAAATACATTTCATGTAACATATTTCTGTGATAAAGACTGCAGAAATTATGCTTTTGAATCAAGTGTGTGTGTGTGGGTGGGTGTGTGTGTGTGTGTGTGTGTGTGTGTGTGTGTGTGTGTAGCATACCTGGTAATTACAATGAACCACACAGTTTATACTACCTGTAAATCATAGTTCAAGTCCTTCCTTTGTCCTTTAAGGATACAAATCTAAGAAATACTGCTTACAAGGTTAAAAACAAGGTGAGCTTTGCTTGTCATGTTTGTACATCACTTACCTTCACTCAAACACAGTCTAATGGCCCACACATGAAGCAAATAGAACACCTGAAAACAGGAAGCAGACAGTAGTCAGTTTCAAAATGGATACATTGTTGCATTTTTTTTTGCTTACAATCATGCAGACCTGCTAAGCACAGTTGCGTGATGGTCAGCAATCTTCCACGACACCTGCAGGAACAGAACACCTGCAGACAGGAAGCAGGCATTAGCTAATTTGAAAATGTATACATTGTATCCTGTATGGTTTACCAAAGAGCAAACTAGCTAAGCTGTATTGCGAGGTGGTCAGCACACATACACAGTAATGAATCTGCAAATGGACAACTGCTGCCTATTTTTTTCCTGTGACAGCAGTTTTATGTTAAGAGCTATAGTATAGATCCTGGGCTGTAATCCACCTAAGCCCAAATTTTTCATACTGATATTCCACTTTAATTTATAGAAAAATTAGCAGTATACAAATGCATGCACATAGGAATAAGTATGTATAGCATGTGCATTGAGCATACACAAGATATCAGAGATACATGACATGTGTAACTGTGGGTATTAGTACAATTGTGGTTGTTCAATTACACAATTACAGAGCAAGAGCAATGCTTGTCAACTCACTTGTATAAAAATAGAACAATGTAAACATAATTACACATAACAATAAGTATGTCTAACCTGGAGCTCACATGAATTACATGTGTGACTGAGGGTATACTGACAGTCATGTTTCTGTAATTATAAGTGTCTTTTCTGACCTTGGATGGACTTCAGAGTGCGATGATACTCATACACATATGAATATATAAACCAGACCTTGTCAGGTCACACACATATATGATTAACCCCTCACTTCGTCATGTGTATTTACCTATAAGTAATGAGCATTTCTGGCAAGCATTTCTTCTATGGCAAGGATAAAAATCATCTATGTAGAAGAATATGTTTTGTCTATGTCGCATAGGTTTGAATCCCACATTGTAGAAATTAATTTTATCTGGTTGTAAAGCCACCCAAAAATGTTTCAGATTATATCATTTGTACCCCCTATACATGTCTGCAAAGTTAAATCAGGTACAGTAGCAAACAACTCATAAAGTAATGCCAACTGTCAGATTAACCTTCCTATTTCAAAAAATTGATTTCCTCTCAGATTTACATGGTTGTTCTCTGCTTAATGTCGTGCAAATGTGGTTAGCATGGTTGTTTGGGTTTACATGCTGGTAGTAAATGTGATAACATGAATTGGTGGGAAAAGAACTATTAACTGTTGCTGTTTGCTCTGAGCAAGCAAGTCTGAAGATAGAAAGGAAGGTGCCCAATTTAGGGCTCAATTTTGGGGTATCATTGAGTCCAGAATCTTTGTTGGACTCCTTGTAAAGCACCACAGCCAAATACTCTTTCTTGCAGGGGTACTATAATGGCTCCCAGTATACGTCTGAGGCATGGAATAGTCTGGCCAATGCTGTTTCCAGTGTGACTGGCATTCCATGCCCTGGAGAACAATGTAGGCAGCACTATAATGACTTTAAAAGGCACAAGCAGGATACATGCAGTCAGTGGCTGGATGAATGTAGGACTGCTGACATCCCACAGTTGTTTAATTTATTTATTTATTTATTTATTTCAGTTTGATTACCGGGGAAGTCCACTGGGCCAAGAAGTGCCCATTTTCAGTGGAGGCCCGGGGAGAAAAGCTCCACAAGCAATACAATGAAACATGGTTACATAAAGTTAATGGTATAATACAAGAGTAAGATTCAAGCAGTCAGGAAATACATTTACATAAAATGAGCAAGAAGAGCAAACATAATGTAGCAATACAGTGCAGAGTAAAAAATACATAGATGTGCCCAAAAACTTTTTTTTTTTTTTTTTTTTTGTTTAAGTATACAGATAAAGAGAATTTATATTAGAAAGCTGCATATAGGCAAGCCTGGTTTGCATTATGCTCTTCTCTTGTTTTTTCCTTTTCATTATGCAGCCAACCAACAGATAATAATGAGCAGGGAAGCCCGTGCTGAGCATTTAGAAAGACTGAGGGGAGCAGTGAGGTATGTATGCAGCAGAACATAATTATTATTTTAAAGTATTGCTCTTCTACACAGTAGTAGCATGTTAAACACAAGTATCTTACCTGTAAACTCAAGCACGCATGCTTCGATCTGCTGCTCAAGCAAACTGTAGGAGACAATTGTAGCACTGCTTTCAGATGGTGTGGGTTCACAAACCACAGGTAACAAATATATCTTATATCAAAATGAAACTAATTCTGTGCATGCAAAATTTCACAACTACATTCCATTACCTGTATTCCCTCTCATGACTGTTTTTTACCCCATTTGCATTGTGCTGGATTCTCAGCCTGACAATGATCTTATACTGCTTTGTGTATTAATATGCTGAATTATGCTGTATTATGTATGTGTGTATTATGCTGTATTCTTAGCCTGACAATCATGTTTGTAATAAGTTGTGTATGTCTGTAATGTGTCTTCGGAGCTTTTCTCCCTGGGCCTCCACTGAAAACAGATTCTTCTTGGCCTAGTGGACTTCCCTGGTCATCAAACTGAAATAAATAAATAAAATAAATGATACCATGAAATTATTTCAGAAGATTACATAATAATGTCAACAATGTTAAGCATATGTGCAATATATGCATAGTGTAAGGATTACTTAGAGCAATCATCAGTCTTAGTTTGTATTTGTTAAAAAGTATACTTAATATAAAAGTGGAATTAAATTATTTATATGCATTAATTTATTGTATTCCACAAATGATGGTATTAATTATGTCTTTTTTTTGTCTTACACCAACTCTAATCTCTCTTTTTTATTTGTATATGCATGGTCACAGCATTTTCATGTTATCTATTTCTCACAACTCATAAAATGCTTTATTGCACAGGGAGGTAGCCCAACCACAACTTGCTCCCGCTCCACCTGCTCCTGCTCTGATGCCCAGCGCATCTAGGGCCCAAACTGGCAGCACTTCCACTGCAGCTCCTGCACTACCTGGGTCCTTCACATCAGGTAGCATTACCCCAGCATCTGGTGCACTACTAGCCTCTGGGAGTAGTGGCAGAGGGGAGGATTTTGTCATCTACCCAGAGTTGCCAGTCTTAGTGCATAGGGTCTTGCACAGCACCATCGGTGCATGCCTATGCCAGATGGAGAGGATGCTCTCTATTATGGCTCATAAAAAAGATGTCAAGCATTCCAACAAGCAGTACAGTAAGAGGACAGTGATGACAGTTTTTCAGGTGAGGACTAGATTCTCACAGTCCCCATGTTTGACTGGCATGGGCATCAGGTGTTCTCTCCCTATCCCTGATCATGGTGTCCCCCAACCTGTTGTGTCCCTCACCATCCCTTTGTCTTGTCTTGTTTCTCCTGTTTATCTGCATCTACATTCTCATCTACCCTACTTACCTGACCCAGAAATATTTACACCCCTTAGGCAACATTCTTCTCTTACTAAACTAAAAAAAAAATAGGCGCCCGTCCCTCAAAAAAAAAAAAAATCCCATAGATAGCTCTCCACTGCACACTTATCTTCATGACACACTTAATTCAGTCCACTTGGCTATGCAACATGAGTTATTGTCATCCCTCTTTGTCGAGGTGACAGTCCAAATTCAGCTAACATTCTATACATATTTTCATTTTACACTGTTGAAGAAGTGGATAGCTATGTTTTTTCCTACCTCCCTCCTGCACATTCCTATATTTCTTTTCCTATGTTCTTACCCCTGCTTGCCCCCCATTTCATCACTTTCCTATCTATCCCATATTAACACCTTTAAACTAGTAATAAATGGAATCACACACAACACACATAAGCAAAAAAAAAAAAACAAACAAAAAAAAACCACAATGATACCCTTCACTTTTTGCCTCCTGTGTGCTTGCATGAAGTTTGGCATCTCACACCAGTGCTGAGTGACATTGAATGGCTCTTCAGTGGTGCAGTTACCTCTGCGCAATGCTGCTTAAACATGCTGTGCTAAGGAAACACAATGAAAGTAGTATAAAGAATTATTTCATTCCATTATATGTGCATATTTAAAAGTATTAGACCTTTTAAACATCCACTGATAATGTCATCCTCTACAAATTGTCCTGCAGCATAGTAAAAGTCAGACGTCTTGTTTTTCTTGTGTTACGTATACAATAAAAAAGTGCTGCCACTTAGATAAAGCCAGAAAAGCCACATAGAGCAAAAAAATACAAACATTCTGGGACCATGATGACCAAAGAGACCAGTGAATGTATATATTTATTGAATAAACTGTACAAGTAAGCATTTAAATAGTAAAAACAATTAAAACAATTGAAACCATGTGACAGAAAAAGATAACATTTAAAGTGACAGTCATCAAATTTCTTTCATTAATCTTCTAAAATTGGTTTCAACTGTAAAAGTTTCATTAAGCCCTGGGGAATACGAGTTCTAAGGTGAGCTATCCATCTGTTTTCTTATTTTCCTGTTTTATTCAATAAATCACCTCCCGTGTAATGTTCTCCTTAATAGTTTACAATATTAAAAACTTAAAAGAGTGTGTGTCTTGTTCTTTAATGTGTTTATATAGGGCATTATTATCCATACCCTGTGTATATGACCACAAATATACTGTTTTAACTTTTTATTAGTCTTTCCAATATAGAAAGCATTGCATTGTAAGCGTAATGCCATGTGGATATGATTCTTAATATTGCATGTGCCATAAGTATTAATAAAATCTTGTTTGGTAATAGGATGCATAAAAGACTTATCAGTAAATATATAATTACAAAAATGACAAGTATTACATTTATATGCTCCTACTTTAGTATTGATAAGCTTATTTACATATTTTTCTTGTTCTTTGTAACATCATTTTTTTAAGTTACTAGAACATTTCTATGTAAAAGAAAGATGTTCTGTTATAATATTCTTGAAACATGGTATGTGTTGGACCATAAACAATGTTTCTGAATAACTGGATGTAAGTGACTTTTCTCTGCTATTGTTTAATCAATGTTAAACAGTAATTTCCATTCTGGCATGGCAGGAGTAGTGTTAAAGACAAGTAGTGCCAACAAACATACTAAAATCAGTGCAAAAATAGTAGTGCTATGGCTTATATGTGTGTGCTGGAGCATGCTTAATAGTGATCAGCTGGCTGTCATTTATATTGCTCTAGACAAGAATCACTAGCATTGTACACAATAACTTGTTATTGTGGTCCTGGTAGGAGCAGGCTGTGTGTGTGAAAGTGATCATTGAGACGTAGTGCAGTGAGTAGCATTGCCTTTGTACTGTGTATGGCTCTGACTGAGTTCTTGGTTGCGGCTTCTTCTTAGTGGACTCTGCTTGGCTGCTTTATAACTGTGTCAGATTATCCATGCACTTTGGTTTTCTCCAACTCTTAAAAAAATAGATGGAATGGATGCAGGAAAAGGGAATGATGAAGAGAAAGACTGAATGTCTTTCCTTAGTTACAATATTTGTTTGTCATTTTCTGAAACAAAAGGTTGGGAAAAATACTCTGAAATCTTCCTCAGAACATCTAAAAAAAACATGGCTTCTGGGGGCCTAGCAGGCCCCAGATCCCCCAACTTAATGCAGTTATTTCTTCCACTGTTATTATAGTGCAGTTTGCTCCAACTGAAGTAAGTTGAAAAGATGCAAGAAAAAGCAAAGCTGAAGAAAAAGACTGAATTTCTTTCTTTAGTCACGATTTTATCTGTGGCATCATTGAATCAAAAGAGTGGGGAAAGGCTCTGGAATGCACCTCAGAATATCTAGAAACCATACTCTCATCTTAATTCACTTCTTTACTCCACAGTTATTGCAGTGTAATCTTGTGCAGTTAGATTGTGTTGGAATGACACAGACAAAAGCTGATGAACAATGCAAAATGTGTGAAAATGTAGAAATAAGTAAACAAGATTACATGAGGAGGCCATGATGGGGGATGCTGAGGAATATGCTGGTGGACAGCCAGAGGAGCGGGGACATGGAGCTCTTCACTTAGGGTGCCATTTTGTCTGAGGATGAGAATGCCATTTAACTCTGGAATCTGTTGGTTTCTTCAAAAGTCTACCATAATGGGAAGAAAACATGGTTATTTACAGTGGATATGAGGTTCATAGGTAGTTAATAGAGATATAGTCCATTGAAGAGTCCAGCTCAGTTTCCCAATTGTCCCAAAGCTCATACTCTTAATCTCCTGACCTGTCAGACATAATACTAACCGTTGCCTGAGGATAGTACCCAGAATCCCCTGAATTCCATGTAAATCCCTTCATATAACATGAAAAACAGCATAGATAATGATGAATCAAAAAAACGTAGTTCAATATAGGTAGGTTCTTCGCCTATCAAAAAAGTAACACAAATACTCCTAGATTTTCATTGTAATTATATTTGATAGGCAAAATCTGTAATATATTTTTTGATATCATACCCTATTGCACAATTTTTTAGTTATGTAATTGTATTACTGTTTATTCGTAGATAGGTCCTCCTTTGTTTCATTAATTTAACCAATAGATTTACCGAATAACACATTTTATCCAATGGGAGGTTGAGCATTGTCTCATGCTCTTCATATACTTCGCTGTTGGTTTGGATTCTGTATGTATAGTATTTCATTGCTTTTTCAACTGATTACATAGTTCTAGTTTCTTATTTTCAAATATATGTTTAGCTTTTCTAGCATATGTTATAATAGGTTTCTTTGTATTATATACATCTAGAGAGAGTGTGATGTTTTTGGTCAGAATATGAGGTGTTGTTTTTATCGTGAAAGCGCTTACAGTTTTGACAATACATTTATACTTTTTACACTACCTAGTCATGGTAGCTTGGTGTATTTATCTGCTTTATGTTTTTCATATATTAATGTATGCATTGCTGGTACAGGACAGGACAGTGTACATAGTGCAGAGTATCCAAGAAGTCTGTACAAGTTGTGTCAATGATCTGCAAGGGTACATAGCCTGACATTTATAAGAAACAGTCAGGGGAAGTGTGTTTATCGAATAGGGACACACAGGTGAGGTTTAGGGATGAACACCAGGAAGGAGAACAGGTGAAACATTGTAATGTACCGCACATGAGGAAATTTAAAAGGAAGACAGTTGCAGCAGGAATACTAATCACTTCTACACATGGCACAGTGTGGACTACACAGTGACAAATGTATATGATGTGACTGTCACACAAGGTGACATAACAGTGGAGGGTGACTGTGTGATATAAGCATCCAGACATGAACAATGGAGAGGACATGTATAATGGATGTTAAATACAGCTGGGGTTAGGTGCATATTGTGAAGCTGTGCAAACTGATTTGCCTGGGTATGCCAGTATTGTCACAAAAGTTTTCAACAAGTAGGACATAGATACAGGTGCATGGCCAACAGTAAAACCATCATGCACAATCATGGACAATATCAGAATAATACCACCAGTAATACCCATGTCTCTGACACAACATATGTGTTTCTTAGTGAGTATAGATGGTTCTAAACCAACACACTTGTGTAACCATTAAGATGTGTCAGCAATCTATGAGTGTAATCAAACAAACTCTTCTGACACTAACATATACAGGAGGTGTGAAGAAACACACTTGACATTATGACCTCTACAGTCTAGTTGACTTATGTGCATGGCAGAGATATAAATGGCACCATCCACACTGTCATGAATCTCACAGAGACAAAGGCGGTACACTTCAGTTACACTTCATTGGAAGATGTGTATGGAGGGACAGGAGGAAGGGTGGATTGTACTCTGGTATTGGTGTGATGAAGGCTGTGAACTATGATGGTATTATGGCCTGTCATGTGGATGTCCTGCACATACTCAGTAGTTGTGTTACATACAAGGGGGTACGCACTACCATGGACACATTGGTGGACATTCTACATACCACATATTCCAGGACACAGGCCATATAACACCTGGTCTGCTGATAGGGTGTGACATCTACAGGATCCTTGGTTTGTGCATTTGCTTGTATAACAAAACAAATCCACACATGTATTTTTTCATCTCATGTGTTGTCATGGCTGTGGCTTCAATTTTGCTGTGTGTTGATACCGTCTGTATTATATTAGTATCACAGTTGAAGTCAATGATTGTTCACAATCTGTAGTCCTCAAGACAACTGTTGGGACAAAGGATTTGTATGTCATTCTTGATGTCTGTAATTTCAATCATGGACAGGAAAGAGCCTAGCAGACAGCCCTGATATATGCACTTGATCACTGGATGCAAGATATAGGTCACTTTACACATTTCTACATATTTAGATGGCATATCTGTGATCGACTTTTCTACCCACGTGATGATTATAGGTGTTGATGTCCACATCTGATGTCATTGTGGAGTCAATGTGGACTCCTGACAACTGTCTTGACCTTTTCAAGTTCCACAAGATGATGCTGTTTGAGGACATCCGAACTCTGACCAAGTGTCCATGGGTCTATATTACCTAGTCAAGCAACCAGAATGTTGACTGACCTTTAATCAACATGTGTTAAACCTGCACTTCAATGAACTGGCAAGTCATCAATTTCTTTCCAAGGGAAATAAATCAGTTGGCTGTTCTTTTAAATCTGTCCTTTTCCTAACTGTAGTGCAATCTCGGAGTTAGAATATTTAGTTAGGGGGGTGGGGGGTACAGCCCCCCACATTGGGGGGTGTGGTTGGCGAAAATACCACTTCATAGTGTTTGTTATAATGTGTCATGCTTAGTTTGCCTACTAATTTATTTCCCCTGGAAAGAAATCAATGATTTGGCCATTCGCTGTAGTGCAGGTTCAGCACATATGTGTCAGTTAAAGGTTAGTCAACATTCTCATTGTTCATAGTGTAGACCCATGTCCACAGTGGCATGGAAAGGCCATGTCATGTACCTCAGAAGTCAGGCCATTGTATCCAGATCTGAGGAGGATATAACAGCACTACACTCAAACCTCATCTGAACACTAATACAGTGTAATGCTTCCTTTTTCATGTACCTTAGTGGACACCTGCAGTAGCTGGACAGACCACTAGGGTTTCATACCAAGAAAATACAGGTCCTACAAACCATGCCATGACATACGTGGATATATTGAAAAGCCCTGTGACTGAAATCTGCATTGGGAAGGATGAGGTGACATGCGCCTGGACTACAGGACATCTCTGACCCTGCCCTGATGTATATAACTGCACATCCACAAATCAGAAGAGTCTGTTGAAATAAAGATGGTAAAAGCAATGTCTCACATGCTGTTGTAAAATGCTCTCTTGACTGTCAAGCAAGTGCACAAACACACACACTCACCCAGCTGACTGTAGTGAAAATAGAACCCCTACCTATCTAAGTACATAGACTACAGACCACAGTAGTCTGCACAAGTGCCATGGCACAACTCTGATTTGGAGTGTCTCAGCCAACAATTTATAGCTGATGACATCAGTAGTGTCTGTTGAGGAGAATATGAAAGCATCCCACATGCTGGTGTAAAATGCTCTCTGTAATGTCAGTCAACAGCTCACACACACACACACACACACACACACACACACACACACACACACACACACACACACTTGACTGCAGTGAGAATAGAACCTCTATCTAAGTACATAGACTAAAGAACACACTACTTTATGCAAGTGCCACAGCTCAAGTCCAACTTGGAATGTCTCAGACAATACTTTATAGCTGATGACAACAGTAGTATCTCTTGAAGAGAATATAGCAATGTCCCACATGCTGGTGTAAAATTCTCTATGCAATGTCATGTCAAGCAACAGCTCACACACACAGAGTTGACTGCAGTGAGAATAGGACCCCTACATATCTACATACACAATCTACTGTACCACAGCACACATCTGACTTTTACATGGCTACAGGTCAACTTATTGTGGGTGACATCAGAAGTGCATGTCGGAGAGTTGGGAGCCCTGCATGAAATTGATCTTTAGGCAAGTGCAAGTATCACAATACTGACAATTCATGGGACTGGAGTGGTAACTGCAGGATACACACTTCTGCTCTTCTGGCTAGACACACACACACACACACACACACACACACACACACACACACACACACACACACACACACACACACACACACACACACACACACACACTTGACTGCAGTGAGAACAGACCCCTTACCTAAGTACACAGACTACAGAACTCAGTACCATATGAGAGCACCATGGCACAAGTCTGACTTTTACATGGCTGCAGTTCAACTTATAGTGGATGACATCAGCAGTGCATGTTCAAGAGAAGCAGTTGTGAGGCCTGCATGAAATGGATTTGTAGGCATGTGCAAGCATCAAAATACTGCCAATCCATGGATCACAGTGGCAACTGTAGGATAAGCACATTCTGTTCTTCTGGCTAGACACACACACACACACACACACACACACACACACACACACACACACACACACACACACCCAGGTGACTGCAGTGAGAACAAAATCTCTACCTATCTAAGTACACAGACTACAGAACACAGTACGTTATGCAAGCGGCAAGGCACAAGTCTGACTTTTGCAAGACTACAGGTGAACTTATAGTAGATGACATCAGCAGGCCATGTGGGAGACAAAATGTTGGGACACATGCATAGGCTCATAGCTTCATATGTACATAGGAGGCTACTAGCCTAATGGCCCTATGGTGTTTAAAAGCCTATCTGTGTAAAAACACAAGTACCCTTATTGAGCATAGTTGGATGGTCATTGTTAGCAGAGAAATTTTGTGAGCAGCACCAACTGGCTTTGTCCAAGAGGGACATAGCTGTCACCCTGAGGTAACTTTACAAACACCCAACTAGTAATTAAGGTTGTGCATGAACAGGGTCATTGAGGAGCACTGATTCACATGCAGTTGGAGTATATTACAGAGGAATGTGAGTCATTGGGAGATATACCTGTCTTCCCAACATGCTTTGTTTATGTCACAGGCTAGGTTGGGAATCCTGGGCCAAGTTATTCTTGTCCCATTTGATTTGCATATGTGCAGCATTTACAGAAAGGCAGTGTCTGAGACTACTCTGTAGGCCAGTCATAGGTCACCTCTCAACAGCCTGTATGATACTGAGTAAACTGACAGGTCTTAGTCTTTCCATGTATGTCATGTTAAGAGGTCCTGAAGTCTCCCAGGCAAAACCTTGTGTTTTCTCCAATTGTTGCAGGTGGCTGGTGAGGTTCAGACAGAAGGGAGCATTGTACTCAGTTAGTGGTCTTGTAAGGGTAATGTGCAGTAGAGGTATGACCCCCCCCTCCCCCCGGTCTTGGATGTGGTGTCTATATGTAGGATGTGCCCAATGCAGAATGTGTGTGTCACCACTATGGACACATAGTGATGAAAGTGCAGATTGCTATCAATACATGCTCCCAAGACTCACAACACTGTGTTTGAGCTTAGAGGGGTGCTATGTATATCATAATTATCAGGGGTACTTCATTGCCAAAGGGGACAATGAACCATTATATGCTTTAAAGTTCAGTCCATACGTTTGCCACCAAATATCTGCATGTGGTAGTTCCTTCTGTAATATGTTACCATCACTGGGGGACTCTATATTAGTGCATCCATTTACCAGTCATCTGTAAACCACAGACCATTTACCATTGCCTGCACATCAGGGGAAGTAGTTTGTAAACATCTGAAGGCTCAGCACATATTATTGTGGTATTCTTATGGTAACTGGCTACTGGTTGAGGTGCAGTCCCAACTTTCAGAGTGCATATTATGTCAGTGAGCCAGTTGCCTACCCTGTATTACTGTATGACTTAATTCCCACATAGGAGATCTTCACTATCAGACATGACTAGGGGGATAGTGCAAAGACCTTGGATAAGTCAGCATAGGCTGTATGCCCTGTTATCCCTCACCCAGGTATGTGGGGTCAGTATCCAAGAAGTCCACAAGGTTCAGTAAGCAATATCTACCCTTGAGAAAAAACAAAATGGGTAGGGTCATGTGTGTTAAAGGTCACCTTTGTCCCTGTGGATCTGGCCCATGCTGATTTCGTCCCTAGCCTTGCTGATTAGTGTTTTTAGGCATGTGGGTCAATAGTTTTAGTTCTACATGTTACCAGACTGATGTGCATTGCATAGCACAGAACATTTGATATTACATTTTGTACTGTGGTTGATATATGTGTGGGAAAAGTACTGAGACACCAGGGTTGCAGTGCTTGAGGGGGTGGCAACAGATGGATGTATTGTAAATATGTAACATATTGTTAGATAGGGCCCTCCGTTTTGTAATGTTTACACAGGTAATTTCATGTCATACACAGGAAATGGACAGTAAACAGCAGTAATGCAGCATAATATAAACATTTCCATAGCTCTGCAAGCAGCTGGTTTGAACAACGGTTAGTAAAGTGCATATTGGTGTGAGATACACGTTTGTGTGTAGGTAAGCAGTGCACAATGCGAGCTGCATTGTTAAAGCCTGACACTTAGTACAGAGTCTATGTGTGAGCTGCATTGTTAAAGCCTGACAGTTAGTACTGAGTCTATGAAATGCACCTGCTGCTTAAATGAGTCTGCGGTAGCATATGTTAATGCACTGATGCATGGGGCCAGATGGTACTGGGTTCAAATGCAGGTGTATTCAATACTTTGAAATACTTTTCATTACAGAGTGGTAATGCAATGACATCAATTGTTTATATGACATGTGTGGCTGCATTTTGCCACCACTCACCTTCACTGTGCATTTGGTGCTCAATTCACACCTCCAGGCAAAAATGGAGACCAAAAATTGAAGGGATCCATTGCCTTTTCCAACAACTTATGTATGTTGTGTGTGATTCTATTTTTTGACCAGATTAAAGGTGTTAAAATGGGGTAGATAGGAAAGTGGTGAAATGGGGAGGAAGCAGGAGGAAGAACAAAGTCTGACAGTATTGAGTGTCTGGAATACACCTGCAATTTTACTGTGTCTGTGGCAGCACATGTAAATGCTGTTAATGCACTGATACATTCCTTTTTGTGGCAAGATGGTACTGGGTTTGAATATAGCTGTATGTAATACTTTTAACTACTTTTACATTACTGTTGCTGCATATTGGAATGTGACAGGCAACATCATGCAATAATGCAATAAACAAAAGAAATGGGGAAGATAGGACAGTGGTGAAATGGGGAGCAAGCGGGGAATTAGAAAAGGAGAGCAGGGCAGGAATGTGCAGGAGCCAAGTAGGAAAGAACTATAGCTATCCATTTCAACAGTGTAAAGTGAACACATCTCCCAAATATTAACTGAATTTGGACTGTCACCTCTGGAGAGAGAGGTCACTGTGACACAAACGTGGTGTACAGCCAACTGAACTGAATCAAGTGTGTCAAGAAGACACATGTGGAAAACAGAGAGTGATGTATGGGACAATTTTTTTCTTGGGGGCAAGTGCCATTTTTTTTTTTTTTTAGAGAGAGAGGAATGGTGGGGAAGATGTGTAAGAATGTCTGGGTGAGGTAAGTTGGGTAGATGAAGAAGCAATTGCAGGCAAACAAGAGAAACAGGACAAGAGACAGGGACAGTGATGGATACAAAAGGTTGGGGGACATCATGATTGGGGTGAGGGTAGGACATTCTGAACCCGTGCTCATCAAGCTGGGTGGCTTTTTGTATTATTGCCTTTGTTCTGGCTCACTTTGGTGTAGTTGGATTTGCTATAATTATAGTTTTCAAGAGGTTGTCTCTAGCAGCTGTAAATCTAGCATTTGTGTGCTTTGGAATAACTTCTATTTTAGACTCATCCTGTATTTTTTTAAGATAGGAGGGAGTAAATCTACAATCATTTGGAAATCTACTGCTGTCCATGGTCGTTCTACTCTTATAGTTAGTTCTGCATCACTATCTCTAGTCACTACTGGAACAGGGACTTTTTGTAATGGATGCATTTGTATTTCTGAGTCATCAGAATTAGATAAAGAATCAGATGTCTGATCTCCATCTGTTTTCTGAGCTGAAACAGTTGTTCAACGGTCTTCTTCATCAATTATTATTGGAAACGGAGTTATAACACCCTTGACCTTTGAAACTGTGCTATTTTTTATGTGTAATGTCTTACTGTATGAATTTTTACATTTATGACCTGATTTCTGTGAAGAATATGTGGGTTTTGTTTTTCCATTAAGTGTCACTGTTAATGAGATTTTGTTTGATATTCTGAAATGGAGGGCTGAACTGATGTTGCGCCACTATGATGGTTTGTCAGATTATTCTAAAATGCTACCCTGGCACTTAAGCAGCACTCAGACACTATTCTTATATTAATCTTAAATCCTGGTGCTCCATCAGCAGCTGAAAACACTACCTAGATGTTGGCACTTAACTAACAGCTGAACTTCAATATTCCTGGTGCTTTACCAGCAGCCAAATACCCACAGACAGAGATGGTGTAGTGTTAAATTGCTCTGACTGTGGTGTACAGGGTCCTGGGTTCAAGACTTGGCAGGGCTGAATAACTCCGGAGATAACTCCACTGGCTCTACTCGACAGAGGCACTAGGAACTAAGGTCGGGTGGCTCGATGCCAGGGTAATCCTATGGGCTAGGCTTGTAAAGCCCCCAGGGCCATTAGCATAGTACACACCTATATTGCAACTATGATTAGGTTCTCACTCACCATTTCTACCTGGAACTTACGACTATTGATTAGAAACCCACTTTCATTCCAGGGATTGCCGCATTCACCTGCATGGCTGAAAACTTCCCTGTGTCTTAAAAAATGATTAAATACCTAATGTATTCTTACAGGAGCAGTTGAAAAAAAGAGCATATGTTAGTGAAAATAATTTAAGCATCACACAGTCAAAGCTTACATTCAGTTAATCCTCTCATGTGCAATGAAAACTAAAACAAGTGTCAGTAAAGCTTAATTATTCACTGAAAAGTCATGTACAAAGGCAGCAGAAAGCCACCTGACAGAAAAGCTGCCAATATTTGTGCCCAAAGTAACTCCCTCATGTTGCAACACACACCAATCCTATGGAACCAAACTGTTAAGGTTTTAAAATACTAGAATTCACATAACAATTCAAGGAAGAAGAATAATTAATTTATTAATAGCATACACATGTGGAGACTAGACAATCAGTAACCCTGCTTAATCGTTTTCCAGGGTTTATATACACTTTCAGAATAATCAACATCATGTAAAACTGGCTTGACTAACCAGTAATAAACAGTACAGCATTATTTTTGCTTAGTATTAAGAATCATACAATAGATAATACAATAGTTATACAATGAATTAACAACTTGTTTACAGAATGAATATTGTTAGAATATATATAAAACTTTCTAAATTGTCAAATATGTATTTCATAAATCTTTGTCAGCACTCTGCAGAATATTGTTCTATTAGTCCCTAAAACAGTCCTCTTCGTAACAGTTAATACTCAATTAATACATTCTTCATTTTGAAACAAGAGTTCCTTAACAACTGTGTACCGTGTATTGAAGGTTAAGAAAGCATGTTTTGAAATAAACCTAATAGACCCAGTCCTGTGTTTTGGTAAACATTGGACACATTACTGCTTCTTTCAATGAGAATGTTTTTTCACCATTTTCACTTCTGATTTTACTACGACATTTGAATTGGTATGCACACACTATGTACTAGCATTTGATTTTAAATAATATTGGTCACAATAAATGTACCTTCACACCTTGAATATCTATTCTCCTCTGACTTGTACAGTTACTCAACGTCCCTATGATATGTTATTATACTTTGTTATTGTTTTGTTGGTTGTTTTAACACGTATACTTCCATATAATTGTACCAAGCTAAGAATTTCCGGCAACCTGCCAATTACAATATTCCTAGACAGAAATATTGTCCCCAACTGAGTGGGACAAAGTGAGGATTCACAAGCAATCTCTTTGTTCCAAAATTGCTGAGTTTGAAATTATTGCATTTAAAATATGCACACTGCACATTTAAGATTTCTGATAAGCACAAGGAAATGGTCTGCTACATTATTCACCTAGAAGCTGAAAGAAAAGATGAAGGAAGTCTGATTTCTGAACTGGGAGATATGATGGCTATTTTGGTATGTGATTTGGATGGTCTTATAAAAGTCACAGAGGACCTTTACAATAACATTACCTTTCTTCGTGTGTGACTCAGACAAGATCTGGCAAGGAAACATATTTTTAGAGAGAGATAATATGTAAATGAATAAAGAAATAGACATGAAAGGACTGCGTGAGACACTTCACAGTACAAAAAAGGGTAGACTTACAGGGGATGATAGCTTAACTAGCAGCATTTTGGAAGGAGTCACCTGCACATTATTTCTTCATCTCTTTGATTCTTTTATGAAGTGAGAGAAACAGGGGTCATCCAGGAGTATCTTTCTGGGGTCAACAGTATGTTAATTACAAAGACTGGGGAAAACAGGGCAAACAAAAGAACTTTCCTTCACATTTCATTAACTAACACAGGTGCTAAACTATTAACTAAAGTTCTAGCATACAGGTTAGACGTCTTAAGAAGGGCTACAGCTTCAAAGGTTCATATGTTCATAGGCAGGTACTAGGCAATCAGCCTGCAGACCATTTGAAGCTCAGCCCAAAAACCCCATTCAAAACTTCCCTCTAGCCTCAAGGAGGGCAAAGCAAAATAGATCAGGAGAGAATCTGAGGCTGCCCATCCTTTAATCTAGATTGCCTGCTTGACCTGGAGTGGAAGTTTGCTCCAGAGATGAAGAAACATTAGGATATGAATCTGTCATGTCACTGTGACTTATTTATCTGCAGATGAAGGTTATGTTCTTCTAACCTAGTATTTGATGTACCATTAATTCTGTAAATGAATAGGAGATCAAACAGGGTTGGATTGTTCATGGTGTGAAAGGCTAGGTATAGATTGGAGAGGTGAATCTCCTATATGATAAGTGAAATGGTTATGAATTGTGCTACATTTTTTATAATAAATTTGAACTGATTTTTCTTGCAGAAATTGTTAACATGGTGTAAGCCGTGTTGGAGCAATTGTGAGTCAATTGAAGATTGAATAACAACGCTCAGTTTACAGTCATCTGCAAACTTAATTAATCATAGGTCAGAAGTGCTGGGCCTGAAGGTCTGAGAAATATATGCCAACTAGGAGAATGCCTAAAACTGAGCCCTGTAATACACCACTGGTTACTTTTTTTTTTTTTTTTTTTAGCTTTCAGAAGCGGCACCTGCTACTCTAACCACATGGGCTCTGTCAGACAAGCAGTTAGTTATCTGTTATCTGTTGCACAACTTAAGGATTTATGTTCAGATTCACAAGTGTGCCAATAATGTCTGTATGGGGAATAGTGCTGAAGATGTTGTCCAGGTCTATATATGCTGTGTGCACTGCATAACCACTATCCATTGTTTTAGTTACTTTTTCAAAGAAATTATGCTCTGGACAAGGAAATTATTCATGTGGCAGCAACAAATGGAGCTAATCAATTGCTTATTTCTAGTTCCAGCACAGTTATATATTAATATTTTCTGCTACCTATTTATACATAACAAGATTACTGTTAAATGAAGTTAATGACCAACATACTCTGTCCATAAAAGGAAGCTTTGTCTTTAATCATGGAATAAGTGTAATGCATCTGTCACATTTTCTGTTAATAATTTTATGAACTTGGGCTGCCTGCACTAGGGTGCTGGTATTATCTCTCCCACTGATATACTCCAGGCAGGCACCTCTAAGTACAAGTGGACCAGCTTTGCCTTATATAGCAGGCACAGGTTATCCCCTACTAACCTGTAAGAAAGAGAATACAGTGAAAATTCCTTCTTCACCTATCATTTTTCAAGTAAGAAGTCATTGCATCTCTGCAAGTTGCTTCATATTTCCTGATGAAGGCTACAAAACACATTGTTGTGTTCAATAATAAGACAGCATAAAGTGGCCCAATGATAACCTTGAAGTTACAAAACATATCTTTCAGAATTGGGGGTGGGGGGGTAAATAATATGCATTTCTGACTTTAGTAGGTATTCGGTGACAAAGTTTAAATTGTTGTCTACCATTGCCCATAACTTTTTAATGATGTTGCTTTTTCATAAATTCACATTAATTATATTAACATTTTTTTTAATTTATTTGTTAGCAGGCCAAATCCAATAGATGCAATCCTTTTTTCAGGGGTAACGCAAGACCGCTGTCTAGTTATATGACTTGCTTCAAGTTACACAGTACACAGATGGAAAATGAGGGGACCACTTGTGGACTACTGGTTAAAGCTTATTAACAGTCCATAGCCAAAGTCTCTGGGAAAAATGACTGCCTTTTTCCAGCCGTCATGATACTACATTTGTTGGCATCAAAGGGAGGGTCATTACTAAGGCATCATGATGCTACATTCATTGGCATCAAAGGGAGGGTCATTACTAAGCAGTCATGATGCTATATTCATTGGCATCAAAGGGAGGTCATTACTAAGTCACCATGATGCTACATTCATTGGCATCAAAGGGAGGTCATCACTAAGCCGCCATGAAGCTACATTCATTGGCATCAAAGGGAGGGTCATTACTAAGCCGTCATGATGCTACATTCATTGGCATCAAAGGGAGGGTCATTACTAAGCCACCATGATGCTACATTCATTGGCATCAAAGGTATGGTCATTACTAAGCTGTCATGATGTTACATTCTGTCAGAAAAATATGTATTAATGTGTGTATTAGTAATATGCTTAGTGCATTTAGAGCTTGAAAAGGGTTAACACATTTATTCTATTTCATACTGCATAAATCTGTACAAACTGCAGATGCTTTCTAACCTTGTATTGTTAGCTAAAATCTTGCTTGTGCCTTGGAAATTTATTGAGAAGCAGATGATTCCTGCTTACATTAGGAAAATAATGAATAGAACAATACTACTTGTATAAAGCTTAGACAAGAAGTTCCGCTGGTGCTGTGAGAAAATACACAGCTGTAGAAGCTATAGATAATTAGGACAAAGCCTGCTTGAAAATATGAACTGCAATCAGCATTTGCTTGTATCTGAGTTAGAAGAGTACCTTGAAATGTAACACTGTATAATGGAAGCTTGTAAATGAATTAGAGCCCACCAAGGCCAGGCTGTTTTTCTCAAAAGTTTCTCACAAATCTAGTCATGTCAGCAGAAAATCTGAGTAACATCTGCTGTAGAACAATACTGAAAGTTGTGTTTGATTACATCAGCCATAGAAGGCCATGTCTTGTAAAACAGTATAAGAATTAGAATACTTCCTGTTAGTAGTTAGACAAATCCTTGTATTTGCATGTTTTTGTCTCCTTGCAGCAAGTAAATAAATATGCCTTAACTGAACCTTACGTGTTTTGGCCTTTGAAGTTTTTTCCTTTGACACATTCATTGGCATCAAAGGGTGGGTCATTACTAAGCAGTCATGATGTTACATTAATTGGCATCAAAGGGAGCGTCATTACTAAGCCGCCATGATGCTACATTCACTGGCATCAAGGGGAGGGTCATTACAAAGTCGTCATGATGTTACATTCATTGGCATCAAAGGGAGGGTCATTACTAAGCCATCATGATGTTACATTCACTGGCATCAAAGGGAGGGTCATTACTAAGCCATCATGATGCTACATTCATTGGCATCAAAGGGAGGGTCATTACTAAGCCGTCATGATGCTACATTCATTGGCATCAAAGGGAGGGTCATTACTAAGCCGTCATGATGCTACATTCATTGGCATCAAAGGGAGGGTCATTACTAAGCCATCATGATGTTACATTCACTGGCATCAAAGGGAGGGTCATTACTAAGCCATCATGATGCTACATTCATTGGCATCAAAGGGAGGGTCATTACTAAGCCGTCATGATGCTACATTCATTGGCATCAAAGGGAGGGTCATTACTAAGCCGTCATGATGTTACATTCATTGGCATCAAAGGTATGGTCATTACTAAGCCATCATGATGCTACATTCATTGGCATCAAAGGGAGGTCATTACTAAGCTGTCATGATGCTACATTCATTGGCATCAAAGGGAGGTCATTACTAAGCCGTCATGATGCTACATTCATTGGCATCAAAGGGAGGTCATTACTAAGCTGTCATGATGCTACATTCATTGGCGTCAAAGGGAGGGTGATTACAAAGCTGTCATGATGCTACATTCATTGGCATCAAAGGGAGGTCATTACTAAGCCGTCATGATGCTTCATTCATTGGCATCAAAGGGAGGTCATTACTAAGCTGTCATGATGCTACATTCATTGGCATCAAAGGGAGGTTATTACTAAGCTGTCATGATGCTAAATTCATTGGCGTCAAAGGGAGGGTGATTACTAAGCTGTCATGATGTTACATTCATTGGCATCAAAGGGAGGGTCATTACTATAGCACCATTTATGTAGTTTTAGACCATCTAGAAAAAAAAAAGTTATCTTTTATTATCTGTGTTATGCAGTTTGCAATCATTAGCATATTTAGTTATTTAGGGCTAAGTTTCTGCATAATGACAGATAGATAGATAGAAAGATAGATAGAGAGATAGACAGATAGATAGATAGATAGATAGATAGATAGATAGACAGACATAGATAGATAGATAGATAGATAGATAGATAGATAGATAGATAGATAGATAGAGAGACATATAGAAAGATGAAAAAGTACTAAAAAAATAAATAAAAAACAAGCAAGATATTCTGATAAAAATCCCTTTGGAATAGTGCTGGATATCACAGGTAGCACCCGATGGAACAGACAGATAACTACTGACTTGTGTCCTTTTGTTTCTCCAGTGTGGTACCCGATGACCTGCATATGATGATGACAAAGATCATCATCATCATCAACCCACTTTTCCCATTTTCTACATGGGGTATGGGGTATCATGCTCACTGTTACCATCTCTCTCTGTCTCACTCGATTCAGTACCCCTCCCTACTTTCTTTGACAGTAATGCTTGACTGCCACAGGTCTTCTCTCACACAGTCCAGCCATCTCTTTGCTGGATGCCCTCATTTCCTTTTGTCGTCTTCCTGTCTGTCCCAAACTTTCTTCACCAGATTGTCTTCTGATTCTCTACACATGTACCTGAAACACCATACTGTGTTGTTTGACCTTCACTGCAATTGCACCTACTTTGGCTTCTGCCCTGATATCCTCATTTCTTTGCCCCACAGTGTGCATCCTACCACCCATCTCAGGCATTTCGTTTCCATTACGTGTAGCTTCCTGAACTGTGCTACCTTTACTGCATTTGTTTTTTTACCATAAAGTACAACTGGTCGCACCACTGTTTTGTACACCTTACTTTTCAGCTACTTTGGCATTCTTCTGTCATACACTACCCACAACACTCTGTGCCAGTTAGCTGAAGCCACTTTGACTATAGTTTGACCTCATCATTCAGACTTCCTGTTCTCATCTCCTCAGCCATCCCTCCCAGATACTTGAACCTGTTACCCTGGTGCACTATTTTCTCTTTCTGTCTCACTTCTCAGCTTCTTCTCATTTCCCCAATTTGATGCCAGTACAACTGTCTGATCTGTACTCAGTTTCATCCCATGTGCCTTCAGTTTTGTATTATATTTCCCTCAACCTTATTGAAGTTCTTGCTCAGAGTTTGTTTGTACTGCCACATCATCTGCATACAGCAGCTTTGTTGATCTGTCCCCCTCCACCTTGTCTTTGTTTGCTGACGCCGTCCATCTCCAGTATGAAGAGCAGTGGGCTCAGAGCTGAACTCTGATACACACCCACTGGGAACCACTCTATGAGGCTGAACACTGTTGGTACTTGAGTCATTGGGTCCTTGTACATAGCCTGCACCAATTCTACCAATGTTTCAAGGACTTTGACTTACTGCAGGACTGTCCAAATCAGCCTTCTTGAGACCTTGTCATATGCTTTCTCCAAGTCTAGAAATGCCCAGTTGGACTTTTTCCTCATCTCTAGCTTCTTCTCAACTATCCATACTGGTCAGTTGTTCCAGATCCTGATCTGAAGCTGAACCATTCATCTCCCATCTTACTTTCTACTATATGTATTCTTTTATCAGTCATTCTCTGCAGAACTTTCATGCAGTGTGACAAGAGTTTGATAATTCTGTACTGCCCACAGCTGTGGCTGTTCCCTTTGTTCTTGTATGCTGGCACTGTTGTGCTTGTTGTCCAGTAATCTGGAGTAATTTTGAGTATGCCTTTCTCTCTCTCTACTGTTTTGAGTACCCACAGGACCATTTCTACCCCGTCTCATCCAACATCTTGGTCACATCTGCTGTGATCTCATCTCAGCCTGCTGCTTTCCCTGACTTCATTTTCCTTAGAGCTGTTCTTACTTCTTCTAAGGTGCACTCTTCCTGTTCTTTCATTATAAGTTGTGTCCAGATCAGTACAGCTTCTTATGAGTTTTCTTCATTCAGAATTTGCTGTAAGTACTCCTTGCCATCTGCATTTGATGTCCTGTGGATTGATAAGCAGGTTCAGTCCGTCCCAATATGTGCATTCAGGTCATTAATTCTGATGACATCCCTCACTGTCTTCTAAAGTCTCCCCCTCAGCCTCTTCCTCACCACAATTTCCACACCATTTCTAATTTGCCCTCCTCCTGTGTGGTAGGCAGTCTGTGATCCATGTTCTCCTATCCGGAGGATAATGCACACCACAGTCGTTGTCCAAAGTGGTTGGTCTATACAACTCTTCCCCTATAGGGTGCCATCTAGAGTCTGTGCTGCTGCTGCACACAGCTACATCCTTGGCTAAGTTAAACACACAGCATGTTGTTTGAGAGGTGGGAAGAACCCCATATAGACCCAGGGAGAACATGCAAACTACCTAGAATCCAGAGGTCAGAATCATACCTTGTATCTTGTTCATGGGATGCAAAGAACGTAACCATTATGTCAACTGGTCTCCTACATATGATTGACATTTAATTACTTTTAGCATTAACAAAAAGTCCAATAAGTGGATTATCTTTACTTTTAGCATTATTTACTTTCTTTTCGATGTCAGTGAAATGCCAAACCATTTTTTTAATATATTTGTCACTTCTGACAATTCATTGAGGCACCTCCATTCAGGCACATACTGAGTAGAGAGGGAGAACTACAGTTCAGAAATAATGCAGTTATGGCTACAGAAAACAGATACCACTCATGTGAAAGGACTGTTACTAGCAGGACATAATCAGGGTCAATAATAGCAAAAGGACTAGTCCCTTTCAAACTCTCAATTCACATAAAACGGAGCTCCTAAATGACCCTCTTTAAGCATAACTTAGACAACTGGATGGAAGACCATAAATTTACCCCGGGGGGGGAGTCTGTCACCTATATCCCTCTTGGATAAGGGCAGTTAGTGCCTATCATAGACTCACAACGCAAATATAGACAACATATGGACATACATGATATAGACATGCAACTTGGTCAATAATAGAATAACGGTATAACATGGTTAGACTTATAAAGGCCCTAGGGCCAATAGCTTCGTAACCTTCTATGAACCTATGAACCTAGAAAATCCAGCAAAAA
The DNA here is from genome assembly GCF_019279795.1 of Protopterus annectens. NCBI lineage: Eukaryota > Metazoa > Chordata > Ceratodontiformes > Protopteridae > Protopterus > Protopterus annectens. The sequence goes on from NC_056737.1 coordinate 1,015,657,693, forward strand.
AAATGAAAACTTAAAAACTCACTGGCATTCAGAAGTCAAGTAGTTGAAACATTGGTAGGTCCTTAAGGGGTCATTTGCATTTATCCCATGGGCCACAATTACAGGAGGTTTAAGGTGCTACACATTGAAAGTGCTATCTTCCTGGGTTTTTATTGCATTTTTTTTTAAATTTGTCTGTGTGACCTTGTTACCATTTGATTTGGATGTTATTTGTGATGTTTTGCAGTCACTATAATGTTTATTGACATAGTGTGGTGGGGTGCAGTTTTATTAGCTTGACTGCATGAGTAAAGATTTGAAAAGTGTGAAATTGTATTAGCAAAGAGAAGCCATGTAGCTGTCACACTGATTTGTGCTTTATGAGTAATTTACATATATCCCTAAATCCTCCACTACTACACGTTTAATGCATTATACTATGAATGCTCTAGCTTGGCTAGGTCTTTATTACAATTTTTATTAAATGGTTTGTCCGCATGACTGTTTTACTCTTTGGTTATTAGTTACATGGAATGTATACCTTTTCTACCAGACAGGGAAAAAGACAGATAAAGTAGGCCAAACAGTTCTCATAATCGGATTATATGTTTCTATAATGAAATTCACAACCTTTACCAAACAAACTAATTACAGAAGGGTTCTGATATGAGCTACTAAAAAGAACAAGAAAACTCTGCTTAGGACGCTGAAACTTTACAGGCTTCCACAGGGCATTAAAAAGGTTTATCAGTCACGCAGGATTACTATAATTCTGAGTAACAGCGGGTTTCACCAAAACAAGCAAATCTAACAACTGATGCAGTGGTGAAACTGTTTAGATGACAGGCTTGTTAATTGTAAAAGACAAAGGGTATATAATTCAAAATATATACCGACTCTCTTGAGACATTCAAAGCAGTAATTCAGAACGCTGACAGTGAAAGTCAATAGACAGGCAAGAAAACAGAAACACTTCTGCCTTTATGTACCATTACTGCAAAATCAGGAACAATAAGCCATTTAAAACAAAACTACTATTATGACATCTGCAATAAAACCATGAAGGACAAATGTGATACAGAAGCTTTAGCGCTGCACAAAAAAAGTAAAATCTTATTAAAAAAACTGTTTGCTTAAAAGTTGTTTACATTTTTAAATATATTCACCTGGCTCTATATCAATCTGCACAAAGTAAAATAATAGTTATGCTGACACAAACTGATATAACATTCTTAAACTGAATGTTTTTTTTTAAATAGCTTTATTTAATTGCTATTTGTGACACAGGCAAATTTACATTTATATAAAAGATATCAAGCCATATTAATAAGTTCACATTTACTAGCATTATACATCTCATAAACTGAATGTTGTTTTGAACAATTGTGTATATAATGATTCTCTGTCATATTTTTTTTTAATTATTAAAGATATGCAGTTCTACCCCACTGCTGAAGTTTCACAAATAGCAGATGTAAAACGTCACAGAAATATGTTGTATGCAAAAATAGCTGCATAAGTTATTACATCCTCTATGGTACTTACATTTTTGACAGCATTCATAACTTCAACAAAGATCGAAGTACCCATGATGTAATATCTGAGAAAGCTCAGCACACAAACAGAGGTTAACTTGGAACAATATAAGTGATGTTTTTTCTTTTCAGACAATTACATTCAGAACCATATAGAGACCTTGCATCTGACACCAAATTCTTTACGGGCTATTATCACATTGTTCTGTGCTACCATGATGAATATCTTAGTTAAACCAATATAAAGGCCTATAACAAATATTGACTTCTCATTAGATTAACAAAACTTGCATGTTTATATATCGTGTCCTGAATCTGTGATGAAACTCTTTTAGTAATTTGATTTGCAATAGACTATCACAACTCTGTTCATCTGGTAATATTTCAATAATTTTTGAATGAAAGGATAATATTGCAATAGGATGTGAGCGTATAATTTATTTATTATCACACTCTTAAATACAAAAGCTGTTGTTGGCACTTTTACACTTATCCAGGATTGAAGAGTTTAACAAATTATGGCTACAGAAAACTGTTCAGACCAAAGACAAAGCAATACTTCCAGCTGCATCTGATTGTCACTCCAAACTCCTGTTTCACTACACGTCACTGCTATACCATCACATTTCCTAGGTAGTATCATGTAGGCCCATAGCATATCCACCTCTCTCTGTTAGTTTTGACTCCATATGGATATGCCGTGCTTTCGACTGCTTTTTGCGGTCCTTTACCCCCATTACCTTGCTGTTTCTTTTGAATGCTTTCTAGCATCATGTTCCCTTTGGGGTCTTGGGAACTGCAAGCAGTAATCTAGATGTAGTATTATAATCATGTAAATGAGCTTTTCAGGGGTGAACTTGGAACACTATATGATTAAATGACTTGCCAAAGTCACACAATTTGCTAGAAGAAATTTGAAGAGACTCAAACTCATGGGATATTTGTAGCATTTATGTACTCCAGTACTCAATCTAACACTTTGTTGGCTTTTCTTGCTGTCTGTTTTCTTGTTCATAGGTTCATAGGTGTTTACTAGGCTAATGACCACAAGGGCCTTTTTAAGCCTAGTCATGCATCCCAAATCTCTGATGAGGTCTGATACTCTTGATAAGTGTAAACATGAGCCTGGGAGATGAACCAGTTATAGGCTACCTGTTTGCATCAGAGAAATAGGTGCCAAACCAGGAATGAATTTCCAGTTTCACATCCAATTGTCCAAGTCACACTTGAATTGGATTAGGGCAGGAACTCTGCTTCACATGGATGCGGAGCCTGTTCCATAGACGGGGTAGTCTCTGGGATACATACCTGTCCCTCCAGAAGGTCCTGTTTATATCACAGGCAAGGTTTAAGTCTTTAAAATGGGTAATTCTGGTACTGTTTGTTTGGTGGATATGTAGGAGGTCCATCAGAGTGGGGTCTGACAAAGCTCTACATGCCAGGCATAGATCTCCCTTCAAAAGCCTGTAGGAGACAGAATAAAGGGATAGGGCCTTGAGGCGGTCTGCATAGGACATATTACTTATGCCCTGTATTCTTTTAGTGAGGAACCTTTGTGGATTTTCCAGTTGTTGGATATGCCTGGTTAGGTATATACCAAAGGGGGCATTGTACTCAATGATAGGTCTGATGAATGCTGAATACAGTGGAACAATGACTTCCTTGGACTTAGATGCCATACCTTTGTTTATAAGTTGTGCAGCATAGAATGATTTCATCACCACTGCAGACATGTGATGATCAAAGGCTAGATTACTATTTATGTGTGTCCCTGACTACTGGGTCAACTCTAAGGGGTGTGTTGTCAATATGATAGTTACCAGGGATGGATGACTTCCAAAAGGATGCTATTATGCATTTCTTGGCATTTAGTTTTAGTCCATGACTCTGACACCAGTTGTTTGTCTGTGTTAGCCCCTCCTGGAGAACATTTGTGTCAGTGTGAGATTCAATGACAGTTCCTAATTTGTAATCATCTGCAAATGTAGTCAGCCAGAGACCACTGACATTGGTCTTGACTTCTGAAAAGTAAATGCCAAAAAGGAGCTGTCTAAGGACTCATCCCTGAGGGACTCCACTTGTGACTGGCCTCTTTGTAGAGGTGGACTCCCCAATTCTAACTTCCTGGGTCCTGTCTGTGAACCAGTTGGCTATCCACTGGGTGACATACGGGTTTGTACCTAGCCTCTTGAGTTTGTCAACAATGCCCGAGTGGGGTATTGTGTCAAATGCCTTGACCATGTCAAGGTAGGCAGTGTGAATGATTTTACCCTCATCCATTGCTTTGGTGACCTTCTTAAAGAAGCCCACTGGGTTGAGTAGGCATGATCTACCCTTTACAAAACCAAACTGAGTTGGATCCAGTGTCTGGAGGTTTACTATATTCTGTTGATCATCTCCATGATAATTCTTTCCATGGCTTTACATATAAGACTAGTGAGACTTATGGGTCTGTAGTTTCCAGGGTCCCTTAAGAGGTTACTCTGCTATGAAAATAATATAAAGGCAGCTCCTTTAACACAAAGGAAAGGTACGTTCCCATGCAGACACTGTAATCAGTGTAGCTATATAGCAAAGGAAAATAGTTTCACACATCCTGACAATGGTAATAATTTTAAGTTTGATAGATATGCTGATTGTAGATCCAGAGACCTGGTATATTTGGCAAAGTGTCTATTATGTAAATCATTTTATATAGGAAAAACCAATAGAACGTTACAAGAGAGAATCAGGGAGCATATATATGCCATAAATAGAGAGGACGACAGGAATGCTTTAGCCAGACATGTATTGAGTCTAGGATCTAAGCATAAATTCACTTTTCAAGTACTTGAGTTAGTTAATAAGACAGATAGACTAGGTGACATAAAGAACCTAACTGAAGAGAAGGAAAATAAATGGATATTAAGGCTACAAGCACACAGAGGCCACGGCCTCAATGATAAAATAACACTTAAACCTTTTCTAAAAGGGAGACCTTGTAGTCACTAATATCTATGTTTTATAGTAAGTAAGTCAATTTAATTTATGTATGCTATATTTTTATACATGCACTTTTATTATAAATAGATGTATATATGTACGTCTAATAATTTTATTATTTTGATACACTACTCAAATGATGAATTCAATTTTGCTTTATATGACAGAGTTAAATGTGGGATACCAATTTTTAGTTTGCCTTGAAGTTATTTTTATATACATGTTCTTATATTATTATTGTTATTTATTGTCATTTTAAAATGTCTATTTTTAATAGATATGTTTTGCATAAAAATATTATATACACAGTTATAAGATAAAGTATAATATAATATAATATAATATATAAGCTATTAATGTAGCAATATACCTTTAATAAGGGATGACTGTGATATATTTTGAATTATTTTAATTGTCTCAATTATTCAATTAACTGTGAGTATATAAGAACACATTATTTAGATGTATTTTAAGTCTGAAGAAGCGTTTGTTAAAACGTGAAAGTGCTCACTCCTTTCTACAGCTGTTTGTTTGATGTTTTAATTTTTCATTAAAACCTGAAGAATCATCGTGGTGTGCCTCTTTTGTGCTTTGGAATATAAACAGGATTTTTCTTGAGAGACACTTCATCCAGTACTGGTTTGTTTTTGCTGAGTTTCCAGGGTCTGTAGATGGCCCACCTTTGTGCAGAGGGATGACTGTTGCCTTTTTTCATTCATGAGGTACAACACCTGTTTGGAGGCTACAGTTAAATATTAATTCCAGAGGCCATGATAGGTCATGTTTCATGCATTCAATACAGTAGAACAATGTTTTTTAAACCACTGCCTCCTCCTAAACCCCCCCAAAAAACTAAACTTTTACTGTTCACTCCAACCCGAAAGTCCACTCCAATAGATTTCACACTCATATCTAATAATGACACTCTCATATCTCCCGAACCAACCACTAAACTCTTAGGAATAACAATAGATAGCAACCTTAACATTGATACTCATATAAACAGCACAGTAAAAACAGTCAACAAAAAATTAGGGTCCCTCTATAGAATCAAACCCTTTCTTACTCCAGTAGCTAGGACCGCTATAGACAGAACTCACTTAATCTCCACTCTGCTCTATGCTTCACCTATCTACACTAACCTTACTAAGAACAACCTAAACAAACTGGCAATCTCCTACAATAATATTGCCAGATTTGCAACTGCCTCTCCTTTAAGAACTCATCACTGTCTTAATCTAAAGCAACTCGGATGGCTTGAATTTCCAAACCAAGTTCAATTTCACCAGCTTGCTATAGCCCATAAGACCCTATATCAACCCACCAACACTCCAATACTCACTAGTATCATTACCCCTTACAACAATCTTATGAATTTATGCTCCTTAAACAAACTGCTTATCAATACTTGCAGATCCAACAACTTGGCAGGAGACTCACTGTTCTCTAATATTGTTGGAAAGCACTGGAATCTTCTACCCACTGAAGTTGTATCTCTGTCTTCATTAACTCTTTTTAAACAGAATCTAAAACTATTCCTCAATACTCATTGGTTAAACCCCTGTACTAACCCTGACTAACATTCTTCCTTTACACTAATGAATACTCTTCACCTTTATAAACTTATCCTTAAAAAACAAAAGATCATGTCATGACAATTTAAATTTATGTATATATGTATATAGTAACATCTCTTGTATATTACCTGTTTCTGTTTGTGTTATGCTCATGATGATGTATCTTTTATTACCAACAGATGTTTAAGATTGGACTGTTGCAAAATTCTGTAATGTATTTTGTATCTGTCTTGGAGCTTTTCTCCCCGGGCCTCTACTGAAAATGGACATGTATCCAGTTAGACTAGCCCAGTCAACAAATGTAAAATAAAATAAATATATAAAATAAATATTTAGAAGGCATCCTGGGATATTGTCTGGGCCCATTAATGCAGTGTTCTTGGTCTTAGAGAGAGCATTAAGGATCTGTTCTCTAGTGATAGTAGGAGGAGTTATATTTATTTATTTATTCCAGTTTGATTACTAGGGAGGTCCACTGGGCTTGGGGGCCCGTTTTCAGTGGAGGCCCAGGGAGAAAAGCTTCACAGAACAAAGTTTATTAACATGAAAATTTCAAAGATAGTTTGCAATACAAACAACAGGTTTGTTCAAAAAGAATAAGACAAACAACTTCAATTTTGTTCAGGAGAAAAAAAACAAGCATATAGCATAATAGCTAGATTTTACTAATTAGTTGCATATACGATCTGCAATTGAGAGTGAGGTTAGGAAGGTAATGAGGTTAGCCTGGAGTGAAGGGGGAAGGGAGCTTGAGAGGTATGGGCTGAAGAGTGCAGTCGCATTTCCAGTTTAGGTAGAGGTAGGAACGAAGTTGAGTTTTGAAGTTAAGGTTGTCACAGGTCTTTAGAGAGGAGGGCGGAGCATTCCATTTTTTAGCTAGGGTAAAGGGTAAGAGAGAGGAGGGCGGAGCATTCCATTTTTAGCTAGGGTAAAGGGTAAGAGAGAGGAGGGCGGAGCATTCCATTTTTAGCTAGGGTAAAGGGTAAGAGAGAGGAGGGCAGAGCATTCCATTTTTAGCTAGGGTAAAGGGTAAGAGAGAGGAGGGCGGAGCATTCCATTTTTAGCTAGGGTAAAGGGTAAGAGAGAGGAGGGCAGAGCATTCCATTTTTAGCTAGGGTAAAGGGTAAGAGAGAGGAGGGCGGAGCATTCCATTTTTAGCTAGGGTAAAGGGTAAGAGAGAGGAGGGCGGAGCATTCCATTTTTTAGCTAGGGTAAAGGGTAAGAGAGAGGAGGGCGGAGCATTCCATTTTTTAGCTAGGGTAAAGGGTAAGAGAGAGGAGGGCGGAGCATTCCATTTTTTAACTAGGGTAAAGGGTAAGAGAGAGGAGGGCGGAGCATTCCATTTTTTAGCTAGGGTAAAGGGTAAAAGAGAGGAGGGCGGAGCATTCCATTTTTTAACTAGGGTAAAGGGTAAGAGAGAGGAGGGCGAAGCATTCCATTTTTTAGCTAGGGTAAAGGGTAAGAGAGAGGAGGGTGGAGCATTCCATTTTTTAGCTAGGGTAAAGGGTAAGAGAGAGGAGGGCGGGGCATTCCATTTTTTAGCTAGGGTAAAGGGTAAGAGAGAGGAGGGCAGAGCATTCCATTTTTAGCTAGTGTAAAGGGTAAGAGAGAGGAGGGCGGAGCATTCCATTTTTAGCTAGGGTAAAGGGTAAGAGAGAGGAGGGCGGAGCATTCCATTTTTAGCTAGGGTAAAGGGTAAGAGAGAGGAGGGCGGAGCATTCCATTTTTAAGCTAGGGTAAAGGGTAAGAGAGAGGAGGGCGGAGAATTCCATTTTTAGCTAGGGTAAAGGGTAAGAGAGAGGAGGGAGCATTCCATTTTTAGCTAGGGTAAAGGGTAAGAGAGAGGAGGCGGAGCATTCCATTTTAGCTAGGGTAAAGGGTAAGAGAGGAGGGCGGAGCATTCCATTTTAGCTAGGGTAAAGGGTAAGAGAGAGGAGGCGGAGCATTCCATTTTTTAACTAGGGTAAAGGGTAAGAGAGAGGAGGGCGGAGCATTCCATTTTTTAGCTAGGGTAAAGGGTAAGAGAGAGGAGGGCGGAGCATTCCATTTTTTAACTAGGGTAAAGGGTAAGAGAGAGGAGGGCGAAGCATTCCATTTTTTAGCTAGGGTAAAGGGTAAGAGAGAGGAGGGCGGAGCATTCCATTTTTTAGCTAGGGTAAAGGGTAAGAGAGAGGAGGGCGGGGCATTCCATTTTTTAGCTAGGGTAAAGGGTAAGAGAGAGGAGGGCAGAGCATTCCATTTTTAGCTAGGGTAAAGGGTAAGAGAGAGGAGGGCGGAGCATTCCATTTTTAGCTAGGGTAAAGGGTAAGAGAGAGGAGGGCGGAGCATTCCATTTTTTAGCTAGGGTAAAGGGTAAGAGAGAGGAGGGCGGAGCATTCCATTTTTTAGCTAGGGTAAAGGGTAAGAGAGAGGAGGGCGGAGCATTCCATTTTTTAGCTAGGGTAAAGGGTAAGAGAGGAGGGCGGAGCATTCCATTTTAGCTAGGGTAAAGGGTAAGAGAGAGGAGGGCGGAGCATTCCATTTTCACTAGGGTAAAGGGTAAGAGAGAGGAGGGCGGAGCATTCCATTTTTTAGCTAGGGTAAAGGGTAAGAGAGAGGAGGGCGGAGCATTCCATTTTTTAGCTAGGGTAAAGGGTAAGAGAGAGGAGGGCGGAGCATTCCATTTTTAGCTAGGGTAAAGGGTAAGAGAGAGGAGGGCGGAGCATTCCATTTTTAAGCTAGGGTAAAGGGTAAGAGAGAGGGCGGAGCATTCCATTTTTTAGCTAGGGTAAAGGGTAAGAGAGAGGAGGGCGGAGCATTCCATTTTTTAGCTAGGGTAAAGGGTAAGAGAGAGGAGGGCGGAGCATTCCATTTTTAACTAGGATAGTTTGCAATACAAACAACAGGTTTGTTCAAAAAGAATAAGACAAACAACTTCAATTTTGTTCAGGAGAAAAAAAACAAGCATATAGCATAATAGCTAGATTTTACTAATTAGTTGCATATACGATCTGCAATTGAGAGTGAGGTTAGGAAGGTAATGAGGTTAGCCTGGAGTGAAGGGGGAAGGGAGCTTGAGAGGTATGGGCTGAAGAGTGCAGTCGCATTTCCAGTTTAGGTAGAGGTAGGAACGAAGTTGAGTTTTGAAGTTAAGGTTGTCACAGGTCTTTAGAGAGGAGGGCGGAGCATTCCATTTTTTAGCTAGGGTAAAGGGTAAGAGAGAGGAGGGCGGAGCATTCCATTTTTAGCTAGGGTAAAGGGTAAGAGAGAGGAGGGCGGAGCATTCCATTTTTAGCTAGGGTAAAGGGTAAGAGAGAGGAGGCGGAGCATTCCATTTTAAGCTAGGGTAAAGGGTAAGAGAGAGGAGGGCGGAGCATTCCATTTTTAGCTAGGGTAAAGGGTAAGAGAGAGGAGGGCGGAGCATTCCATTTTTAGCTAGGGTAAAGGGTAAGAGAGAGGAGGGCGGAGCATTCCATTTTTAACTAGTGTAAAGGGTAAGAGAGAGGAGGGCGGAGCATTCCATTTTTAACTAGGGTAAAGGGTAAGAGAGAGGAGGGCAGAGCATTCCATTTTTTAGCTAGGGTAAAGGTTAAGAGAAGCTGGCCAGCTGGGTGCTTGGGTTTTTGAATGATGATCAGGTTTTGGTAAGAAGATCTAAGGGATCTGAGGGGGGTATAAGGTTGCAAAATATTGGATAGTGCAGGACAGTTAGTGGGTTGGAACAATAATTTGTGGGCTGTGGTTATTTGGAGAAAGTCAAGTAGATTGGGGAGTTCAAGCCAGTTTAAAGAGTGAAGGGAGGTGCAGTGATGAGAGGAGGATTTGGCATTGGTGGCAAATCTGGAGATTTTGTTGTAACATACTTCCAGTTTGGAGGTAAGTGTGGAAGATAAATTAGTGAGCAGAGGAGCACCATACAGTAGAGAGGGAAGGAGATAGGTAGAGGCAAGAATTAGTCTGGTGGAAGGAGAGAGGAAGTGGTTGTTTCTGTAATGTAGGCCAAGTTTTATGTGTGTTTTCTTGATGTTTAGCTGGATATGAGTGTTAAATTTTAGTTGATCGTCAATTGTGACACCAAGAAGTTTGGCGGAGGGTACAATCTCAATAGTGGTGTTGTTAAGGCTGGTAATTTGAAGTGAGTTTTTATCAAGAGGAGAGGATTTTGAGGGGGAGAATAGAAGGATCTTAGTTTTGTTGGCATTTCGTGAGAGGTGATTTTGGAGCATCCAGTTTTCGGTGGTTGCGAAGGCATTTTGTGTCAGAAATTGGAGCTCTGATAGGTTAGTGGTGCAGCAGATCAATGTGGAATCGTCAGCGTATTGTGCAATTTTGGTGTTAGGTATGGCTTTGTGGAAGTCATTAATAAAGATATTGAATAGCAATGGGCCAAGTATGGAACCTTGGGGTACTCCAGTGGGGCTAGGAAAGAAAGTGAAGGTGGCTTGGCCCCATTTCACAGCTTGGGACCTGCTTGAAAGATAGCTAGAGAACCATGAAAGAGTTTTTTGGGAAAGGTTGAGATTAGAGAGATGGTTTAGAAGGTAGGTATGGGAGATGGTATCAAAAGCTTTGGATAAGTCCAGCAGAACAGAGGATACCATATTACCAGAGTCACGGGCTGAATTGACAGAATGTAAGAAGGAGAGGAGGGCGGAGTTAGTACTGTGTCCTGGGCGGAAGCTGTGCTGGGTAGGGGAGAGTAGCTGATATTTGGTAAGGAATGGCAAGAGCTGCAAGTGGATGCATTTTTAACAATTTTGGAGACGGGGGGAGAGGATGGCTATGGGGTGGAAATTGGAGACATTACAGTTTTTGCCACCCTTGTGGAGTGGAAGAATAAATGCAGTACACCATAGTTTGGGTGCATAAGATTCAAGTAGTGATCTATTGATCAGGATGCTGATAGGCAGAGCAATAGCATCTGAGGCTATTTTTAGGAAGGAGGATGGAATGCTGTCAGGGGCACTGGAGCAAGGCTTTAGTTTATAGAGAAGTTTCTTTATTAGATTGGTGGAGACGGGTTTGAGTTCAAAAGAAGGGTGGGGAGAGGAGGGAGGGAAAGATTGAGCAGGGAAGGGTGGACGGTTATTGTTGGTAAAGGTCTTAGCTCAGCGATACAAGAGGTGAAGAAGGTATTGAATAGTGAGGCAATTTCAAGGTCAGATTTGCTGGTGTCAGCAGGGGTTGTTTTTTGTACCTGGCCTAAGGAGGGAATTAATAAAGTTCCAGAATTGTTTGGGATTTTTTGCATGATTTTCTTGTAGTTTGATGTAGTAAGACGTTTTATCTCTAATGACTTTTTTTTGGCTAGGTTTCTCATCTGTTTATATTTAAGTAAGATTTCTGGCTGTTTATAGTGGAGGTAGGCTTTCCAGGTTTTATCCCTTTGTAGCATAATCTTTTTTGTATCTTTGGTGAGCCATGGGGTGGTCTTTGTTTTAACTCTTTTAGTTTTTATTGGAGCAAGGGAGTTGAGGACAGTTATGAATACTGAACTGAAGTAGTCAATAGCTTTGTCTAATGGTATTATTTTTGGGGGTTCCAGTTAGTTAGCTGAAGGGAGTCAGAGAAAGTAGTAGGGTTAAAGCTGGATAGGTTACGAGTAAGAATGTACTGGTGAGAGTGTGGGGAAGTGGGAGTAGTTTGAAGGGCGAAGGCAGGGAGGTGCTCTCCTAATGGGTCGGGAATGACACCAGATTTTATGACTTTGTTAGGATGAGATACTAGGATCCAGTCGAGTATGGAGCCTGGGGGGGTTGGTTTTGTTAGGTCTAGTAATGGAGTTAGTAAGCTGAGTGAAGTTGAATAGGGTGATTGTTATGGTGGGACTAGGGTTGATGATTTTTCCCCAGTCAATATTTACATCTCCCATAATGTTGGTTTCTAGCTTAATATTGGAGGAAGTCCAGGAGACGATGTCTTCCAGGGTATTGGTGTTGTTACCAGGAGGAATATAGAGGGAAATGATACAGATGCTTTTATGGATGTTTATTTTTAGTAGGCCAATTACAAGTTCAGCATTAGTTAAAGAAGGGATGGGGTTAGGGTAATGAGTGATGGACACGTGGTTGGAGTAGATTAATGCTACACCATCACCTCTTCTACTTGGGCGGTCAGATCGGAAAGAGTGAAATCCAGGGGGAAGGAATTGAGAGTCACTTATATGAGGTTTTAGCCAGGTTTCAGAGATGGCTACTATGTCTGGTAAGTTATGACTGAGCCAGGTATGGAAGAGGGTTAATTTATTTTTTAAGCTTTGGGTGTTGATGGTGAGGAATTTGAGTTTTTACTTGAGGATTTGTTGTTGGTGCTGGGGTGATTTGTTGGAGAGAAGTTTGGTCCTGGATTGGGGTGGATGTTGCCGGCTAAGCAAAGGTAAGTAGGATGGGGAATATGTTTATTAGGTTTGTATTTAGATAGAAGAGGCTGGTAGTGATTAGGTTTAGGTTTGTAGTAATTAGTAGAGTTTGGGAAAAGTTTTACTTTTAGGAGAAGGATAGGGTGGGAGGGAACTAAAGAGGCTGAGATATTGTGAAAGTGGGATGTAAGGATGTTGTGGGGAGGAAAAGGGGGAGGGTGTAAATGGAAATCAGTATAGGAGGTGGCATGGTAAAGAGGTAGTAAAAGGAAGAGCAAGGATGTGAAGATAAGGAGTTTAGGAGGAAGGATGAGCATGGTAATTAGAGTACATCAGAAGTGATAGAGAAGAGGCTAATGTGATATTAGGTGGGTGGGGGGAATGGTAGTGAGAGTCAGGTGGGTTGGAGGAAGGGGTGGGTTCAGGTGGGTTGGAGGAAGGGGTAGGGGAAAGGTGCGTGAGGATTGGATGGGGGAGAGGGAGGAACTTGTAGGAGGATGAGGATAAATGTAGGACCACTGGGGGTGGGGAAAATTTGGGGGCAGGGTAGGGGAGCAGAGTGAGCCCACAGGGCAAATGGAGCAGGAAGAGCCAAGAAGGCGGGAAGGACCAAAAAACTATCAGTGACCTGAGGCTGGAAAAGGAGAGCTACTGCTAGGGTGCAGGTATTCTGGTTACTACCTTTGGTTTTCCAGTTATTAACTTTGGACTTTATGTTTGGTTAGGGTACACTCTTTAAAGAATGTGCATGAGTATGTGGTGGTATTTCCACTGATTCTTTGGTGAAGGGCAGAGACACTTTTAGGCAGAGCAAATAAGTGGAGCAGGAAAAAAGGTTTATTGCTGGTCTTTTTATTAGGAGTATGCTGCCACCTAGTGGAGAAAGGATGGAGCTACACTAAGAAAAAAAAGAGGTTCCTCTAAGAAGTTAGGTTTAGAAAGTTAAATAGAGGCAGTGAGGGGAGTAGACTGTAAACCAAGGTTGGGGGGGGGGGATGCAATGGCCTGTGGAAAGCTACTTTCAAGCACACCAAGGTAGAATTCTGCTCAAGTTTAGATAGTCACTAGAATAACATATTTAGGACTGTATATTTGATGATATTTCCTGAGGGAAGGTTGAGGAGGAGAGAGGAATAAAGTTGGAGCTGAATTTATAAGCCAAGAGGTTTGCTATATTTTCTGGCTCAGTATAGGTGGCTCCATTTACAATGAGCTCTGCACACAACTGTGTATTGCCTTTGAGGTTGCCGACATAGCTAAGGAATGCTTTGTGGTTGTCCTTGAACTGGGAGGCCAAACTTACCTCAAATTTGCCTTTGGTAGACTTTATTTGTCACCAAAGACTGAAATTTCCTCCACTAATGTATCAAAGGACGCCACCTCCAGTAAACAATAAAGGCTGACCTCCACGAAAATACTTGAAACTCAATATGGTACTCAGTCATCAGCCAAGAAACAGATTCCAAAGAACTCCAATTAATTGTTTTATTTAACATAAAATAATGAAATAAAAATCGGATTTAGTGCTTTCATCTCCACCATGGAGACTTCATCAGAATGATCTGTTTAATGCTAAAAACACTTTATATACCATTCATTCTCATTGGTTGGCCAATCGATGCTGAAATTAATAAATGAACCAAACTTTTAATTCTTCATATCCAGTATTAAAACCATCTTGCTCTTATTAAACCAATTCTATAAATACATAATGCAAGTATAAAGAATTAGATACAAGTTATACACATAAATAAATATATGTTATTGCAAAAGTTGTTTAAAAATTGTTAAAAAACTTTTAAAACAACATGTTTTGTATATACCACCATTTACATATATATCCCCCTGATTCTCTAAGGAACAGTATACATTTAATCCCATGTCATAGTACCTACTTAACATTTTAAACCATACAGTGCTATGTAACAAAATATGTCATTTCAGTTAAAATACTTAGTTCATGCATGTAGCATCCTGGGCTCTAATGTTTTAAACTGGGAATAAAATATATTAATAATCTATGTGCACAGCCTAAATAAATCACATCTTATTTTGTATTCGACATGGAAAGTAGACAGATATTCAAATATAAAGTCTAACATACTAACATTCAGGATTGTGTCTCTTAGGGTCTTCTGCAAGAAGTTTCAGGGCCGGGCTAATAGAAATGTGGTCATTTAAACCTAGACCACTACATGCATCCAGTCTTAGTTGTCAAATCATTTCTCTGAATTCTAACTTAGTCTCCCAGTCACCTCCTCTTTCATTATGTCCAACTTCTAAGTGCTCATATATACGTACCCTTAGGTTACGTTCAGTTTTTCCTATATAGTACCTCCAACAGGCCTTGCAGTATGCCAGATATACAACACCCTTGGAATAACAACTGTTATATATTTTTCCTTTTATGGTCATATTTAAACTGGGAATATTTAGTTATTTTGTTCCAGCTATAAATGGGCATTGTGTACATCTCCCACATTTGAAAGTACCATATTTTGAACAAGGTCCACCTGTATGTGTGTATTCTTTCTCTTTTCCAAAATATTTTTAAGTTTTTATTCCTTGTAAAACTGTATCTCAATGCTTTTTGAAATACTCCTACTGTAGTTGGTATCCTGCTGAACATCTCTCAGGTGTCAATTGATACATTTCTTCACCCACCCCATTCCATTGTGATACGTCAGTGTTAAATATGGCAGTTGCACTATATTTTGTTCATTATTGACATTCCCAATTTTTGCTTCCCCACTAGTTAACAAAGGTACGTAAATGGTTCCCCATCTTTTTATAACAAATTCTTTAATGGGTTTGATTAACTCATCTGGGTACCCTCTCTCTTTGAACATCATATGTAGGTTCCCCATTTCTTCCATAAACTCAGCTTTATCAGAGTCATCCTAGCTGTTCTAATCATCTGCCCCTTCACTATGTTCCTTTTAAAATAGTATGGATGGTCACTTTCATAGCGTAAGTATGAATTTGAATGACATTCTTTTCTATATATACTAGATTTATAGGTATTGTTAATATGGTCTTTCCGTAACCTAACATCTAAGTAGTGTATTTTGTCTTTACCAATCTTGTGTGTGAATTGTAAAAAATTAGTACTGTGATTAATATAGTACATAAATTCACTAATCACCTCTTCCGGTCCATCCCATAAGATAACAATATCATCCAAAAAACGGTAATAACCCTTAATATATTGGTAGTATACATACTTAAATACAAATTGTTGTTCCCAGTAAAAGCATGATAATGTTGGCATAAATAGGGGCACAGGCTGAACCCATAGCCACCCCATCCATTTGGTGGTAGAGGTCCCCCTGAAAATAAATGTAGTTGTATTTCAACACTAATTCCATGTTTTCCAATACAAGTTTAAATTCATCAGTAGACAAAAAAAACATTTCTATTAACATTTTTTCAAACCATATAAGTCCTTCAGTGTGAGGTATAACTGAAAATAAATCCTTTACATCTATAGTAATAAAAATATTTTATCTTTGCATGGGCTAGAACCAATTTTATTCAAAAAATCTCAAGAATCAATCAAAATATGTGGAAAGTTAACATAAAACTTCTTTAATTTTGTATCCACATATATTGCTAGTGGTTGGGTTTTTGATCCTTGTGAGGAAACAATAGGTCTCATTGGTGGGTTATCCAATTCCTTATGTATCTTAGGAATGCCAAAAATGGCTGGTATAACTGGTTTGGAGACTTTTAAAAAATTGTATAGGCTGATATCAATCAACCCCTGTAACAAATTATCCTCTAAAATCAAGTCTATTCTCTTGTATGAAATATTTACTTCATTCCTTGAAACAATAACATTTTGGTTGTCCTTATCCAGTATATCCATCATTCTATTAATATAATCCCACTGGTCCATGAGTACAACTCCACCCCTTTTATCTGGTTTCATCACACAGATTTTTTCATTTTCACTCAGCAGCTCCTTAAGTAGTTTACTCTCCTCTGCTCTCAAGTTAAATTTTGACATTTTTTCTTTCTTGCATTCTTTTCTTATCATACTAGTAACACAACCCTCAAAATTCTGTATATTGTGGTGTAGGGGAGGGTTGTAGGTACTCCTCTTTTTTAACAAGTCCCCCTGAATATTCTGTGGCTCATCCTTAAAGATGTGTACCAAATTTAGTTTTCTAGTAAATATTTTAATATCAAGTATTATGTCTTCAATACCTGGCTTTTGCGAACGTAAAACTTTTTGTAAATAGTTTAAAATTGTTCTTATTAACTGTTACATCTGTATAGTTATAAACATTGAAATTATTCTGTGAATGAACTATAATTTTGTTCTGATTTACATTAATTTCTTGTCCATTGGCATTAGTACCAGAATCCATTGCCATGTCTTCACAGTTTTCCACATTTGTTTCTATAAATATCCCTATTTTAGATCACTCTATCTCTGTCCTCTGTATCCCTTCCTCCCTTGTTGGTACATATTGTGATTGCCTGTCACTTCTGCATAGGATGGTTGTTGGACTAGATTCCGAATCTTCTCAGACCTTCTCGGTCCTTCTCCACCTAAAGGGCTACCCCTACCCTGATTTACATTCACAACTTCATAATGTTGATTATAACCATTCTTATGGTGTGTGTAGTGATTTTGATCCATCTGCACCCTATATCCTCCATCTCCCCAAGTTTTGTTATTGTAGTTCCCATCCCAGGGGCCACCTCACCCTCTCTTGTTCCTATTATCACAATAATATGCCGTTCTTTGTCGACAGTCCTTCATGTCTCTTTCTAACTTCATAGTTTTTCTTTTATAACCCTTTGAAATAATACTGTCAACATCCTGTAGTGTTTTAAAATACACATTTTTGTACTCAGCAACAGTAAGTAATAAACCGGCATTAATTTCTCTGTTTAATCTCTCAGTTTCAGCCTTACAATTTTCCATTAGTCTTTCATTGTTTCTAACCACAGCTTTTAAAATGGCCAGCCCACATTCATTCAAAATATCACTAACAATTTTAAAAAATTCAGTATCCACAGTAGTGTTATTGGGAAACTTATTTATCCTAAGTCCCTTAGGTAGTATTTTACTGTCTATACATTTGTTGAGATACCAATTATCTAGTGCTAGGGTTTTGTACCTACTCAACTGTATTTTAAAAGTCTTATATTTGTCTGTGTACGTTGTATTCTCAAGCTGGTTTCTCTCCTCTCCTATAGCAATATTGCCAAAGGAATTGTCCAACCATTGTTTAAAATCCAAGTTAGCATAATTATGCCAATGTTTTGCGTTTACTTCATTTTCTGGTCTCTTGGCCTGCCGAACGCTGACTCCGTTCTCTCCTCTTTCATTCTGCTGAAACTGCTCTCCCCTCCTCGATGCTTGAATCTTTTCACTTCCAGCGTCTGACATCATCACAGCTTCGGCCGTTACCCTAGGACTACTCTGTGCACATGGTAAATTCACTCCTGTATCAGGAAGGGGATTGTCAGTCTGCGAGTAGGTTTGAATGACCCTGATAAGCTCGTTCAACAGGGTACTGTTATTCATGTCTCGGGGACTCCTCGGTACCGGAAAGTGGTGTCAAATATAAAAAACTTGTAACCAAAGATTGAAATTTCTCCACTAATGTATCAAAGGATGCTACCTCCAGTAAACAATAAAGGCTGTCCTCCACGAAAATGCCTGAAACTCAATATGGTACTCAGTCATCAGCCAAGAAACAGATTCCAAAGAACTCCAATTGATTGTTTTATTTAACATAAAATAATGAAATAAAAATCGGATTTAAAACATTAGAGCACAGGATGTTACATGCATGAACTAAGTATTTTAACTGAAATGACATCTTTTGTTACATAGCACTCTATGGTTTAAAATGTTAAGTAGGTACCATGACATGGGGTTAAATGTATACTGTTCGTTAGAGAATCAGGGGATTATATATGTAAATGGTGGTATATACAAAAAAAAATTGTTTTAAAAGTTTATTTTAAACAACTTTTTGCAATAACATATATTTATTTATGTGTATAACTTGTATCTAATTCTTTATACTTGTATTATGTATTTATAGAATTGGTTTAATAAGAACCAGTTTTAATACTGGATATGAAGGGTTAAAAGTTTGGTTAATTTATTAATTTCAGCATTGATTGGCCAGCCATTGAGAATGAATGGTATATAAAGTGTTTTTAGCATTAAACAGATGATTCTTATAAAGTCTCCGTGGTGGAGATGAAAGCGCTAAATCCGATTTTTATTTCATTATTTTTTGTTAAATAAAACAATCAGTTGGAGTTCTTTGGAATCTGTTTCTTGGCTGATGACTGAGTACCATACTGAGTTTCAAGTACTTTCGTTAAGGACAGCCTTTATTGTTTACTGGAGGTAGCGTCCTTTGATACATTAGACTTTATTTGTCCTCTGAGTTGATTGTTTACTTTAATTAGAGTCCTTTTATCCTGCCTGGTGCTGCACCTCCTAATTTTTGCCATGATTTTCTTCCTCCTGTTATACATCTGATTGATTTTGTGATTCCAGCAGGGCAGCTTGTTTTTTGAGTTAGTTCTGTACTTCTTCCTGGTGGGTACAGCTACCTCTATGTGGCTATTAACATGCTTGTACAGGGCTTCTGTGAACAGTTCTGCATAGGCAGAAGTGTTCTCAGGGTTTATATGGGCTTGCAATTTTGCCACGTTCTCACTTCATAGCAGGAGGTTAGCCTTAGAATAGTTCCTGAATATTCCTGGTTTAGCTGGGGGTCCAGGTTTTATTTTTACTTCAAAGGAGACTATTTTGTAGTCTGACCTTACCAGGGAAGGCATTACAGAAGGGGTGTGCAGGTATCTATGATGTTAGTGAGGACCATATCCAGTATGGTTGCACCCCTGTTTGATGTATTCACTATCTGGTTCAGGGAGTTTGTGTTTACAAAATCCAGGAATCTTTGTGCAGGTATGTTTGATGTTGTATAGGATTCCCAGTTAATAGTGGGGTAATTGAAGTCACCCAAGAATATGGTATTGGATTGGATAGTTAGCATTTCTAATAAGTTTAAATTCATGGTATGGGTTTCCTGGGTAATAGTGTGGGACCTATAGCTTGCAAAGAAGTGGTATGGGATTTTACCTGTGGTGATTTGAACATGGAGCAGCTCAAGTGCATTGTTCTGTTTGACCAGCCTTGTAGTATATTTATTTTTGATGTAAATCGAGACACCTCCACCTTTAGTCCTTCCTGTGAAGTACTGGTCTAAATGTGTGGAAGGCATTATAACTCTGCACTGTTGGTATGCTGTCCCTGGCTTTAAACCATGTCTCTGAGACCACACAGACATCAGCATTCTCTAGGTACTGGACAGCCTAGCATGGGTAAGGTTATGTTCAGCCAACAGATTTTCTAGTTTTCTCTACCTTGTATGTCATCTTTATGTTGTCTCTAGAACATTAAGCTGTCACTTTTCAGCCATGAGCTTGAAAGGTCCGATTTGTGTCGCTACACATCTGCAAATGGCTTGCAGGTTCTTTCTCCTCTAGAGAGTGATCCTAAAATTTATATCATCAGCAAATTCTGTTATTGTTACCAATAATATCTTAAATGAATATGTTGAAGAATGCAAGTGTCAACACTTATCCTTGTAGAATTCTACTGGAAAATGTTTTTACCATTAATACTTTCTTCCTGACTGTCATTCTTTGCCTTCTTCTCTCAGAAATTATATATCCATTTTCTTGAATTACTGAACTTCTTCTTGCCCTGCCAGCTTCCTGAATAGTCTTCAGTGATATACAGAATCAGAAACCTTAGTGAATTCTCGGAGGACAACATGGACATGCACCTTGTGGCTTAGCTTTGATGTCACCAAATCAGTGTACTGCAGACGGTTCCACCAGCAGACCTTTGTAGCTGAAAAGCCATGCAGATGAGCAGACATGGACCCTGAGGTAAGCTGCTCTCTGGGAAGACCTCCAGCCTTTGTGTTAAGTTCATCTCTCTTGCCCCATTACCCCTATAATCAGTCTAACTGTTCTGTAGCTGAATAGACTCTGCTCCTGTTACCCCTTTTTCCTCATAAAAAGGATGACTGCTGCAAAAGGTTGAACTGTATCTCTTTATTGCTGGAAGAACTGATAAACAGTTACCACATTTTTGTCCTGACCTGCTGACTATGCCATCCTTTGCCAAAAGTAAAAAGATGAGACAAAGAGGAGAGAAGAGTGCTGAGCTTGCCTTTAGATCCCTAGCAATATGTGTGTCTTATATATTAATTGAAGGAACTTCTGGGACCTACTTTGCTTGCCTAGAATTATTGCTTCTTCTGTCTTTCTGTCAGAGAGGGGACTAGAAACATTGATTCATATACCAGCTAAAGAAGGGGGATTCTACGCATCACCAATGACTATGCAGTTAGTCTTCACTGGAAAATAAACTTTCAGATTTTGAACTGTTGCATGGGTTAGTGCATTTTTGATCTGACCTGTAGAGTGTGTAAATGCAGGCAAGACTGAAGACATGAGAGGAAGAGGAGAGAAGAGTGCCGGACTATTTTTCGCTGGTCTAAAAACACCAGGAACGTATCTACCAAACAAAGGAACATTTGACATCTGCTTCTGCTTGAATTCCATGAGTTAAAATTATTTTATTGACATCTTGTGAGAGAGAGGATTAGAGCCACTGATTCCAGATGCCAGTTATTTAAAAAGTTGCTTCACAGCACCCTCACTAATTGGTCATTTCCATTTTGGCAGAAATTCCTTACTGTCACAGGGCAACACTAAGTCCAGTCTCATGCAGCTATTATCAAAAAACCTTATGAAATGGCAAAAAGAATACTGTTGAAGCTGACTGACATGTTCTGCTCAGTCCTGCACCAGCTGGAGCTACATCGCACCCCCTAGTGATTTATAGAATGACATTACAATCAGAGTACTGGTCTACTGTCCACAACCGTGGATCAGGGAATAATTTATCTGAATATTGATCCTATGGTCTACAGCCACAGATCATGTAATAGCTCATCTCAGCACTGATGCTACTGTCCACAGCCACAGATTAAGGAATATTGTATCTGAGTATTTATCATACTGTCCTCAGCTACAGATCCGGGAATATTTTATATGAGCTGTGATCCTGCTGTTCACAGTCACACAACAGGCAACATTTCATAAGCCTTGTGTCTGCACTTCATTGTACAACTACCAACACCAAGGGAGGTTCTCTTGTTTTTTTTTTTTTTTGTTTGTTTTTTCCTGCTGTATTTGTTCTTATTTTGTTTTTGCTGTTTTTTCTGCTCTTAGACTGTTTTACTGTTGTTTCTTCTATTAGGCTGCCTAAAACTTTAAATAGCATTTTTTTCCTGGTCTCATTACTATTTATTGCTCTGTTATTATTCTGAAATATTACTATTATAAAGGTCCTGCAGTTTAAGTACTAGCTATACCAACAATTAGTTTTTGGTAACCTTACATCAAACAGCCAGCTATTAAGTTTTATTGATTTATAAATGATTTCACTGTTACCCTACCTGCACAGCTAGTGTTTTCTTTCACCACTCCACTATTTACCTTGACTTAGTGCTAGTCATCTATACATATCACTTTAACTTAACGTTTAGTTACTGCTTGCACCGTTAGCCTGTTTCCTTGGTGCCTGAGTCTGTAATATGAAACTTTTTTCACCGTTAGCCTGTTTCCTTGGTGCCTGAGTTTGTAATACGAATTTTTTTCTTATTTCCATGTCCGGAAACAGAGAACTTTCATTTAAACTCTAGCAGTTCCCTAATATAATGCAAGCAACTTAATGACTGTCATCATGCAGTCATAATCTGCTCTTACTTGTCAAATAACCATTCTCTGAGCATCAGCTATAATGGAACTGACTCATGTTTACTAAAAGCCTCTGCAATTACCTACTCAGATTGGAGGCACATTTCTCTTCTTAACTGTAGATCCCTGTTTATAATAATAAACAGCAGCATACCACTACAACTGTATATCTGCCTTATCCATCTATCTATCTAGCTGTCTATCTATCTATCTATCTATCTATCTATCTATCTATCTATCTATCTATATATCTATCAATCATCTATCTATCTCTTTATCTATATATCTATTTATCTATCTATGTTGAAGTGGTCAACAAAATTCCCTGCATAAGCCTTCTATTCACCAACATAGAAAATTTCCACTTGAAGAAATGCATACTTATATCTTCATCCATACCTGCAAGTTAAAACAAAGAAGCTGTGCAAGGAATCACCAAGATTGCCAGCCTGAGCCCTAAGGTACCATATGCCGACTTCCATTTATAAAGTCCTTGTTATAGATGAAACTACATCAGACACACTGAGAATGCACTAAGTAGACCAGATAAACAGGGATTTACAGTTACTTCTCCCTCTGATGAGAGGATAAGGATTTCACAAGGACCCTCAGGACACCTCATCATATCAAATATGAATACAACCCCATTGCCCCATATAGGGATGAATGATCTGTGCTGCCCTTCCCAGGGGCAGATATAGTGAGCTACAACTGAACCTAATGGCATATGTCAACAAGGAAGGCAAACCACTAGTAGTAACCATGACTCTTCCCATTTCATGCAAAAAATGAGGGGATAAAATGGGGGGATTGAATTTTTCTTTTACAAAACTACATGAAGAATTGATTATACTCTATGTAAGACTTCAACATGGTGGCAGACAACATGGTATTCAAGTCTCCGTTGTTACCAGATGACCTTGCTACAATCAAGCAAATTCTGGCCAGCCTGGCCAATTTGATAAAGCCTATAGTCTCAGATCTGCAGTTAATAAAAGGTACAATGGCCACGAATTACAGGGGGCTAGTATTCAGCTGCTACAAGGCTGCGAATTACAGGGGGCTAGTATTCAGCTGGCTCTTACCCAGCAGCAAATTCATCTGTAATTGTAAACTGTCATCTGCAGGCCCTTCGGGATTTGTAGTTACAGCCCGAACATTATAGGATAAGGTAGGTGACACTGAGGATTAGGCAAGAAGGAGCAATATCTGTATTATTACTTTACAGGAAATTTTTGAAAGGAATTACCCAGTAAATGTTGCTAAGCAGGAAATAAAAACATTTCTTGGCTGTAAACAGTGCACCAGTAATAAAGAGAATACATAGAACTACCCAGAGAAATAGAAGTAGCAACATGCCTAGACAGTTAATTGTAAATTTTCTTGATTACAACATAGAGACCACAAGCTGAGGCTGGCTAGAACGATGGGACAGAATACTTCCTTTGCAAGTCATAATGTATGAACTGGCCTGATTGTAAATTATAGATGCAGAAGAAAGCTATGGCACCCTTTCTACACCCTTATTAAGAACTCCATTTTACAGTTCATTGAAGTGTGCTGCAGACGTACCTATAGGAAAGCTGTATATTAAGAACTCCATTTTACAGCTCACTGAAGTGTGCTGCAGACGTACCTATAG
>NC_056737.1:1015686563-1015694063 GCF_019279795.1 Protopterus annectens
GTCCAATCCACTTGCAGCATATCTTTGGGGATGTGGGAGGAAACCGAAGCACCCGGAGGAAACCCACATGACTGCAGGGTGGACATGCAGACTCCACACAGAAGACACCCCAGCTGAAGATCGAACTGGAGAGCTTCTTGCTGTGAAGCGACAATGCTAACCGCTGCACCACCATGGTCATCCAATAATGTGATGCTAGCAATTAGTGCAAAAGACAGGGCCAACAAGAAGTGGTCAGGGTGTAGTCAGGAGGTGGTCAGGATGTCATCAGGAGGTGGAGGCAGCTTATTACAAGGAAGCTTTCTAAAGGACAACAAATAACGTAAAGACAGCAATAGCTAAAGTTGAAAGTAAGTTAGAAAGTCTCAACTCAGACTTTATATGCATTGCACAAAGAAGGAAGAGGAGCAGGAATTGGCCAAGATGAGCAACAATAAAAGAGACAGAAGATAGAAGAATCTGAAAAAGCAAAGGTAATGAATGAATAGTTTACTACAGTTTTCATAAAGGAAAATAAATGCACATACACTTCCTGTAGGTGCCCTGGATCAGTCTGTATGAACTCAGTGCAGTGAAAAATCTTTGAGGGTGTGCCCTCACACACACACACACACACACACACACACACACACACACACACACACACACACACACACACACACACACACACACACACACACACACACACACACACACACACACACACACACACACACACACACACACACACACACACACACACACACACACACACACAGCCCACATCCCTCCACATTACACACACAGAACAAAGTTAATATAGTCATAGGATCATTGCATCAGAGGAAGTTATTAGGCTAATGGCCCTAGGGCTCTTACAAGCCTAGCCAAGGTCTACCCTTATTTCCACAATCAGAACCTATTGCCCGTGTCTAAGAGGGACACAGGTGGAACCCCTGGGGTGATTTCATGGTTACCAATCCAATCGTCCAGACTGCATTTGAAGAGGGCCAATGAAGTGTTCTGTTTGACATAAAGTGGGAGTCTGTTCCAAAGGTGTGGTAACCTCTGGGAGACAAAACTGTCCCTTCAGCAAGATCTATTAATGTCACATAGCAGGCTAATGTCTTTAGAGCAAGTAACCCATGTACCATTTGACTTACAAAGATGCAACATTTCCAATAAAGCAGGGTCAGAGATTGCCTTTTATGCAAGGCAGATATTGCCTCTGAGTAGTCTGTATGAAACAGAATAAAGTGACTATGATTTCAAATGATCCACAAGAGACAGATGCTGAAGACCTTGAATGTTCCTTGTGAAGAATCTTTGTGGCCTCTCCAATTGCTGCAGGCACTTGGAAAGGTACATACCAATAGGGGTGTTGTACTCAGTTATTGGCCTGATGAGGGAAGAGTACAGGGAGGTTTTACATTCTTTTTTTCTGGAGGCAATGCCCTTACTTATGAGATGAGCAATATAGAATACCCTTCTTACCACTGTAGAGACATGGTGGTCAAAGGTAAAGTTGCTGTCAACCTGCATGCCTAGGTCTCTCACCACTGAGTGAGTACTTAAGGTGTTGCTATCGATGTGATAGTTAGCAGGAACATCACCCTTACCAAAAGGGATGATATTAAATTTTTTTTGCATTGAGTTTAAGGCCATGACTCTGTCACCAATTGTTTGTTTGTGTAAGACCCTCGTGTAGGATGTTGACATCGTTTGGAGATTCTATGACCACGTCCTGTTTGCAGTCATCAGCAAACGTTGTCAGCCACAGACCTTTCGTTTTTGCTTGTACATTGGAGAAATAGATTCCAAACAGTAGAGGTCCCAGGACTGATCCCTATGGAACACCACTGGTTACAGGTCTGTGTCTGCTGTTGGAGGTGGATTCTCCTATTTTGACTATATGGGTTCTATCAGTGAGCCAGTTAGTGAGCCATCTAACGATATAAGGGTTGATACCTAGCTGGGTGAGTTTGTCAATGATGCCTGAGTGGGGGATACTGTCAAAAGCATTGGCTAAGTCTAGGTAGGCTGTGTGCACAGATTTTCTCTTGTCTAGGGCTTTGGTGACTGTCTCAAAGAAGTCCACCAGATTTAACAGACATGCTCTCCCTTTGATAAAAACAAATGGAGGAGGGTCAAGTGTTTGGAGATTACCTTTATCTTTGTTGTAAGGTCCATGATGATTTGCTCCATGGCCTTGCAGATAAGGCTAGTTAAGGCTAATAGGTCTATAGTTCCTGGGGTCAGTGGAAGCACCACCTTTGTGCAAGGTAATAACGATGGCCAGTTTCCATTTAGCTGGGATGACACCGGTGCCTAGACTATGACTGAAAAGAGCACCCAAAGGTGTTGCTAATTCTTGTTTCAGCCAATGTAGGGCTCAGCCTGGAATGTTATCAGGTCCCATAGATTCTGAGTTTTTGGCCTTAGAGGGGGTTATTTATGACCTGCTCTTTAGAGATACAAAGTAGGGGACAGGTAGTAGGGGTGCCATGGGGTAGGTGTGGCGGGGACAGGGGACTGAAGTTTCATATAACATGTTGGCCAACAGGTTAGCTATGTCCACAAGCTCAGTATATGTGATATAATTAACTACCAGTTTGGTGCAAATCTGGGCCTTTTCTTTTAAGTTATGGATATAACTAAAGAATGCCTTATGGCTGTCTTTAATTGAGGAAGTGAAAGAAGTCTTATTTCTTTGTTTAATCTGAGGAGCGAATATTCCCAGTTTAGGGCTCACTCCATCTTACTCTTAGATAGCAATTTCTTCCTCTTATTGTAAATCCTGTTAATGGCAGCTGTCCACCAAGCAGGTGTGATCTTCCTTGAGGAGCTTGTTTTGTTACAATCAGGTAATGCAGAGTCAATGCAGTTATACAGGTGTTTGTATAAAGCACTGGTGTAGACCTCAGCATAGTTGCCAGTTCCATAAAGGGTGGGGGGGTGCAGTGAAGCTATTTATACCATCCCATAAGAGATTATAATCTGCTTTGGAGAAGTTTTCTAGTTTAGTTGCTGCTGTGTGTGTGTGTGTGTGTGTGTGTGTGTGTGTGTGTGTGTGTGTGTGTGTGTGTGTGTGTGTGTGTGTGGGGGGGGGGGTCAGGTGTGACCGTTACTTCAACTGAGAAAAATATGTAGTCAGATCTCACCAGGGAAGACTTCACAGTGGGGATGCTACAGTGGTTTCCCATATTGGTAAGTACCATTTCCAGGGATTTGGCATCACTTGTGGGGGGTGTCAATCAGCTGGTCCAGGGCATTGGAGTTAACGAAGTTGAAGAACCTTTGGTCAAGTGAGTTTGAGCACAAGTAATTTACTCAGTCAATGGATGGGTAGTTAAAGTCACCCAAAACCATTGTGTACAGATGTATCTTAATAGACTCAAGTAGATCCAAATAGGCAGAGTGGATATCCTGATTCATGGAGGGAGTCATGTAGCTGGCAGTGACTTGAATAGGTGTCCTACCAACAGTTAATTGCACCTGAAGTATCACCAGGGAATCATACTGTTTAACCAATGTGGAAGTGTATTTATCTTTAATGAATAATGATACACCACCTCTTTAATATTCATGGCTTCAGTTTGTGGTCTGAACGTGTGGAAGGAGGTTAACCCAGTATGGCTGGGGTGCTCTCAACAGCCTTGAACCAGGTCTCCATGACTGCACAAATGTCTGCATCTTCCAAGGTGAGGACTGCTTCCAGTGAGTGCAGTTCATGTTAAGACTCCTAGTGTTTAGCAGCATAACCTTGAGGTTGTTTTTAGATGGAGTTTTTACATCGGGAATGTTGTCATTCAGACACTGACTAAAAAAGGCACTATAGGGGTGGCAAGTGCCTTAGCCAGAAGCTGAAATCCCAGGGGTGACAGTTGAAGACCTTCTCTGTCGATCATGTCATCCCAGGCTGACAGATACTGGATCTCCTTAGAATGACACCATTAACTAAGACAACTATTGAAGTCAATCATTTTCTGTTTGTATTGAGGCATCATCGTAGGTGAAGGTAAAATTCTGCTTAAGGCTAGGGACACACCGGCCTGAGACCCATAGTCTGAGAGCTCAGTCATGTCTGTCTTCATACAGTCCAGAGAGGAATATCTCAAATTGTTCACACCAGCATGGACTATGGCAGAGTCATAACAGTATCTGTTGCTGAGTGACTTGAGTACATGTGTGATATGGTGTATCCTGGCACCTGACAGTCAGCTGACCATGACCTTTTCCTTATCCAGCCTGGTGAGAGGGACATCTGTGTGTCCCACAATGGAATCAGCTATGACTAATGGGTTTGGTTGTGTGTTTTGCCTTAAGGGCGTGACGGGTGAGACACAGGTGTGTGAGCTATTATGTGTATTGTTTTCTGCAGAGGAAGTATTTTGTGTAGCATGCTTGTGTTTGTGTTTGAAAGGTCTCTGGTGTTTAGGTATGTTTCTGGTGAGGATCTCCGCATATGTAGGTATGTGCGATGTGTGTTTGGGTGGAGTAGGAGATGAGGTGTGCATGCTGACAACCCGCTCATTGTCATATGTACTCACTGGTGTGTTAGACAGCATGTATTCAAGGTTCTTGATAGATCTGCATGTCTGACATGTTGAGCTTGTATGGACTAGGAGTAGATTGTTATCAGTGAACATGAAGCAGTTGCTACACTTCCTTAGGATGCTCATGGCTGGAGAAACTATGGGAAATTATCAGTCCATAGTGTTAGGTAAATTTATATGGTCAGGAAAAGAGGTTGCACTTAGAAATGGCTAGTGGGTGAGAGGTGTGTTAGTACCTCTGAGGCTAGGCTTAGTGTTCCACCTGACAGTCGAGCAGGGCCATGAATAACTTCTGGAGAATGACAAGCAAAGTGTCAAAGGAAAATTTAACAAGGAAACTGTTTGCATCTATAACCACCAATGGTAACCACAGCTATGCAGCACTGCACAAAGGTGCACTACATGCAAACAAGTTGAAACCCAGAGCTTAAATAAAACAAGAAATAACCCTTATAACTCAAACCAGCCAATAAGGACTCTGTCTCAGGGGTCTCGTCCAACCACCCTCGATTAGATGGGACCCAGACATCACTATCCTCCCACAAGGGTGCAGAAGGACCTTCACCAACAAAGATGGCTTGAATTTGATGCCCAGAAGTTACAAAACAGACCTAGAAACAGCAAACATGAAACTGGGGTATGCTACAGCTGAACTAGTACAGTATATAGTAAAATGTGGGGAAAAAACAGTTCAGACAATTCAAACAGACAGTAGAATGAAAATGCAAATTAAGAGTGCAATATAAGAGCAAAAACAGGCACTTATAGTTACTTGGAAACAACAGAGGCCTCAGACACTTCAGTATCTCAGTGAAGAACTGGTTTTAGTGCTCAAGTGATACCAAACAGTCTAGATTCAGCAAGTCTGAATCTAGCCTATGCTATAAAATGCAATAGTACTAGAAAATAAAAGGTGAATACAATCAGTCACAAGAGCAACAAACAGTTTAAATAAAGCAGCAATTCACCATCAATTCCCAGATTAGAAGGGTGTAGGCCACACGTATCTACCACAAGAGTCTAGAACACAAGCTTTCCTAATGTTAAACAACTGTTTTTAGAGCTCAAATGCTTAAATCAGAACTAAGACACTTCAGAAAACATACACAATAGGCTTTCAACCAGCAATTTTCAGTTTAGAAGGTTGTAGGCTATCATCTCCTGCCACAAGCATTTATACCCAAAATTATCCTAATGTAAAATAACTGGTTTGGAACCCAAGTGCTTAAATCGGAACAAAGACACTTAGAACAACAGACACAATTAGCCTTTACCCAGCAACTCTCTGCTCAGAAGGGCAGAGGCTACCCTCTCCTCCAACAAGAGTGCAGACCACAAACATTCTTATTGTAAAATAACTGGCCTGAAGTCCAAGTCTTTAAACCAAAACTGAGAAACTTAGAGTAACAATTACAATTTAATCAGGCCACTATCAGGCAGTAACAAATGCAGCAGAATAAATGAAACTGAACACTTTTAGAACAAGCAGCAAAAACAAACTAAGGTAATAAAGTAGAAGCAGCTCAATAAGGTGTATTTTTCAGCCTAACGAGCTGTAATAAATGTAGCTGAATGAATGCAATTAAAGAGTTTTAACAACAAACAGCAAAAGCAGAATAAAGTAATAACGTAGGAAGAAACACAAATACAATAAAAGCAGCTGGATAAAATGTATTTTTTAGTTAAATAGAAAGGGAGGAAACAGGAGATAACTCAAGGTTAAGGAAAAATAGAGGGTGGGCCTTCCCAAATAGCTTCAATGTACTCAATAAAATTAACTGATGTGATGGGACTGAGAGGAGTGTCCAATATCAAATCTATAGTAGAGGCGGGCAACTCAAAAGTCACCAAGTTTTAAGAATACAACAACAGCTGGACAGGCAGGTGGGAAAAATAAAATGGAGACAGAATCAGAACAGAAAATGATTCCTGCAGTAAGGTTCACTAAGCTTGAGATATGTTCACAAAACAGAGCCTTTGCAGAATACTGTTTAAACAACCTAACAGCAGTACAGTAACAAGCAAATGGAATTTCTTTAACATGTGCAGGCCAATAAATAAATGCAGCCCAAGAATGTTAAATATCACTGAAACAGAGCAAGTGCAAAAAAATACATTTATATCAGCTTTGTATTTCCAGATGGTCTTAGAAGCACCCACATTCTTGTAGCCAGCCACAGGTGCAGCAAATATTGTTTTAGTTAATCAGAAGTGCAGAAAGTTTAAAATAAGCACATATCTTTTGTAGTCTCTCAGCAGGTATTTGGAAAACAGTAGAGAAAGGGCAGAAGGCCTAACTCACAGCAAGTTTGAGCAAAAAAGCACAAACCAGTTCAAACACCGACTATGTAAAGCAGAAAAACAGGAACCAGCCAAAGTTCAAATTATCCAACCAAAACTCCCTAAACAGAGCCCTGCAACAGTACATCTAGCTAGATCAGCCCAAACTATACCTCCTCCCACAAGGGCACAACTGGCCCTCTCCAGACAAAAGATTAACTGCTTTACAAGCTCCAAAGGTCACAAGCAGTACTAGATTCAGCACTTCTGAACCCAGTCTGTGCTAGTGTTTATCAAGTGCAGCAACAAGTGAAATGAACAGAACAAGCAGAGAAACAGTAATTACAGTTGTAAGAGGAATTCAGTTAGCAGACAATATAAACAATGCACTAAAATACAGCTGCACAGTTTAAATAAACAGACATGCAGCAAATATTGTTTTAGTTAATCAGAAGTGCAGAAAGCAGCTAAAAATAAGCCCTTATCGTTTGTAGTCTGTCAGCAGGTAATTGGAAAACAGTAGAGCAAAGGCAGAAGGCCTAAGTCACTGCAGCTTTGCATAAACAAGTCTATAAAATCACACACACACACACACACACACACACACACACACACACACACACACACACACACACACACACACCTTGGTAGTTACATGGATAGGTACTCCATGCACCCCACAGGC
>NC_056737.1:1015699063-1015721563 GCF_019279795.1 Protopterus annectens
TTCCAGAGTGAAGGGAGCCTCTGGGTTATGAATCCGTCCCTCCAGCATGTCCTATTTATTTCAGTGTTGAGGTTCAAGTCTCTCGAGCGCGTAGCTAGATGGGATTTGGATTTTCTGAGGTGAAGCATGTCCATTAATTCCGAGTTGGACATGGCTTTATACGTCAGGCACAGATCGCCTCTGAACAGGTGGTATGCCACTGAGTAGAGCTGGAGTTTCTTTAACCGGGCAGCATATGGCATCTGTTTGAGCCCTTTGATCCTCTTGGTGAGGTACTTTTGGGGCCTTTCCAGTTGCTGCAGGTGTCTGGTAAGGTACATCCCAAAAGGGGCATTGTACTCAATTATGGGCCTGATGAGGGATGAGTAAAGAGGCACGATGACCTCCCCTGATCTAGATGTGAATCCCTTCATGATTAGGTGGGCTATATAAAATGTTTTTCTAACCACTTTGGCCATGTGTTTGTCAAATGAGAGATTGCTATCAACTTGGGTCCCCAGGTCCCTAATTACTTCTTCTGTACTTAATGGATTACCACCTATGTGGTAATTTGTGGGCACTTTGTTTTTGCCAAAGGGATGACTATACACTTTTTGGCATTTAGCTTGAGGCCATGGCTCTGGCACCAGTTGTCTGTTTCTATGAGGCCCTTTTGGAGGATGCTTGTGTTGGCTG
The DNA here is from genome assembly GCF_019279795.1 of Protopterus annectens. Taxonomy (NCBI): domain Eukaryota; kingdom Metazoa; phylum Chordata; order Ceratodontiformes; family Protopteridae; genus Protopterus; species Protopterus annectens. The sequence continues at coordinate 1,015,699,739 of NC_056737.1, forward strand.
GAGAGTCGATTATGGCGCCCAGTTTGCAGTCATCTGCGAACTTGGTCAGCCACAGTCCTTCCGTGTTGGCCTGTACCTCCGAGAAATATATACCGAACAAGAGAGGTCACAGGACTGAGCCTTGTGGAACACCACTTGTAACTGGTTTGGAGTCTGACATGGCTCCAGCAATTCTAACGATGTGGGTTCTGTCCTTGAGCCAGTTTGCAATCCATCTAGTGACATAGGGGTTTATATTTAAGCTGGTGAGCTTATCTATAATGCCCGAGTGGGGTATTGTATCGAAGGCTTTTGCGAGGTCCAGGTAGACTGTATGGATCACCTTCCCCTCGTCAATGGCCTTGGTGACTGTTTCAAAGAAATCAACCAGGTTTAAGAGGCAGGATCTGCCCTTAACAAAGCCAAACTGGGTAGGATCCAGTGTTTGTAGGTCCCCAATATCTTTATTTATGAGGTCCATGATGATCCTTTCCATAGCTTTGCAGACCAAGCTAGTCAGGCTTATGGGGCGATAGTTTCCAGGATCCGTTGAGGCACCAACTTTATGGAGAGGGACCACTGTTGCTGTACGCCACTCTTTGGGCACATATCCTGTAGTAAGGCTGAGACTGAACAGTAGGTTTATGTTTGGGTTTAGCTCTTCTTGGAGTTCATGTAGGACGCAGCCCGGGACACCATCTGGTCCCATTGATGCTGTGTTTTTTGCTTTGGAGAGGGCGGCTCTTACCTGAGCATCTGAGATGTCAGGGGGGAAGCACTCTGCTGGGATAGATATTTGCCCTTTTGGTGGGGAGGGATTATGCATTATGTAGCACTGCATAAATATATGTCTTCCTGCTGCAGCACCATGTATCTTTCTCTTATTACATTACATACATCCTGTTACAATAACAGCTGATGCAGCTTACCTCATCACACTCCACTGTATTTTTTTTCTATTTATTGTGTTACCCATTTCAGCCCCTTGAGTCATTCTGGAATATTGCTATGATATAGAGCCAGTGGTACAGCGGTAGCGTTGTTGCCTTACAGCAAGAGGTTCTCCCGTTCAATTCTCGGCTGGAGTGCGGGGATTGCCTTCTCTGTGGAGTCTGCATGTCCTCCCTGTGGTTAGGTGGGAGTTCGAAAGACATGCGTAAATGGGCGTGCCTTCGTTGAAGGTTGAACATCGAGCTGGCACCTCGGAGGTTTGTGAAAATCTACTGTCAATCATTAGCGGACCGGAGTTCCGCTGTGGCGACCCCTAACCGGGAAAAGCCAAAAGACTGCTGTGTGAATAATAAACCAGATTTTGTATTATTGCATTGGGAAAGCACCAACACCTTTACTGGGGGTCTTGGTACTCTGAGTTGCATTGTGGTACTTATCCTTGCACTCTAGTAGCCTAATATTCTGCTTTCCTGGTATTCCGATTTCCTGGGGGTCTGTTGCCAAGCCTGCTTGTGTTATACTTTATATACATGCATTTAATTTCTGGAAAAACATCCTGATATATTTTAGTTATTTTATTTATTTGCCTTTGTTTACCTGGAAAGTTTGACTGGGCTTTGAATTCCTTTTCAGTGGAGACCAAGGGTTAATAGCTCCAAAGCTACAATAATACATAAAACAGAGTAATAAAAATAGAAGCACAAAATAATATTTATTTATTTATTGACATTTATTTACTCAGAAACAACAAGAGGGCAATAGAACCTGTATTCAGTGTAGACCTGGAGAGAAAAGCTGCAGTCAAGACAATATTAAGGCAATCACAAGCATATACGACAGATACGATTAATAAGTAATACGATCCATTTACCAGATCTTCTATAGGAAATTAAACACAATGACTTACTGGCAAAGACATTAGAACATTGGAGCAGTAAGACTCATATTGGTGTATAATGAATAAGTGTGAAAGAATGGGAAAGGAAAACACAGATGGCCTAGCCTTGGAGAAGATAAAGGATTGTGGTATGTGGACAGGAAGGTATGTGAGATGTAGCAGAGAAAACTGGTAGAAGACTACAGACAAGCAATTAAGAATGAAATAACAGATATAGGGTAAATGAAATCCATTCAAAAGTGGTTGGTATGGCTGGAGATTAGTGATGTGTATATTATGAGCAGATGGTGCTCCAGTGGACATAAGTAATATAAATCCTTTGACCTAGAAGCTGTTTAGCTTGGTGGAGACTATGCCCTGTCTGCTGCACTACCCGGACTTTTATGGGAGGGTGAATGAAGCACTGGATAGTGGTCAATTAATGCACTTGATCTGACTAAGGAATCTGACACTATTTCACACAATGGCATGACAAATATGCTTGTCCAATTTAATGTGAACCTCTAGGTAACCTGTTGCATTACAAACTTACTCAAAGAAAGAACTCATACAGGGAGGGTTGGAGGAACAAGTTCCTTCAAAAGTCATGTCACAAGTGGGGTTCCACAGAGTTAGATGCTAAGTCCACTCTTATTTAAATTGCATTTCTTATATAACCAGGCTGGCGTCAATGCTCACTGGCTAACTTTCATGATGGGTGCAAACTCACTGTTGTCATTTATACTCTAGATGATATACATTACCTAGACGATGGTCTTAGCTATACTAATTATTGTTTTCCAGACAAGGTCAACAACTCAAAGGAAATGCAGTTAACATTATTGGGGAGCGAAGACACCTTTGGACCCCAGTTCATTTATGACACCCCTTTAAAGTTGATTCCATTATCAAAGACAAATCCACATGCACAGTTAATGAGCCCCCACTTGACCACAATGTGTCTGTCATCATTAGGAAAGCCTTCTTCTGATTACAACTGATCAATAAAGGTATATCCACCAGATCTGAGGAAGTCATCATCCCTCTCTACCCCTACCTGATTGGGTCAGGTCAATAATAGAATAGTAATGCCCCCATGTCATACAGCTGACCACTAAAGGTATATTTGTTTATTTGTATGTTTATTCGTGTACTTATTTGAATTTGTTGATCAGGTTACATTCTTCAGATCTGAGGAGGTTATCATACCCCCTCCACTCTTACCTGTGACCCATAATAGAATAATAATGTCCCCATGCCATGTACCTATCCAGGCATACTGCCCACTTTGAGACAATGCAATAATTTCTAACAAAGAAAATCTCAGGTTGAGTTTCCCCTGAATGATTCAAACTCCTTACTAATCTCAACCTCTTATACATCCCTACTTGGTGGCATCTACTTAACCTTTAAGCTATGAATTATCTTGCCCTGTCTAATCTACTACCACGACCCGCTCAAAGGATCTATACCTATATGCTAATATTGACATTAACAGAGCCTGATGATGTAATATATGTCTCATCTAAAGAATCCCCTCCTATAAAATACGTTCCTACTCTACGTCAAGCAAAGCAGCTTCATCATCATCATCATCATCATCATGTCCCTTTTTCCCATTTTCGACACGGGGTCATGGTGTCATATCACTTGTTGCCATCTCTGCCTACTCAATGCCACTCTGTTCGACCTTCTTCAACACTCCTGCCTGACTGTCACAGATCTTCTTTCACACAATCCATCCATCTCTTTCCTGGACATCCTCACTTCCTCTTACCTTCTTCCTGTCTGTCCCAAATCTTCCTCACCAGATTGTCTCCTGCTTTTCTACACATGTGTCCAAACCACAGTAATCTGTTCTCTTTGATCTTTTCTGCAATTGGAGGTAGTTTGTCTTCTGCTCTTATGTCCTCATTTCTTCATCTGTCCCACAGTGTGCATCCTACGACCCATCTCAGGCACTTCATTTCCATCACCTCTAGCTTCTTCAGCTGTTCTGCCTTTACTGCCCAGGTTTCTGTACCATACAGTAGTATTGGTTGCACCACTATTTTGCAGACCTTACTTTACAGCTCTTCTGGAATTCTTCTGTCATGCACTACCCCTAACACTCTTTGCCACTTGGCTGCAGCCCCTCTGATTTTAGCTTTGACCTCTTCATTTAGACTTCCCTTGTACTCAGTCACCCCTCCCATATACTTGAAGCTGTTAACCTGTTCCACTATTCCCCCATTTGCTGCCATTATATCTGTGCTATCTATACTCAGTTTCATCCCATGTGTCTTTAGTTTTGCATTCCATTCCCCTACCCTTTGCTGAAGTTCTTGATCAGAGTCTGCATATAATGCCACATCATCTGCATACAGCAACTTTGTTGAACTGTTCCCTCCAACCTGATTGCTAATGTAGCCCATAACTAGTATGAAAAGCAGTAGGATCAGAGCTGAACCCTGATGCACACCCACTGGCAACCCCTCTGTGAGGCCAAGCACTGCTCATATTTGAGTTATCGGGTCCTTGTACTGCACTTATTCTTCCAATGTTTGTAGGATGTTAAATCACTGCAGAGCTGTGCAAATCAGATTTTTGGGACATTGTCATATGCTTTCACCAAGTCTAGGAATGCCTAGTTGGACTCTTTCCTCATTTCTAGCTTCTTCAAGAGTATCTATCTCATTGCAAGCATCGGGTCGGTTGTGTTAAATCCTGAACTTAATCCAAACTGCTCATTTCCCATATTACTTTCTATAACTCTGTATGTTCATTTATCAGTCATCCTCTCCAAACTTTCGTGCAGTACGACATGAGTCTGATATCTCTGTACTGCCCCCAGTTGTAAATGCCCCCTTTGTTCTTGAACACTGGCACTAGTATGCTTATTCTCCAGTCATCTGGGATACATCTTCATTCCATACTGCTATGAGTATCCTCAAGGGCTATATTTCCCTGATCTTACCAAACATCTTGATCTTCTCTGCTGTGACCTCATCTGAGCTGCTGCTTTCCCTGACTTCATCTTCCTTAGTGCTGTTCTTACTTCTTCTAGGGTGGGCTCATCCTCTTGTCTCATCATAGGCTGTGTCTGGGGCAGTACAGCTTCTGTGGGGTTTTCTCCATTCAGAAGCTGCTGGAAGTGCTCCTTCCATCTGCCTTTGATGTCCTGTGGACTAGTGAGCAGGTTGTCACTGGCATCTCTTTTGAAGGGTGTCCAACCATCTTCTTTGTTTCTGTTTTTGCCTTGCAACCTGATAAAGTTTATTTGTGCCATCCACTGTGTCACTTTTCAGAAGTTGGTACAGTGCCTCTAATGCCTTGTTCCTTGCTATTGTAACTCTTCTCTTAGCCTCTGTATTACAAGCCAACTGGTATTCCTTCTAAGCCTGGTCTGTCTTTTCTGTCTCTCACTTTTTCCTGCACTCCTTCTTTTTTTATGACCGACTGAACTGCTGCATTCCACCACCAGCTTTCCTTATGTAACTTTTTTCCATAGCTGGCTTTGCTGCATATCTATTTTGTAGCCCTTAAACCCACCTGTTTTAAGGTGCTGACATTCTTCTTTAACACCACCTGTTTTCTCTTCTTCTTGAGGGACTAGAATCCTGAGTAATTCCTGCTGTGCTTTTTCTCAAGTCAGCTTCCAGGTCTTCAGCCTGGTCTCTGTTGACTTTAAAGCCTTTTGTCTAACCACTGCTTGCAATTGATTGTGGCAACCAGTGGTTTATGCAGTGGGCCACCTGTTTCACTGGTGACCCAAGCTGGACAACTGGACTCCACCAGCAGCTTTTTGACCCCTGGCTGCTGGGCTTTATAGTGGGCACACACTGGCCAATAGGGGTACATACACACTTCCCACCATTAATATGGGTCCCTGATTAGAACAGGCCAGTCCTCAACACACTTTTCATCAGCAAATACCCATGCCTATTTTTTGCAATACTAGTAAGGACAACCAGATCAGCTAGAGCCATATTTTTATACCTTTGAGTGGCTAGCCCTGCCCCAGCATGCAGTCTGTGAACCGTGTTCTGTCTTGCAGATACTGTGTAGCATAATGGATGCCCAAAGTGGTTTGTCTATATAACTGTTTCCCTTTGGGAAAAACCCGGTTCCTTTGAATTACCACATTGATGCTAGTCCACTGAACACAGAAGGCGTTATAAGAGATCTGGGAACACAGGTTGACAGCAACCCCTCTTTTGACCACCACATTGCCACTGTGGTCAGAAAGTCATTCTATGTGGCACATCTCATTACTAAAGGTTTTGCATCCAGGAAGAAAGAGGTCATTGTCTCCCTCTACTCATCCCTCATTAGGCCAATCATTGAGTACAATGCCCCATTTCTCATGTACCTCACTAAACACCTGCAACAACTGGAGAGGCCACAAAAGTACCTCACAAAGAGGATCCTAGGCCTTAAACAATTGTCCTATATGGACAGACTCAAAAAACTCCAACCATTTCCTGTCTCATATCGCCTACTTAGAGGTGATCTCTGCTTGACTTACAAACCATGTCTGACCCAGCTCTGTTAGAAATGCTACATCTAAAGAAATCCCAATCTCTCCACACCACACACTCCAGAGACCTCAACCTCATTACCACAATCAGCAGAACATGCTGGAGGGACAGGTTCATAACCCAGAGACTGCCCATGCTATGGAATAGACTTCCCATACATGTCAAGCAGAGCATGTCACTGGGCCTCTTCAAGAGAAATCTTGATGAGTGGATGGGAAATAGAAAATTCACGCCGGGGAATCACTCCAGTGGCTCTACTTGACAGAGGCTCTAGGAACTAAGGTTGGTTGGCACGATACCAGGGTAATCCTATGGGCTAGGCTTGTAAAGGCTTCAGGGCCATTAGCCTAGTACACACCTATGAACCTATGAACCTTATAGGGCACAATCTAGAGTCTAAGCTGTTGCCAACAGCTCCATTCTTAGGTGAGTTAGAGACAGAAATGCTCAGCATGTTTTTGGAGGTGGGAGAAACCACAGAGAGAATATGCAAACTCTAAACAGGCATTGGTCAGAGGTCAGGATTGACCCTTGCACCTTGTGTGTGAGAGACAATGACCTTAATCATTATGCCAAATAGTCTCCTCAAAGCAGTCTCATAACTATCTTTAAAACAAAACTCAATGAGTGGATTGGAATCCATAAATTCATCCAAGGCTGCATCCTGTCTTTACTGGCCTTCGGTGAAAGACAGAACAAATAATAGAACTTAATTGAAAAGAGTCCTAATGATATACTTGATTAATTGCCTATTACTCACCTGTGGACCTATGAAACATTCATGCCCATCAGAATTACAGTGCATATTCTTCAAGATACAACAGAGTAGGCTGCAACCATGTAACTGTTCTTTATTATCTAAAAAAAACTCTGCTTATAGAGTCATATGATGCTGCTATGAATTGATTGGTAGATTATTTTTAGCCACTGCAATTCTAACCACTTGGTATTCTTTTTGATGAGGGTTAATGGGGTATGATCAGGGATGTAACTGAGATTACCAGTGCAATCATCCAGGCTGCATTATAAGAAAGTGAGGGAAATGTATTTTTAGTGCTTAAAATGAAGGAGGAGTCCATTGCAGAGGAGATAAATTCCTTGAGCGAGGTATTGATCATGCCAGCAGGTTTGATTCATGTTGCAGTGAAAGTTAAGGTCTTTAGTATGGATGTTCATGGCTTTTGCTGATTTTGCAAATATGAAGAAGGTCATGGAGGACAGGGTCATTTGAAGCCTTGCCGACCAGGGAAGGGTTATCTCTAAGGAGTATTAAAAAGAAATAAACAAAAGACAGAGCTTTAAGACATTCTGCATAAGATATGTAACTCAGACCATGGACATTCTTTCTGAGGAAAAGTCTTTCAAGTAGGATCAGTTGGATGATATGACTGCACAGATGCATGCCAAATGGCACAGTGTATTACAGGCCTAATGAGAGAGAAGCAGAGTGGAGCACTAACATCCTTTGACCTCTAGGAAATAGTCTTAGAAATTCCAAAAGGGACACTATACTATGGGCCTAATAAGAGAGGAACTGAGTGGTGCACTAACATCCTTTGACCTGTAGGAAATACTCTTAGGAATTCCAAAAGGGACACTGTACTACGGGCCTAATAAGAGAGGAGCAGAGTGGTGCGCTAACATCCTTTGACCTCTAGGAAATACTCTTAGGAATTCCAAAAGGGACACTGTAGTACGGGCCTAATAAGAGAGGAGCAGAGTGGTTCACTAGCATCCTTTGACCTATAGGAAATACTCTTAGGAATCAGCTGGGGTAAATAGAAGGATTTCCTGACAACCATGGCTGCATGGTGGTCAAAGCTGTGCTCCTCATTAACAAATGTGCTAATGTTAGCTATTTGGTCAGCTATGTCTTCAGAGATAGAGTAGGTAGATTGTTTATGTATCAGGACAGAACAGTGCTGTGTATTGTTTCCAAGGTCCCCAATATAGTCAAAGTAGGACTTGTGATTGTCTATAATAGAGGAGATCATTTTCAATTTATACTTGGCCTTGGAAGATTTAATTTTGCTTCAAGAATCTTTGTTTAACTTTTTACATTTACGCTTGAGGTATGTGACTTTTCAATTTGTTACTAATTGAGAGTTTTTTATTGTTTTTAATTGATGATGAGTTATTCAATGTGATATGCTTTTTAACTGTGCGAGGGCCTGTTAATGACTTTACCAAGGCACTAGGTGTTTTTGTGTGCAATGAAGTGAGTTACCCTTTTACCTTTGTTGTTATTTATTTATTTTTTTGTTATTTGTTTTTTATGATATACGTTGACTGGAAAAGGCAATTTTAATGGTAATCATGGAGTCCAAAGAAATGACATAAATGGAGAGAATAGAAGGCGTTGGGAGGGTGACCTAATGGTTAAGGTGTTTGCCTTACAAACACAAGGTACAGGGTTTGAATCTCACAGGGGATAACTGGCTAGGCTTAAAATGGCTCACAGCGGCAGTTAGCCTAGTACTAATCTATGAACCTATGAAGGCGTGAGGAGGAATTCTCATGTGCACAAATCATTGCTGAGTGATAGTAACATATTAGGAAACTATTCAGGGGCGGTAAATTATTCAGAGATGCTAAATTATTTTTAATTGTGATGCAATAAGACAGACAAACAAGAAGTAAGAAACATTTTTGCTTATTTAGCCCTAAAAAGGTTTTGATTTGGATCTCATGCTGACGAGCTTCACAGCATTGACAATTTGGACGCTGCTATGTGATGTCTCAAATAAAAATTAAAACAAGATTTCCACACAGATGGATTGTGAGCGCTCATTATTGTTCCTGTGAGTGGGACCAGACACTGATTGAGCAAGATGTCCTGAAACAACACAATATACAGAAGAAAATGCAGTTTATTCATTCCCAATTCAAGGATAAACCTTTTTTTAGATAATTATATCATTTCATAAAACATTTTAGTTAAAAGACAAGACTTTGCTAAATGAACTGCTGAAAAGAAAAAGAAAAAATACAAGGAGATATTATGGGCTACAATGCAGAAAAAGCATTTATTTGAAAAGATAGCAGTTCAGACTATTTAAGCAAATGATAGGATGTATGCTATTCTAGGAGCTTTGAGAGTACAAATCCAGATTAGAGGAAGCAGTCTGGCACACTGATTTTCTTCATGTTTCATTGTTGCAGTCATCACACTTGGGTTATCTGCCTGCAGGTAGCCCTCAGTTGACCCGAATACCAGAGTCTTGGGATTTCTGCATCGGATGCTGTCGGCTCTTCCATGACATCAGGTTGTCAGGGGTATAAAACATGCAGCCGATGCCATTACATTAGTATTTCTTGCCGAGAAGGAGTCTGAAGTAGAAGTTGTTTGCAAGTGCCGGTCGGCCACTACCTGAAATTTTCATTTTTCGAGTTTCAGACCTGAAGTCTTTTAAAGCTAAGTACCCCATTGGGGATTTTTTCTTGCTGTAACCGATGTCAGAAAAAATTAACAATTGTCTTGCCTGTGGAAAGCAAATACCTCACGGAGATTTTCATTCTTACTACGTCACCTGTTTAGGTCCAGACCATGATGTCCCTAGCTGTTAGTTTTGTGCCTTGTTTAACACCCGAACCATTCATCGTCGGGCTATTTTTGTAGCTAAATTCTTTCATTCTCATTCTCTGTATTCCGAAATGGTTTCAGTAAGCCATCCAACTACTGATATTCTGAAAAAGCACAAAGTCAAAGACAGAGACAAACCACATAGGTCAAAAACTGCCGACGATGCTTTCGTTAAGCTTGTTGCCAGTCCGCCAATACTCAGTGAGGTGCCTTTGCAGCCCCTGATGCCTGCTTCTACAGATTCGCAAGCCTCTGCTGAGACCCATTCGGAGTTCGGTATGCTGTGAGATGCTTCTTCAACTATGGATTCTACGGATATCTCTACCTTGGATGAGTCCAGAGCCGCTGTGGCAGGCACCAGCTTCTGAGGATGTATTCCAACCTACTGATATTACTATTAAACCAACAACTTTTTCCTACTAAAACTACCGAGTTGCTCTGGCCCAGAGTTTGAACTATGCCTAGAAAACTGACATCCAAAGCACATGCTCATCCTCCCATGCCACAAAAACAAATGCTTAGAATGGCTGAAGACCTTATGACTCTAATTAGGGGAAGCCAGCCATCCCCTGCCAAAAGACAAATAATTGAATTTCCTTCTGATTCTACAGACCAGGAGTCTGATGACTCTGACCCTTCTGATTACCAGGACATACTCTTATCTACCTATGAGGATTCAGATGCAGAGGAATCCATTCCCTCTGCCTCCCCTCCAGAGGATTTCTCTTTTGGTGAAACCTTGCATACCTTAAGAGAACATTTCCACTGGGAATGCCAGGACTATCCTCAGTCCATAAAGAGATTCAGGGAATTTTTAGATTTGCCTCAGCACAGGCCTCTAACTATACCCCCTGTCCTGGATATTGTAGACAATGTCTTCTTGGAGTCCATTCTTACTCCTGACACCTTACCACCAGCTCCTAGAAAACCTGACAGGTACTACAGAGTACCTGATTCTCATAAATTTCCCTTTAAGAATCCTACTGTGGATCCATAGACCATTTCCCAGGGACCTAAAGGCATTAAGGCTACTATAGCCAAAAACTCTACCCCTTCAGACAGGGATTCTAGAGCTTTAGACAGATGGGGCAAGAAGGTATAAACCTCTGCAACTCTTGCCATCAGGGCTTTGAATTGCCAGTTTCACATGTTGAAGTACCAGCAACATATTATGGAACTAATTAAACAAAAAATTGTGTTGTTTCCAGATTGTGCAGGAAATAAAGATTTACAAGAGTTAATACATTCTGCAAACCAAGATAGTAAACATACTCTGCAATGTGGGTCTGATGCCTTAGAAGCATCTTACAGGGCTGCTGTCACTGGGTCTGTACTGAGAAGACATGCTTGGCTGAAGGAACAAGTCTTGCCTGACCATGTCAAAGCAAAATTACTAGATGCTCCATTAAATCAGGAGCGTTTGTTTGGCACAAAAGCAGAAGAGGTTCTTAAAAAGATGGAAGAAAAAGCTAAATCTATGCAAACTGTCAAAGATTTCTTACAGGTGCAGCCACATAGATTCAGTAGGCATTGGCCTTCAAAAAAATGGTCCTTTCCAGTCGCTCTCAGGTCTTCTCAGTCCAAACACAGGGGAAACAGACCACCAACACTACAATCTCAGTGTATGCAGAGATCTAAACAATGGAGTGTTTCCACCTCAAAAACAGGGAGTGGTAAGCCACCCCCTTATGGAAAAAGTTCACAATGACTTTCCAATTATCCTTCGCAGCCATACCCAAGTACTTGCACCCCTAGGAGGAAAACTCGCCCTTCAGGCAAAAAAAAAAACTGGATGTCCATTACTCAGGACCGATGGGTTCTAAACATTGTATCCCAGGGATACAGATTCTACTTCCACTCCCTGCCAACACCAAGCGGGTTGCCAGACCTTCCTCCAAACCAGTGGGCAGAGGCTCAAAAGCAAGTATTTTCCCTTCTCCATATCAGGGCTATTCAACCTGTTCCAGTAGAACAAAGGGGACAGGGTTTTTACTCCAGACTGTTCCTGGTGCCCAGAATTGAGAGCTCTTGGCACCCTATCCTGGCTCTATCAATTTTCAACACCTTTCTTGTGGTCCCAAAATTCAAAATGCTTACACTGCAACAGCTTCTTCCTATGCTAAACCAAGGATGCCTGGTTAGTCATCCTAGACTTAAAAGAAGCTTATCCCCATAAAGGAGTCTTGCAGGAAATATCTACATTTCAGGGCAGGATCTATGCACTATCAGTTGTCTGCACTTCCCTTTGGCTTATCTCATCCATCCAATGTATTCACAAAATGCCTGGCTCCAGCCATTGCGTACTATTTCAAACTAATGGCCAACAAAACCCAGCTATCTGCAAGGAAAATACTGCAAACCCTAGGGTTCATGGCCTCATGCATTCTGCTAATTCCATATGCAAGACTGCATATGAGGAAACTTCAATGGTACTTAAAAAGTCTCTGGTGTCAACATTTTCAGGACCTGGAAACAGTGATTCCTATCATACCTTGTGTAAGGGCAGAGTTCCTTTGGTGGGTAGAAGCATGCAACCACAACAAGGGACTTCCTTTCACTCAACCCCTCACCCCCAAACCTTGACAACAGATACGTCAGGCTATGCATGGAGGGCTCACATGGCAGGCAAATGCATTCAGGGCAAATGGAGCCCAGAACAAATTCCCCTGCATATCAATCAAAAAGAGATGCTAGCTGTACAGAATGCTCTGACAGTCTTCAAATACCTTATCCTTCCAGGACAGCTCCAGATAAAGACAGATAACACCACAGTTATGTGGTACATAAACAAGCAGGGTGGGACTCATTCTTACCCACTCTACAGGTTAGCCATGGATCTGTTGAACACAGCCTTGAGCAGCCAAGTGCACCTACAAGCTCAATTCCTACCAGGCAAGCAAGATTAACTGGCAGACGACTTAAGCAGAAATCTACTGGACCCCCACGAGTGGAAACTGGAACCCAACTCATACAAACTTGTAACCCAGAGGTGGGGAACTCCACAGGTGGACCATTTTTCCTCCCCCCAAAACCACCAATTGAACAGATTTTGCACCAGGAACCCTCACAGCAGAGCCTGGAAGGTGGATGCCCTATCCTTTACATGGGAAAACCTCTCAATTTATGCCTTTCCTCCTCTGCCCCTCCTCTCAAAAGTACTTCTCATGATCAAACAGGACAGGCCAAGGGCAATCCTTATTGCACCAGACTGGCCACGCCAGCACTGGTACCCACTCCTATGCAGTCTGACAGCAGTGCCACCCTGGCAACTACATCAGACACCTTCCCTGCTGTCTCAGCAGGAGGGACAGATTTTGCATCCACAGCTGCAAACCCTAAACCTTGCAGCCTGGCTTATCCCATGAATACACCACCAGCATCCCTCAGCAAACAGGTGCTGGACATCATCCTTGAGGCCAGAAGGTCTAGTACTAGGAAATCCTATGCTGAAAAGTGGAAAAGATATTTTTCTTGGTATTAGTCTCAAGGAAAGGACACAGCTGTGCCCAACTTACCTCAAATCCTTGATTACCTAGCAGAGCTGTTCCACAGAGGCCTATCCTTCTCATCCATTAAGATTCATGCCTCTGCCATCTCAGCTCATTATAATACTGAGGCTCCTCTCTTTTCTCACCCTCTCATCAAGTAATTCCTGAGAGGAGCTAACAATTTAAGGCCCCCCAGGAGAGCTCCCACCCTGGCCTGGGACCTTAACTTTGTACTGGAAAAGCTCAGACTTCTCCCTTTTGAACCTGCTGCTTCAGGAAAGTTAAAATTCCTCTCTTGGAAAACAGCCTTACTTCCAGCTATTACTTCAGCAAGAAGAGTGTCTGAGTTACAAGCACTAATGGCGGTGGAGGCCTTCATTATTTTCCATGCTGACAGGGTTTCCCTCAGGACTAACCGTTCCTTTATGCCCAAGGTGGTATCCAGTGTGGCTTTATACCAATCCATCCATTTGCCAACCTTTTTCCCTAATCCTCAGAATAGAGGGAAAAGGATCCTGCACTCCTTGGACATGCACAGACAGCTCAGGTTCTACCTTGACAGGACTAAGCCTTTCAGAAAATCTGAACAGCTACTAGTCAGCTTTGCTACAGGGGCAGAGGGCAAGGCCATTTTTAAGCAAACCATTTCCAAATGGATAGCACACTGCATCTGTTTCTGCTACAAGCACCATGGAAAACCTACCCCACAGGGGATCAGAACCCATTCCATTAGGGCTACCTCAACATCTACAGCATTTCTCAGGGGAGTCCCTACCAGGGACATCCTGGAAGCTGCAACCTGGGGTTCTGTACACACCTTCACCAAGCACTACCACTTACCTATTTTTTCTAAATCCAGAGCTGGATTTGCTACAGCAGTCTTACAAGGCCTGTTAGCCAGCCCCAACACTTCTTGACTGCCTGCACCCTTCCTCAGCTTCAGGAATCAACCCAAGTGTGATGACTGCAACAATGAAACACAAAGAACATAGTACAGTTGTGTACACTTACCATAAATGTAGATGTTCAAGGGTATTCACAGTTGCCGTCCTGGTTTCCCTCCGGCCCCCTGGCTTTCTCTATTCTTTTTTCCGATCCTCTTTATGATCATCTTTTATGGCAGAGGTATTTACTTTTTACTGGAGATGTTCCACACCATGTAATAGCTTCCTATTTTGGGGGCTCCTGACATCTAGGGCAAGAAAAACTGATGTAATGGTGTCGGCTGCATGTTTTATACCCCTGAAAACCTGATGCCATGGATGAGGCGACAGCATCCGACTCAGAAATCCCAAGACTCTGGTATTCGGGCTGACTGAGGGCTACCTGCAGGCAGATAACCCAAGTGTGATGACTGCAACAGTGAATACACTCGAACATCTACATTTATGGTAACTGTACACAGCTGTACTATGTGTATACTGTAACAGTGAATACACTCGAACATCTACATTTATGGTAAGTGCACACAACTGTACTATGTGTATACTGTAACAGTGAATACACTCGAACATCTACATTTATGGTAAGTGCACACAGCTGTACTATGTGTATACTGTAACAGTGAATAGACTCGAACATCTACATTTATGGTAAGTGTACACAGCTGTACTATGTGTATACTGTAACAGTGAATACACTCGAACATCTACATTTATGGTAAGTGTACATGGCTGTACTATGTGTATACTGTAACAGTGAATACACTCGAACATCTACATTTATGGTAAGTGTACACAACTGTACTATGTGTATACTGTAACAGTGAATACACTTGAACATCTACATTTATGGTAAGTGTACACAACTGTACTATGTGTATACTGTAACAGTGAATACACTCGAACATCTACATTTATGGTAAGTGTACACAGCTGTACTATGTGTATACTATAACAGTGAATACACTCGAACATCTACATTTATGGTAAGTGCACACAACTGTACTATGTGTATACTGTAACAGTGAATACACTCGAACATCTACATTTATGGTAAGTGTACACAACTGTACTATGTGTATATTGTAACAGTGAATACACTCGGACATCTACATTTATGGTAAGTGCACACAACTGTACTATGTGTATACTGTAACAGTGAATACACTCGAACATCTACATTTATGGTAAGTGTACACAACTGTACTATGTGTATATTGTAACAGTGAATACACTCGAACATCTACATTTATGGTAAGTGTACACAGCTGTACTATGTGTATACTGTAACAGTGAATACACTCGAACATCTACATTTATGGTAAGTGCACACAGCTGTACTATGTGTATACTGTAACAGTGAATACACTCGAACATCTACATGTATGGTAAGTGTACACAACTGTACTATGTGTATACTGTAACAGTGAATACACTCGAACATCTACATTTATGGTAAGTGCACACAGCTGTACTATGTGTATACTGTAACAGTGAATACACTCAAACATCTACATGTATGGTAAGTGTACACAACTGTACTATGTGTATACTGTAACAGTGAATACACTCGAACATCTACATTTATGGTAAGTGTACACAACTGTACTATGTGTATACTGTAACAGTGAATACACTCGAACATCTACATTTATGGTAAGTGTACACAACTGTACTATGTGTATACTGTAACAGTGAATACACTTGAACATCTACATTTATGGTAAGTGTACACAGCTGTACTATGTGTATACTGTAACAGTGAATACACTCGAACATCTACATGTATGGTAAGTGTACACAACTGTACTATGTGTATACTGTAACAGTGAATACACTCGAACATCTACATTTATGGTAAGTGTACACAACTGTACTATGTGTATACTGTAACAGTGAATACACTCGAACATCTACATTTATGGTAAGTGCACACAGCTGTACTATGTGTATACTGTAACAGTGAATACACTCGAACATCTACATTTATGGGAAGTGTACACAACTGTACTATGTGTATACTGTAACAGTGAATACACTCGAACATCTACATTTATGGGAAGTGCACACAACTGCACTATGTGTATACTGTAACAGTGAATACACTCGAACATCTACATTTATGGTAAGTGCACACAGCTGTACTATGTGTATACTGTAACAGTGAGTACACTCGAACATCTACATTTATGGGAAGTGCACACAGCTGTACTATGTGTATACTGTAACAGTGAGTACACTCGAACATCTACATTTATGGGAAGTGCACACAGCTGTACTATGTGTATACTGTAACAGTGAGTACACTCGAACATCTACATTTATGGGAAGTGCACACAGCTGTACTATGTGTATACTGTAACAGTGAGTACACTCGAACATCTACATTTATGGGAAGTGCACACAGCTGTACTATGTGTATACTGTAACAGTGAGTACACTCGAACATCTACATTTATGGGAAGTGCACACAGCTGTACTATGTGTATACTGTAACAGTGAGTACACTCGAACATCTACATTTATGGGAAGTGCACACAGCTGTACTTTTTGCCCCACTGGACTAGTGCTTTTCATCTCTGACAGAGCCTATAGGCCTTGCTGTGGGATGATGTTTGGGAGAAGCTGGCAATGAGTAATGCAGGCATGTCCTATAAGGGGACGGGGAAATGTTTAAACTCAATTTGTCAGCTAACAGCTCCACTATGTCTTCAGGCATGGAGTAGGTCGAGTCTTGATATATCAGGTCACTGCTGCATAATGTTTGTAAGGTTACTGACACAGTCAAAGAAAGGCGTGTGAGTGTCTATGACAGAGAAGACAATTTTAAATTCATACGTGGCCTTGGAAGACTTGATTTTACTTTTAAACTCTTCATTTAAACTTTTCAGACTAATTTTGAGGTCTGAGATTTTCATTTTGTTATTAAGGGATATGGATTTTTAATTACAGATGGGTTATTTAATGTGAGTTTTTGACTGTGTCAAGGTTTATCAAATGCTTTCCCAAAGCACTAGATGTTTTGTGTTCAGTAAAGTCAGTCATGTATTTACCTTTGTTATTCCATCCGTCCATCCACGACTTCTTTTCCATTATGGCACATGGAGTCAAGGCATCACTTCAACAATCACGTGATCACCTAGATCCAAGGTTTACACTGCCGGGTGGCTAGCCCTACCTCAGTTGTTTTTCCATACTACACACTCACATGCACACTCACACCTCTGGTTTATTGTCAGCTTTAATTTTCCCAAGTCTTTTGGGTTTATAGTACCAAGATGGAAATGGACCTCATTCCTAAGCAAGGTATGATTAAAGTTCATGAAATTAATATTGTTTCAGTCTTTGATGTTAGCCAAAAGTGCTCTTTGTATAACCCACAAATTTCCCAGAATTGACTCCTTCTGCATTTCATATTTAAATAGATGTATTGGTAGCAAATCCAAACGACTAAACATTTGTTTTTATGAGATCCATTGCACTTACTACTATTGGAGCTGTCTGGGTATCCTTCTTCCACATTACCTTCATTTCTGCCTGCAAATCCTGTATTTTATGACTTTGTGTCTCTCTGTACATAAGACACTGTATTTTCTGGGTGGAGCAATGTCAGTGTTTAATGCTACTTCTGTCTTTTTTTTCATGGACTACTATATCTGGTTTTCTTGCATCTGTTATTGGAACTGTTGGTAATGGGTGATCCCATGTGATATAAACTTCATCATTCTCTATAATGCTTTGTGGCTCATGTTTCCAATGTTTGTCAGCTACTTTAATACTGTAATGTTTGCACAATCCCAAATGCAACAGTGTTGCCACATTATTATGCCTTTCAGTATACAGTCCTTCAGCCATTAATATATCACAACCAGCAGCAGGACTTGCGACTTTTTCAAATTCTGTTTTACAGAGTCTGTATTTGTCTGTTTCTCCCACATGTTCAATGGACTTTGTAAACCAACATATACATAGTCCACTTACCTGCGTTGCCAATATTAACCTTTCATCTTTTGGTTTAAATTCGCCTTTCTTTAACCATTCTAGTGTCAAAACTTGATCAACATGAGGTTGTTTCAGGAGTTTTCTGTATTTGCAACTATATTTATGCATTTTCCACAGTTCTTCCCTTCTCATCTGGTCCTTCACCTTTTATTCTTTCTTTTGTTTTTTTTGGCACATTCAGTTGCTGCCTGATTTTTATCTACTTCTGGTTTGATTTACATTCCTGGTTGACACCGATATACTTCTGCTAGATTAAGCAGAGAAGTCATCTTAGATTTATTCTCCTCATGTTTCAAAACTTTCACCACATTTGGGTCTTGTAAGGTCAGCAGATATGTATGGAGTCCCACGACTGCAGATCTATACATGTAATCATTTTTAAGGAAGCCCGTAACTCCTTCAAAATGAGGAATATATGATCTTGGTATTCACAGATTTTTAAGCATTTTTTTTTGTTTTCTCTCCAACTGATCCAATACCTTTTGGGGCAACTCAATCACTCCAAAACTGTAAGTTAGAACAGGAAAAGCAAAGTGGTTTATAGCTCGGACTTTGTTTGCAAGTGTCAGGGCTGCTTTCTGTATTAATTTTAGCCTTCTAAAATATCCCTCACTGAGTTTTGCTGGTATTTCATCATGTTTTATTGTTGAATCTTCATCAATTTCCAAATATTTATACACTCCCTCCTGTTGTAGCTCCTTTATTTTACAAGCCTGTCCCAGACTGGTATTTTCTGGGTGCTGCGGTTTTCCTGCTTTAAATGATACTTTTGCACATTTATCAAGACCAAATGACATTCTTATATCATCTGAGGAAAGTTTTGAGCACTTGCAGTTGTGCTTTCAGTTCCTCATCTGTTTAACTATACCACTTTAAATCATCCACAAAAAGAAGACGAGAAGTCTTGACACTTTGTTGTTTTCTGGGAACTAAATTGTGACCACGACCTTATCTGTTAAGTAGACGGTTTAATGAGTTAAAGGCAAGAGAAAAGAACAGCATTGACAAAGAGTCACCCTGGAATATCTCCCTTTGAATTTTTATCCCTGGGATAATAATTTGCCCTTTATCAAGGTTTAACTGCAAAGTGGTTGCCACTGTTTCATTGTCACTGTAATGTAATTGATCAATAATATAGTGTGTATCATATACATCTGTCAGCACTCCTTTATCCATGAATGTAGGATGCTGTCAAATGCTTTTTCTGTAATCTGTCCATGCATACTTAATTTCTTCACCTTTTTATATTTCTCCATTATGACTTTGTTTAACAACAAATGATCCTTTGTTCCATATGACTTTATTTTGTTATGTTTTTGTTAGATTGTCATGATGGAGTTTTCTTATAACTGACTATAAACTGTTAACATGAATTGCCTCATCTAGTTTATGCATCATCAGACGGCAAGCTACTGGTCTATAGTTTTTAGGATAGCTTACAGGTTCACTCTTAAGGAGGACAATTATTTTTCCTGTTACTAGCCAGGTTTGGTGTTTGTTTGGGATCTGCATATAAGTAGTTCTAACTTGGGGCTAAAGCTTGTGTAAAGATGTTAATAATTTTAGCCAGAAGTTAGGCAATTCGTCTGGTCCTGTGGTTTTCCATTTATGAGTTTTTGTTAATTTCTTTTTCAATAACGCTAGCTGTTACTTCATCCCATTTCATTTCATGTACACTTAAACTTCTTACTGTTTCTTTTACTTCATCTATCCATTCAGCATCTTTGTTATGTTCCACAGGGTCTTCACAGATATTTCTCCAAAATGCCCCTATTCCCTCTTTCGGGGTGCTGTTTCTATTACTTTTGCTTTGTTTGCCAGTTCTGTATAAAACTTTTATGAATTGTGTATTTTGTATGTTTCCTTTATAATTATCTGCACGTGTTTTAAGTTTTTCTGCCTGTGCCAATATCTTTAGTTTATTATTTGCGATAGTGTACAATAAATCCTGGTATTTTCTGATACTGCACATTTCTTTTATCATGTCTATCTTTCTAAGTATTTTATTAATCTGCTCCCTCTTCTGTAGTCTCCTAACAGTGTCACTTCTTGTTTTAATTACTTTATTGTTTTCTCTATTTGATGTTTAAGTGATGGCATTTGGTTTCTTCCCTTTCTTTCTCTTATTGCCCTGTACTTTTGTGGTAAGACTTTACCTGTTTTTAATTTAGCTGTACAGTGATATATCCTATTCACTTCTGGGGTCTACCTGACACGGTCGACAAGCCATTTGATCGACTTTCAAATGGTCGACAATTCATTTGGTGGACAAGCATGTTATGTGGGGAGCTTCACCCCCCACCCCCCCAATGTGGGGGGCTGTGCCCCCCACACCTCCCCTAACTATATATATCAACTCCAGGGTTGCACAACATTGGGGGGGGGGGCAAATCTGCCTGTCGACCAAATGACTTGTCGACCATGTCAGGTAGACCCCACTTCTGTTACAGCACATGGATTTCTGTTAATATTCTTGATTAATTAGTTTATTTGTATTATCAGACTTCTAACATTTTGGGACTTACTGAATTTCATCGATCTTAACACGTCTATCAATCTGTAGTAAATCAAGAAACTCTTCCCTTAGATCATTTTCTTCTAAATCGAGGGCACATTATTTGTTCTTTGTTTCCTTTGGGCATTCTTCAGAGAGTTCCAGAACATCTTCCTGTGACATATTCTCTTCACTGGCATCCTACATCATCCATCACTCTTTCATATGGGAACTCACTGGCCTTTCACTGCAAATTTACTGTGTCAGCGTTGCCACCATTTCCTTTCCCTTGCTGTGCAACTCCAACTGAACTTTTGTAGTGGTTTCCGACTGCAGCTCCAGAGTATTTTCATGTGGCAACTGATCAGCTGCTTTGGATTTCACCTGTTTCTCCTTAGTTTAGGGACTTATTGGTCCATCATGTTGTGACATTACCAGAGTTAGATTTTCTACACTAAATCCTTCATTTTGCAGGTAGTCCATAATTTTGGTGTCTAATTTCTTTAAAACGTTTCCGTTATTAATCTTGTCTCTACTTCCTCCTTTGTTTTCTTATTAACCAATATTACATTAGGAAGAAATGTAATATTTTGTTTAAGTAGAAACTAAATTTAAAACATTATTATGTTAATGATAAAGGGAATATTGTTAAAATTAATCAGTTTGATTTTATTTCACTCTGATGCTAATGATATATATTTTTATGTATTTCTAATAAGGAAAATTTTTAACTCAATTCTTATACTCCATTAGAGGTTAAAAATGCACAGTTACTGTAAGTTTAATGCTCCTTTTCATAATCATAATACGTATATATAAATGCATGTATGTATATATATATATATATATATATATATATATATATACACACACACACACACACACACACATATATATATATATATATATATATATATATATATATATGGATCTACTTCCCAATGCTGAAATTTCAGAATGCTGACAACCATATGGCTGACACCATATGAC
>NC_056737.1:1015726563-1015834063 GCF_019279795.1 Protopterus annectens
TTACTGTTTGGGAGAGAGGATGCCTGGATATCAAAGGGTGTGAACGACCTGAAGAGAATAGTAGAAAACAACCAGTCTGCTAATCATTTTGACAACCAAATGAGTCTGGCAATGTTGGGAACTGTGGATATTAGATCTGAGTTAAGTACTGGATACCAGTTATCAGTGGAAAGACACAACACGAGAGTAGAAGAAACCGGCATGTTCTATCACTTTTAATTGACTGCATCAAACTGTGTGTTGAATAATTATCTTTAACAGGCCATGATGAATCAGAAGACTCACTGAGTGCTGGAATGTTCCACAGACTGGTAGACTTCACCTGCACGATTGATCCAAGGTGGCTGAACACATAAAAACTTCAGCTGTTTTTAAAGGAACATTAAAAACTGTTCAGAATGAACTCCTGGACTGCATGATAACAATATTCAGAGAAGAAATAAAAAAAAAGAGATTCATATAAATTTGTGCAGTAATTGCAGATGAAACCACTGATGCAATTGTGTTCCATTATGTTGTCAACGGCCAGGTGCAGGAATGTTTTTGAGGGTATTTTATACCACCTGGATAAACTGCAGAGAATATTGGCAGTGTGATAAGCAAACAGTTGAAGGAAGTATTGCGAGACCAGCATGAAAAAGTGGTTGGTCAGAGTTATGATGGTGCATCTGTTATGAGTGGAGTTCAGCCTGCAGTCTATGTCATCATAAGTCAGGAATTTAAATATGCTTATTATGTACACTGCTTCACCCACTAAGTTAATCTGGCAATGCAAAGGGCCATACTACATAATGCGGAAGCAAGGACATTTTTTTTTTATTCTTGGTTTTATTCCAGCCTTTTTCTTATGCTCAGTTCAAAGACAAGCTGCCCTGGACAATATAGTAGCACTACACATGCCACAAATGCCTTGAAAATGGTTTAATTGTAATATTTGTTCTGTAAATGCAGTGTATGAAAACTTGGTCTTGCTGTCAGAGAGTGATTATTATTTGTACATGTCCTACATCTGCTGCAGCAAATCTACAGGAACCAAATGGGCTAATGTGAACACTTGAAGATGATTAATTTAAGTTGTGGCTGATTTTATTCAATAATTTAATACCCCATGCTGATATTCTGTACAGACAACTTCGGTGTCATATCACCGATGCAACCACAATTGAAAAGGATATGCACGTCTTTGAATTTGACTGATGGTGTCAGCTCAGATACTGACAGCACTGCAGAACAGAACCAGCAGACAGAGTACATCCTGGCAAGATGTAGACAAGGCCCATCAAGATCTCAAACACTGCATCAGACATTGTCTATTGGTGCAAAGGAAGTGTATGATGTCATAAAGCTCCAGGCAACATCACGATTTGAACAAAGTGGGCAACTTCAGACTTCTCAGCTTCTACTGCCTGGAAACTTTTCAGCATGGATAAAAGAGTTTCCAGAAAATATCTTCACAGCAACAATAAGTAACCACCCATTCCTGCTGAGAGCACAACTTATAAAGGAACTTGGAGTGGTGTTTCACCATGAAGAGTTTGCAGCAAGTGGCAGTGCAGTCCAGATGTTAAAATTATTGGTGGGCAACTCATTAACCAGCGTGTTTTCAGAGATTTACAATGTGTTGTTGATTATAGCCACCACACCAGTGTCAACTACTGAGGAAGAAAGGTGTTTCTCACCAATGAAATTAATTAAAACCTTTATGTATAGACTATGGGGCAGGAAAGAATGACTGCATTGGCTATAATTTACATAGGAAAAGAGTTAACATGGAGTATAACAAACTTCAACTAAAGCGTTATTGATTTGTTTGTGCAAAATAAAGAGACAAATGGACTGTATCTGCAAATAAGAAACCTGACAAATACCTGGGGGAATACAGCAGAGGCACTTATTTGATACTATATAACAAGCACTTATTTGGTACCAAGTTAATATGAATACTGCATTTTCTTGGGAAACTTGAAAAGGCCCCTTTTGTGTTTCCAGAAAAAGGAAACAAAAATCAAATACAGTATGACTTGATGTGTTCCAGACCAGACCACACCTTCTCTTCTCATGCAGAAACAAAGTAAGAAGTACTGTTTGCAGCACACTATGCAGGTAAGTCTTCAAACTAACCTATCTATGCAAAACCGGACTTTGGTCAACTGGTGCCCTAGGCAAAACTTCTCCACAGTGGCTCCTACACCACCCAGTGCCCCCATTCTGGTCTACCTACACCATCAAGATTACTGAAAAAGTGCCTCTGCTAGAGTGGTGCCCAAGGCGGCTGCCTAGCTGGCCTATGCCTAAGGCTGGCTATGTATCTATGCATGTAACAATGTTCTCTGCCTTCCAACTGTGGTAACTGCAATAGAAATTGCATTGAATTTGAGATCATCTCACTGTCTGTAAGAATCACTGGTACATTAGGCATTGGAGTGACCTTGAAATATGAATAATAAATTAAGACAGTGGTTTGGGCAGTTTTTCCATCTCTTTCAACTATTTGCTATATCCAGGACTGTTTGTAAGCTTCTTTGCAGTACCAAAGTCTACTCTTCAATTTTTCCATTAGATCTGCTAGTTCTCTCCTCTCCTGCACTTTTACTGGCTTATTAGTCTAGCACTTTACCAAACTTCTTGTAGCAATTATTGTAACACACAAAAGTGCTACCAGCACTAAACATTCTACAAGGAAACAGCTCCAGTACTTATTATTAATGCCCACCCCTCCAGGCATGTCTAAAGGTCAGTTCCCTGTGCTTTCTCCTATCAAGCTGGTGAACTTGGGCATCCTGAGGCAAAGTAGCAACTGCCTCATGAACACTGACAACCCTCTACTCTTACCTCCCAACACTAAGACTTGAGATGCACTAATAAATCCAAATTGGAAGCCACGCAGTCTCCAGCCAAGAAAGGAATAGCTGGTCAAGAGGAGAAGGTCAGCACTTGCACCACACCACATGGAACACATAGCCCTCCAGAACACACACCAGCACTGTCTTAACATAAAAACACAAACCACACACCCACCTTCACTGAGGCTCTCAATAAAAATCTACCCAAACAGCAGAGACCTCCAAGGCAGAAACACACTCGACCACCACAACACAACATTAATCACAAGACACGTAACTCTCCTAAACAGTGTGCCACTCAGCCAAAGCCCCTAAGGCAAAACAGCTTGTCTAACACACTAGTTATAGGTGACTTGATAGTGAGGCACACTGATATCCCACTCACTAGGTTGAATAAGGAGAAAGTAACAGTCAGCTGCCTGTCAGGCACCAGGATCCACCACATAACACACACACACTCAGGTCCCTCAACAACAGGTACAAATATGACTCTATCATTGTACATGTGGGTGTGAATGACCTAAGACATACCTCCCTGGACTACATGAAAAGAGACATGGAGGAGCTCTCGGATTATGTAGCCCACACCGGTATGACCCTAGCCCTAAGCAGCATCCTACCATCACCCAGAATGATACCACAGTACAAGCAGAAAATGATTGATTTCAACAATTGGCTAAGTTTCTGGTGTCATTCTAAGGGGATCCAGTATCTGTCTTCCTGGGATGACATGACTGACAGAACTCAATGCTTTGTCAGAGGTGGCTTGCATCTGTCACCCCTGGGCTTCCAGATACTGGCCAAGGCTCTTGCCATGTCTGTAGTGCCTTTTTTAGTCAGTGTTCCAAAGACCAAATTACCACTGTAACAGCTACAAACAAATGCAATCTGAGGGTCATGCTGCTAAATGCTAGAAGTCTAAATCTCAAAATGCACTCACACGAAGCACTCCTTAAAATGGAGAACATTGACATTTGTGCTGTAACAGAGACCTGGTTCAAGGCAGCAGAAAGCACCCCTGCACTTCCTGGCTATAATTCATTCCACACCTTTTGGCCCCAGAACTTGGACCAAAGCTCCAAAGGCAGTGGTGTTTCCATAGTCTTAAAGGAAGTGCACACCTCCAGACTGGTAGCCCAACATAATGCATCTGAGATACTTCAGGTGCAGTTAACATTGGATAAGACAGCGATTCAGGTCGTAGCCTGTTATAGGTCCCCAACCTTGTCCCAAGACTCACATTACATGTTCCTAAGCACCCTGGGGAATATTAGGGCCAATATAACACTCTCATACTGGGCAACTTCTACTACCCCTCCATTAACTGGGAAAACTACTCATGTACGAATACACTTGCCCAACGCTTTCTGGAATTCATTAATTTCAATACCCTGGACCAGCTCATCCTTACCCCCACTAGAGGTAGCAACATCCTTGACCTGGTCATTACTAACATGGGTAACTGTTGCTCTACACCAATAGTCGACTCCTCCATGGTTAGATCCGACCACAAACTAATCACCTTGAAAATCCACATCCCTCCTACCCCTCCCCTCCCCACAAATGTAACTACCATGAAAAAGGTGGCTAACTTCATGGCACCCATGAAAATAGAGAATAGCTGCATGACCGCTGAATCATACACCAGTGCACTGTACGAATATGTATACAAATGCATGGATCTTGCCATACCCAATAGAACCAAGGTGCTCTTCTCAAAAAAAATGAAGCCAATCTAGTGATCCCCTGCCATAAACAAACTCTACAACACAAGGAGGAAACTGATGTGGAATAAGATGAATTCCCTAGACAGGAAAAACTCCCTTATCAGCCTCAACTGAGATTCCTCATCAAATCCTCTGAAGTTAGCTATGAAAACAGAATTGCAGGAGATGGTAAAGACAACAACAAGGCCTTCAATAGTTATGTAAAGAATCTCCACGGCAATATCCAGATTTGCTCTGAGCTACTGCACAATGGTACCTCCAATACCGAGCCAACAGATATTGCCAAATATACTGGCTGACAGATTCAATGCCAACTTTACCCCTCTCCCCCCACCAAAGGACCAATCACAATACCTGTAAATTGCTAGGCACCCAGTATTACTGCTGCATGGGTTAAAATAGCACAGTCCAAGGCCAAGAATACAGCTTCTATTGGACCTGACAATATTACTGGCTGTGTTCTACATGAACTACAGAGTGAACTGGCACCTCATCTGTGTGCCCTGTTCAATCACAGCCTCACCTCAAGCTTTGTCCCTAAAGAATGGTACACTGCTACCGTCATCCCTCTCCACAAGGGAAGAGTGACTACAGACCTCGGGAACTATCCCCCCATTAGCCTGATGAGTTTGATATGCAAAGCTATGGAATGCATCATCATGGACCTAATAAACAAAGATATAGGGAACCTCCAAACCCTGGATCCTACACAGTTTGGTTTTGTGAAGGATAGATCATGACTGCTCAACTTGGTTGACTTCTTGAGTCAGTCACCAGAGCTGTGGAAGAAGGCAAGGTGGTTCATACAGCCTACCTTGATCTGGCCAAGGCCTTTGATACCATTTCCCACTCAGGAATCGTAGAAAAACCTCACTAAGCTAGGCATCAACCCCTATATCACTAAGTGGGTTGAAAACTGGCTCACAGAATCCACAGTGTGAAAGTAGCTGACTCCAAGTTAGACTGTCGACCAGTCATGAGTGGAGTCCCACAGGGTTCGGTCCTGGGTCCTCTCCTGTTTGGTATCTAGTTCTCTGAAGTCCAGGCAAACATGAAGGGACTCTGGCTGACAAAGTTGTTGGACAATTGCAAGTTGGGAGCTATTATTAACTCCCCAAGTGATGTTGACATCCTACAGAATGGCCTCAATGAGACCAACCACTGGTGTCAGAACCATGGCCTTAAGCTTAATGCCAAAAAATGTGTCATCATCTCCCGTGGGAAAAACCCAGTTCCCTTGAATTACCACATCAATGGTAGTCCACTGAATGCAGAAGGCATTATAAGAGATTTAGGAACACAGGTTGACAGCAACCTCTCTTTTGACCATAACATTGCCACTGTGGCCAGAAAGTCCTTCTATGTGGCACATTTCATTACTAAGGGGTTTGCATCCAGGATGAAAGAGGTAATTGTCTCCCTCTACTCTTCCCTCATTAGGCCAGTCATCGAGTACAATGTCCCATTTGGCATGTACCTCACTTGACACCTGCAACAACTGGAGAGGCTGCAAAAGTACCTCACAACAAGGATCCTAGGCCTTAAACACTTGTCCTGTATGGACAGACAAAAAAACTCCAACTATTTTCTGTCTCATATCACCTGCTTAGAAATGATCTCTGCTTGACTTACAAAGCCATATCTGCCCCAGCTCTGTTAGAAATGCTACATCTAAAGAAATCCCAATCCCTCCACATCACATGCTCCAGAGACCTCAACCTCATTACCACAATTAACAGACCATGCTGGAGGGATGGGTTCATAACTCAGAGACTGCCTATGCTATGGAATAGACTTCCCATACATGTCAAACAGAGCACCTCACTGGCACTCTTCAAGAGAAATCTTCATGAGTGGATGGGAAATAGAAAATTTACCCCGGGGATCACTACAGTTGCTCTACTCAACAGAGGCACTAGGAACTAAGGTTAGGTGGCACGATGCCAAGGTAATCCTATGGACTAGGCTTGTAAAGGTTCCAGGAGCATTAGCCTAGTACACACCTATTAACCTATGAACCTATAAGATAGTACAATGGGATTTCCAGATCTCCTTACTTTTCATTTGGCATTGGACAAAATGCAGATTACTCCATTCAGTAAGATGTATGTTTACTACATCCTGTGTGCTCATAATAGTTTCATGCAGTCAAGACCAACCACTTTCTTACTGTTTTGAGGTGTTTAGTTTTTTTGTGTTATAGCAGAATCAAACACCTCATTAGCTCTGAAAGGCACTTTAGTCTAGTATTGGTTGGTTCACTTTTCAGTGTGTGCAATAGTGACTGCCAACTTATTTTATGCAACTTCATAAGCATGGTCAGGGTTAATAACACTGTAGCATAGTCCCTCCCCTTTCTGGTTGGCCACACCTCTTTCTAGTTGACCACGCCTGTCCTACTGTCTCCTGCAGACCCCCTTTGATTTGAAGTCACCAGCTACCACTGATATCATGCAGCGTTTATTAGCCATTATCATTTATTTCACATTCTGTCTTAAATTAAAAACTTAGAAGACTTGGTTCATGGACTTGTGTAAAAGTAGATGCTCACCCTAAATGATACATCAGAATTTTATAACTCATTAAGGAAAAGCAAAACAGACACACACATGCACACACATCTATCTCCAAGGTAACTGGGCCATATTTCTGAGCATCCAAAGGGCTCTCTGGATTGTTTTCTGCATTGATATCTTATAATGTGACTCTTTCAGCGAATGATTGCAATTTCATTCCTGATATCTGCTTAATATGTGTTTTATTATTATTATTCACATATGTGCTTGTTATAGTCATTACTGTAGTTACTTATTGATGAATTTATGACCATATTAGTCAATTTTGTATTTACCAATCTGTACAAAATAAGACAAATTCTAGCATATTTGCACCTTTACTTTTTAAGCCCTAACTTCAGCCCAGATGTTATCAGTCATATAATCTTTTGTTAAAGTATGTCACTATTAGTTTACGGACAGGCTTAATCAGTAGTTGTCAACATAAATTAACTTAATTACCCTTAAAGCTGTTTAAAATGTCTGTAGTGCAGTTTGTACTGATCTCTGATTTAATGTTTCAATATGTAATTATTACTCATATTCTCCAACGTCTGATATGAATCTGACCTTGTGTTATGCCTTGGAGAGTTTATCCTTGGGACACAATGAAATGGGATTTCCCAGGTGGAAATCCCCACTCAACAAATGTAATTAATAAATACATAAATTACGATTCAAATATTCTCAGCTTATTTTAGTTAGGGTAGAAAGGCAGTTTATGATCTGATTTTCAAAGTCTTGATAGATAATGGTCATCACAAGAAATGCAATCATATCCGCAGAAAATACATTCTTTTTGTATAGCTCTAACTGTCTCTGAGAGATATCAAAACAGCCAGAACAGTGACAATAAATTGTTTTAAATGAGACCCGCTTTCTGAGCAGACACCTACCTGCAGTTACTGATGCATGCAGATGTTCTAGAGATCATAACCTCAAAAGCCTAGGCTGTACCTAGAAGGCAGAACAAGAACCTCATACATGCAGCATATCACCTGGACCTCCCAGTGGTCGTTATACATAAGACATTCCTACACAATATAACACAGCTTTACAAGTAGTCTTTGGCAGTGTCATTCCTACCTGGGGCCAAAATTAGAGTCATCTCACCTGGGTTAAAAAGGATTAAGGATGATTATTGAAATTAAATCATTGTTTGTATTGCAGTGAACAGTGCAAGAATGGAATTTAACCTGGGTGCACAATGGGATGTGACTGGATAACCGAAAATCCAATCAAACACTGAAAAATGCAACTGTTTAGTGAAATTCTCCTGTTTCTTTGTATGACTCTAGAATATAAAAAGAAAATGTCGGCATTCTTTTATTCAGTGGTCTAAGCATGGTGCCATAAATGGGAGCTAAGACACATGAGTGCAGCAAAAAGATTGTGATAAAGTGCTTGTCTAGCTGAATTGAGATGTGGAACCACTCAGATTGTTTTGCTTCTAATGGGCTTTGCCTCTTCCTGGGGAGTATAACGATTGTAAAGAAAATTTACCATTATCTTTTCAAAAAATAATAAATTACAAATGTACAAGATAAAAAAGGTGCAAACTTTGCTTTGTTAAATACCGAAAGTCTCAAGAACAAAACAAGTAAGTTTGAGCATTCCTCTGCTTGAAGGCTATATACATGTACACCATTTTTGAAACATGGTTTGAAGATCCAAGGACACATCATGATGAGCAGATCTTACCTCCTTTAGAGTTTAATGGGACAAGTGGAGTTGGGAGTCAACATTTTAAAAATGACACCTAAATGAAAAAGCCATGAAAACAATTTAGGAATACAATTCATAGGTTCATAGGTAGGTACTAGGCTATCGGCCCTAGGGCCCTTACAAGCCTAGCCAAAAAATGTACCCTGGCTTTTGCCACCCAAGAAAATTATTTTCCTGTGCCCCTGTCAAGCAGAGCCACAGAAGTGATCCCCGGGGTGAATTTCCCATTTCCCATCCAATCATCAAGATTTTTCTTGAAGAGTGCTAATGAGGAGCTCTGTTTCACATAGATAGGTAGTCTGTTCCAGAGTATGGGAAGTCTCTGGGACAGGAATCTATCCCTCCAGCATGTTCTGTTTATTATGGTGACAAGGTTTAGGTCCCTAGAGCGTGTAGCTCAGAGGGATTGGGATTTCTTTAAGTGGAGCATGTCCAACAGCTCTGGGTTTGACATAGCTTTGTATGTTAGGCAGAGATCGCCCCTGAGTTGGAGATATGCGATGGAGTAAAGCTGTAGTTTTTTGAGACGGTCTGCATAGGGCATCTGTTTGAAGCCAGTAATCCTCTTTGTGAGGTATTTCTGTGGTCTTTTCAGTTGTTGTAGATGTCTTGTGAGGTACATACCAAAAGGGGTGTTGTACTCTATAATGGGTCAAATGAGTGATGAGTAGAGGGGAACAATGACCTCTTTTTTTCTGGATGAGAATCCTTTTGTGATGAGATGAGCCACGTAGAAGGATTTCCTGACCACTGTGGCGATGTGATTATCAAAGGAGAGACTACTGTCCACCTGTGTCCCTAGGTCTCTTATCACATTTTCAGCATTAAGTAGACTACCAGCTATGTGGTAGTTCATGGGTACAGAGTTTTTACCAAAGGGGA
Organism: Protopterus annectens; assembly: GCF_019279795.1. Lineage (NCBI taxonomy): Eukaryota > Metazoa > Chordata > Ceratodontiformes > Protopteridae > Protopterus > Protopterus annectens. The sequence goes on from NC_056737.1 coordinate 1,015,736,296, forward strand.
TGACAATACACTTTTTGGCATTGAGCTTCAGGCCATGGCTTTGACACCAAGTATCTGTCTCAGTGAGGCCCTTTTGTAGTTTGTCCACATCATTAGGAGTTTTGATTATGGCTCCTAGTTTGCAGTCATCTGCGAACTTTGTTAGCCAAAGACCTTCTGTGTTGGCCTGCACTTCAGAGAAGTAGATACCAAACAGGACAGGTCCCAGGACTGAACCCTGTGGTACTCCACTTGTCACTGCTCTGATGTCGGACTTGGAATCTGCTACTTTCACAGTGTGGGTTCTGTCGAGCCAGTTGGCAACCCATCTTGTGACATAGGGATTTATACCTAGTTTAGTGAGCGTATCTATAATTCCAGAGTGGGGGATGGTGTCGAAAGCCTTGGCGAGATCTAGATAAGCTGTGTGAACCATTTTACCCTCATCTATGGCTTTGGTGACTGCTTCAAAGAAGTCAATCAGGTTTAGGAGACATGATCTGCCTTTTACAAATCCAAACTGGGTATTGTGCAGAGTTTGGAGATTACCAATGTCTTTGTTTATGAGTTCCACGATGATACGTTCCATGGCCTTGTAGACCAGGCTTGTCAGGCTAATGGGGTGGTAGTTAACGGGGTCCGTCATGGCTCCCCCTTTGTGGAGTGGGATAACCATCACAGTGCGCCATTCAGTGGGTACAAAGCCTGCGGTGAGGCTATGACTGAACATGGTACTTAGGTAGAGTGCTAGTTCATTCTGTAATTCATGTAGAACGCAGCCTGGGATATTGTCAGGTCCCATGGATGCTGTGTTCTTGGCTTTGGAGAGTGTGTTTTTTACCTGTGCAGCCATGATTATAGGAACTTTGCATTCTTCTGGTATAGAGATAGGCCCTCTAGGGGGTGAGAGGGAGGTAAAGTTAGCACTGAACCTATCTGCTAGGATGTTAGCAATATCAGTTGGTTCTGTATATTTAGTGCCATTGTGCTGTAACTCAGAGCAGATCTGAGTGTTCCCATTTAGATTCTTGACATAGCTATAGAATTCTTTGTGGTTGTCTTTGTCATACAAAGGTCAATGTCAATGACACGAATATAATATTATAGGATTTAACTGCACACGGTCTACGTAAAGGTCATTCAATGGTACCTAATACAATATTATAGGAGTTTGCTGTGCACGGTCCATGTAAAGGTCAGTCAATGGTACCAAATACAATATTATAGGAGTTTACTGCACACGGTCTATGTAAACGTCATTCAATGGTACCGAATACAAACTTATAGGAGTTTACTGCACACGGTCTACGTAAAGGTCAGTCAATGGTACCGAATACAATATTAAAGGAGTTTACTGCACACAGTCTATGTAAAGGTCAGTCAATGGTACCGAATACAATATTATAGGAGTTTACTTCACACAGTCAATGTAAAGGTCAATAAATGGTACTGAATACAATATTATAGGAGTTTACTGCACATGGTCTAAGTAAAGGTCAGTCAATGGTACAGAATAAAATTTTATAGGAGTTCACTGAACATGGTCTTTGTAAAGGTCAATCAATGGTACTGAATACAATACTATAAGAGTTTACTGCATGTGGTTTATGTAAAGGTAAATAAATGGTACCAAATACAATATTATAGGAGTTTACTGCACACGGCCTATGTAAAGGTCAGTCAATGGTACCAAATACAATATTATAGGAGTTTACTGCACACGGTCTATGTAAAGGTCAGTCAATGGTACCAAATACAATATTATAGGAGTTTACTGCACACGGTCTATGTAAAGGTCAGTCAATGGTACCGAATACAATATTATAGGAGTTTACTGCACACGGTCTATGTAAAGGTCAGTCAATGGTACCAAATACAATATTATAGGAGTGTACTGCACACGGTCTATATAAAGGTCAGTCAATGGTGCCAAATAAAATATTACAGGAGTTTACTGCACACGGTCTATGTAAAGGTCAATCAATGTTACTGAATACAATATTATAGGAGTGTTCTGCACACGGTCTATATAAAGGTCAGTCAATGGTACCAAATACAATATTATAGGAGTTTACTGCACACAATCTATGTAGAGTTCAAACAATGGTACAGAATACAATATTTTAAAAGTTTACTGCACACGGTCTATGTAAAGGTCAGTCAAAGGTACAGAATACAATATTACTGGAGCTTACTACACACGGTCTTTGCAAAGGTCAGTCAATGGTACCGAATATAATATTATAGGAGTTTACTGCACACGGTCTATGTAAAGGTCAGTCAATGGTACCGAATACAATATTATAGGAGTTTACTGCATATGGTCTATTGAAAGGTCAATAAATGGTACCGAATACAATATTACAGGAGTTTGCAGCACATGGTCTATGTAAACATCAATCGTTGGTACCGAATACAACATTATAGGAGTTTACTGAACATGGTCTTTGTAAAGGTCAGTCAATGGTACTGAATACAATACTATAAGAGTTTACTGCATGTGGTGTATGTAAAGGTAAATAAATGGTACCAAATACAATATTATAAAAGTTTACTGCACACAGCCTATGTAAAGGTCAGTCAGTGGTACCTAATACAATATTATAGGAATTTATTTCACACAGTCTATGTAAAGTTCAGTCAGTGGTACTGAATTCAATATTATACGACTTTTCTGCAGACGGTCTGTATAATGGTCAGCCAATGGTACCGAATACAATATTATGTATTTGGCTACATGTGTTCAATGCCAAGCATTTTATGTCAGTATGACAACAAGAAGACTTAAAGACAGAGTCTATAATCATATTTATGATATTAGAAAATCTAACCCACAAAATGCTTTAGCTAAACACATTATGGGTAATGAGGGACATGAGTTTAAGTTTAGGGTGCTGCAAATGGTGACGCCTAGTAGGCGATGGGATAATACTAAGAATTATTTAGAGAATATAGAACTTCGATGGGTTTTTAAATTGCGAGCGCATTATGAACCTGGTTTGAACCAATCCATAACTATTAAGTCTGTACTTGAAGCACGTAGTTTGAAATGAAATAAAATATTAATAATAACAATATTAATAATAATATTACATATATATAGTATGACAAAGTTATTATATTTATACACTAGTTTGTAGTATATATGTGTACATTTATGATGCTAAATAGTTATAGGGATTGGTATTAATCCATTTAGCATTCAGTGTTTTGAATATGTAGTTTTATTTATAATATGTGTAAGTATTATATGTTAGTAAATATTTATACATAGGTAAGCACTTTTGAGAATATATGTATATATATATATATATATATATATATATATATATATATATATATATATATATATATATATATGTACACTTCACATAATCGAATTACTGAAATCTCAATTTAGTATGGTGAGACCATATGATCGAGATTTCAGTAAATCAAATATGTAGTGTTGAAAATAAAAGTTTACTTACCTTAATACATTGCGTACACACAGAGGCAAGGATTCTTGCGCTCTGTGTACGTAATGTTTTATTTTTGTGTGGTGTTGACAGGAAATGAGAAATCTCCGTTTTGCTTCCTTACAGCAAGCAGGAGATTTCCATTTCCCACTGTAGCGATCCTGGAGTTTGTATATTTAAGTAGGGGGTGTAGGGGCACATCCCCATAAGGGGGTGCAGGGGCAAAGCCCTGCAAAAGTTGTCTTTTTTTTTTGGTTTCATTTCAGAAGTTGGAGTTTACAAAACTCGATGTTTTGTTTCGGTTATTTGAAGTTGAGATTTTGTAAATTCGAGCTTCTGAAGTGAATCCATATATATATATATATATATATATATATATATATATATATATATATATATATATATATATATATATATATATATATATATATATATATATATATATATATATATATATATATATATATATATATATATATATATATATATATATATATATATGTATATAAATATATATATATATATATATATATATATATATTAATATTTATTTTATGAGGTTTTAGAAAGCTTATGGTCATAGTTTATGTATTATTGATTTATGTTGTATATTTTAGTTGTATAGATGTAGTTCATTTTTATGTAGTAGCTAGCCATCTGATGGTGGTTGATTGTTTGTTATAGCAATTGTTCAATTAATCAATTAATCTATTTGAATGGTAGCCTATATAAAGTGAAGTTTGATGCATGTTTTTAAGATCTGAAGAAGCGTACCTTGGTAGTACGTGAAAGCGATCATCCAGTTTGTTTTATTAAATTTATTGCTTTTTGTTTTATACGGTCTCATGGTGGACTGTTACTCGTATATTATTTTGCTAGATGCAGTCTAGCAATGGTACCAAAACAATATTATAGGAATTTACTGCACACGGTCTATGTAAAGGTCAGTCAATGGTACCGAATACAATATTGTAGGAGTGTACTGCACATGGTCTATATAAAGGTCAGTCAATGGTACCAAATACAATATTATAGGAGTTTACTGCACACGGTCTATGTACAGGCCAATCAATGGGACCGAATACAATATTATAGGTTCTTACTGCACCTGCTCTATGTAAAGGACAATCAATGGTACCGAATACAATATTATAGGAGTTTACTGCACACAGTCTATGTACAGGCCAATCAATGGGACCGAATACAAACTTATAGGAGTTTACTGCACGCGGTCTACGTAAAGGTCCGTCAATGGTACTGAATACAACATTAAAGGAGTTTACTGCACACAGTCTGTGTAAAGGTCAGTAAATGGTAATGAATACAATATTATAGGCATTTACTGCACACGGTCTACGTAAAGATCAGTCAATGGTACCGAATACAATATTATAGTTGTTTACTGCAAACAGTCGATGTAAAGGTCAATAAATGGTACCAAATACAATATTATAGGAGCTTACTGCACACGGTCTATGTAAAGGTCAGTCAATGGTACCGAATACAATATTATAGGAGTTTACTGCACACGGTCTAAGTAAAGGTCAGTCAAAGGTACAGAATAAAATATTATAGGAGTTTACTGAATACGGTCTTTGTAAAGGGCAATCAATGGTACTGAATACAATACTATAACAGTTTACTGCATGTGGTTTATGTAAAGGTAAATAAATGGTACCAAATACAATATTATAGGAGTTTACTGCACATGGCCTATGTAAAGGTCAGTCAATGGTACCAAATACAATATTATAGGAGTTTACTGCACACAGTCTATGTAAAGTTCAGTCAGTGGTACCCAATTCAGTATTGTACGACTTTACTGCAGATGGTCTATGTAATGGTCAGTCAATGGTACCGAATACAATATTATAAGAGTTTACTGCACACGGTCAATGTAAAGGTCAGTCTATGGTACCGAATACAATATTATAGGAGTTTACTGCACACGGTCTATGTAAAGGTCAGTCAATTGTACAGAATACAACATTATAGGAGTGTACTGCACACGGTCTATATAAAGGTCAGTCAATGGTACCAAATACAATATTATAGGAGTTTACTGCACACGGTCTATGTAAAGGTCAATCAATGTTACCGAATACAATATTATAGGAGTGTACTGCACATGGTCTATATAAAGGTCAGTCAATGGTACCAAATACAATATTATAGGAGTTTACTGCACACAATCTATGTAGAGTTCAAACAATGGTACAGAATACAATATTTTAAAAGTTTACTGCACACGGTCTATTTCAAGGTCAATCAATGGTACTGAATAAAATATTATAGGAGCTTACTGCACATGGTCTTTTTAAAGCTCAAGTCAATGGTACCAAATATAATATTATAGGAGTTTACTGCACACGATCTATGTAAAGGTCAGTTAATGGTACCGAATACAATATTATAGGAGTTTACTGCATATGGTCTATTGAAAGGTCAGTTAGTGGTACTGAATACAATATTACAGGAGTTTGCAGCACATGGTCTATGTAAACATCAATCGATGGTACTGAATACAACAGTATAGGAGGTTAGGGCACACGGTCTATGTAAAGGTCAGTAAATGGTAACGAATGCAATATTATAGGAGTTTACTGAACACGGTCTACGTAAAGGTCAGTCAATGGTACCGGATACAATATTATAGGAGTTTACTGCACACAGTCTATGTAAAGGTCAATAAATGGTACCAAATACTATACTATAGGAGTTTACTGCACACGGTCTATGTACAGGCCAATCAATGGCACCGAATACAATATTATAGGTGCTTACTGCATATGCTCTATGTAAAGGTCAGTCAATGGTACCGAATACAATATTGTAGGAGTTTACTGCACACGGTCTATGTACAGGCCAATCAATGGGACTGAATACAATATTATAGGAGTTTACTGCACACGGTCTATGTAAACGTAATTCAATGGTACCAAATACAAACATATAGGAGTTTACTGCACACAGTCTATGTAAAGGTCAATAAATGGTAATGAATACAATATTATAGGAGTTTACTGCACACGGTCTGCGTAAAGGTCAGTCAATGGTACCGAAAACAATATTATAGGAGTTTACTGCACACAGTTGATGTAAAGGTCAATAAATGGTACCGAATACAGTATTATAGGAGTTTACTGCACAAGGTCTATGTAAAGGTCAGTCAATGGTACCGAATACAATATTATAGGAGTGTACTGCACTCGGTCTATATAAAGGTCAGTCAATGGTACCAAATACAATATTATAGGAGTTTACTGCACACAGTCTAAATAAAGGTCAATCAATGTTACCGAATACAATATTATAGGAGTGTACTGCACACGGTCTATATAAAGGTCAGTCAATGGTACCAAATACAATGTTATAGGAGTTTACTGCACACGATCTATGTAGAGTTCAAACAATGGTACAGAATACAATATTTTAAAAGTTTACTGCCACAGTCTATGTAAAGGTCAGTCAATGGTACTGAATACAATATTATAGAGCTTACTGCACACGGTCTTTGTAAAGGTCAGTTAATGGTACCGAATATAATATTATAGGAGTTTACTTCACACGGTCTATGTAAAGGTCAGTCAATGGTACCGAATACAAAATTATAGGAGTTTACTGCATATGGTCTATTGAAAGGTCAGTCAATGGTACCAAATACAATATTACAGGAGTTTGCAGCACATGGTCTATGTAAACATCAATCGATGGTACCGAATACAACATTATAGGAGTCTAGTGCACACGGTCTAAGTAAAGGTCAATCAATGGTACAGAATAAAATATTATAGGAGTTTACTGAACATGGTCTTTGTAAAGGTCATTCAAGGGTACTGAATACAATACTTTAAGAGTTTACTGCATGTGGTTTATGTAAAGGTAAATAAATGGTACCAAATACAATATAATAGGAGTTTACTGCACACGGCCTACGTAAAGGTCAGTCAATGGTACCAAATACAATATTATAGGAGTTTACTGCAGACAGTCTATGTAAAGTTCAGTCAATGGTACCGAATTCAATATTATACGACTTTATTGCAGAGGGTCTATGTAATGGTCAGTCAATGGTACCAAATACAATACTATAGGAGTTTACTGCACACTGTCTATGTAAAGGTCAGTCAATGGTACCGAATACAATATTATAGGAATGTACTGCACTCGGTCTATATAAAGGTCAGTCAATGGTACCAAATACAATATTATAGGAGTTTACTGCACACGGTCTATGTAAAAGTCAATCAGTGTTACCAAATACAATATTATAGGAGTGTACTGCACAAGATCTATATAAAGGTCAGTCAATGGTACCAAATACAATATTATAGGAGTTTACTGCACACGATCTATGTAGAGTTCAAACAATGGTGCAGAATACAATATTTTAAAAGTTTACTGCACACAGTCTATGTAAAGGTCAGTCAATGGTACTGAATACAATATTATAGAGCTTACTGCACACGGTGTTTGTAAAGGTCAGTCAATGGTACTGAATATAATATTATAGGAGTTTACTTCACACGGTCTATGTAAAGGTCAGTCAATGGTACTGAATACAGTATTATAGGAGTTTACTGCATATGGTCTATTGAAAGGTCAGTTAATGGTACTGAATACAATATTACAGGAGTTTGCAGCACATGGTCTATGTAAACATCAATCGATGGTACCAAATACAACATTATAGGAGTCTAGTGCACACGGTCTATGTAAAGGTCAATCAATGACACCAAATACAAACTTATAGGAGTTTACTGCACATGGTCTACGTAAAGGTCAGTCAATGGTACCGAATACAATATTAAAGGAGTTTACTGCACACAGTCTATGTAAAGGTCAGTAAATGGTAATGAATACAATATCATAGGAGTTTACTGCACACGGTCTACGTAAAGGTCAGTCAATGGTACCGAATACAATATTATAGGAGTTTACTGTACATGGTCTAAGTAATGGTCATTCAATGGTACAGAATAAAATATTATAGGAGCTTACTGAACATAGTCTTTGTAAAGGTCAATCAATGGTACTGAATACATTACTATAAGAGTTTACTGCATGTGGTCTATGTAAAGGTAAATAAATGGTACCAAATACAATATTATAAAAGTTTACTGCACACAGCCTATGTAAAGGTCAGTCAATGGTACCAAATACAATATTATAGGAGTTTACTGCACACAGTCTATGTAAAGTTCAGTCATTGGTACCGAATTTAATATTATCCGACTTTACTGCAGACAGTCTATGTAATGGTCAGTCAATGGTGCAGAATACAATATTATAAGAGTTTACTGCACACGGTCTATGTAAAGGTCAGTCAATGGTACTGAATACAATATTATAGGAGTGTACTGCACACGGTCTATATAAAGGTCAGTCAATGGTACCAAATACAATATTATAGGAGTATAGTGCACACGGTCTATGTAAATGTTAATCAATGGTACAGAGTACAACATTATAAAAGTTTGCTGCACACTGTCATTGTAAATGTCACTCAGTGGTACCAAATACAATATTATAGGAGTTTACTGCACGTGATCTATGTGATGCCCGTGCAATACCCCAGCAATCAAGGAGACTCAATCCTCGCCAATAACACCAGACAGGGCATCTCATATAGGAGAAAGGATAACAGATACACACAGTAAAGTGCAATTTCCCTTAAGAGCACACAGAGATCACAGTCAGTCTGGGGCTGGTTGCTCCCTTGCTCTACAGGTCCCCAATAAGACGCCCCACTGGCACAGCAATAGGGTCAAGATCTCAGCCTAACTGGCAAGCTAACCTCCAGTACCCTCTCTGTCTAACCAGTGCTTCGTGTCCCTGCCAAAATAGCTGATACACACACACACACACAGACACACACACACTTTGAAATAAGTATTTATACAGCTTCACAGACACTCCTTGGAAAGGCTGACACAGATTCTCCAGCTGTGCTCCTATACCCAAACTATATGGTAGTAACTCCTGCCACCACCATCTAATAATTATCAGCTACCCAAAGGCCCTTAAAAGGGTGTCCAATTATTACTGTGCAATATTATTATCCAATTGGTAAGTGTGACTAACAGTCTTAAGGCTTATTAGAGTGGCTTTGTATAATAAACTCTATAAATATGCAATGTACTCTAGAGCTTAACGTATCTCTACATAAACCAGCCACAGCTGAAAAGGGGTTAAAAATATTTAATAATAAATACTAAAAACACATGACAATACTACTACACCACAGTGCTATTCAAGAGTTCAGAGATCACACAGAAACTTAAAGTCATTCAGTAGTACAGTTCTGACATAACAAGAAAACACTTAGTCTAATCTTTATAATTCCTGGCTACTTCTAGGTGAAGACACAGTTCTAACATACTATTTACATAAAGAGAGCATAAGGCAGTGCTGAGTTGAATGTCCAAGATCAAAATGCTTCCAGTCTCTCTCTGAGTAATAGTTTTTAAAATCACTAACAAACATTTCTGCTGGGCCCTCCCAGATTACATCATTCTCATTTAGCTCCCATTACATCATTTCTTTATATCATTACATCATCTCTTTGACACTTAGCTTGGAGTTTGCTTGCCAACAGGCTACATTATTTAGCAAGCTCAGGAAGCTACAACAATAAAAAAACATTTCACATGTACACTCTAGTAATTATTCCTTAAGTTAAAACAATAGAAAGAAAGCGCTAGCCCAGAGAAGCTGACTCTGAGCTCTACAGATAAAAGGATAGATGTGAAAGAATTTTAACTTCATAAGAAAGATTTGAAATGCTTGACTTAATTTTCCTTACAGCAGATGGCAATGTTGCTACAATCTTGAAGTTCAACATTTTAGTATTTTCTTTCATTTAAGAACCAAGCCTGTACTTTACATTTATATTTACAAATGCTAGAATTATGTATCAAATTCTATTTGACTAGGCTGGCAGCCTTCACCCTTCTGTACCATTCTTGACCCCCCCCCCCGGTGAACTCAAGCTAGTTTTTCAAGTGACCCTTGCGAAATGCTGCTTGAGAGGGCTAGGTCTATCTGAGTGTACCTCACCCCATTCCCTGTCTCATCTGCATTGGCATTGCTACTCCCACTGTGGTGCTGCACTGACATATCATATGCTTGCAACCCAAGGCTCCATCTTAGCAACTTGGCATTTTGCTGGCTGGCTCTGTTTAACCATATTAGGGGGTTGTAATCTGTCATTACAGTGAATTTTCTTCCATACAGATAAGACTGAAGTTTCTGCAATGCCCACACTATGGCTAGACATTCCTTCTCTACAGCTGCATAGCATTCCTCCCTGTGTTGGAGCCTATGACTGAGATAAACCACTGGGTGCTCTTCCACCTCTGAAGAAATCTGGCTAGGTACAGCCCCCACCCCATGGTTTGAAGCATCCACCTGTACAACAAATTATTTGCTGTAATCTGGACTGTCTAACATAGGGGGTCCTTCCAAAGCTTCTTTAAGCATCTGGAACGCCTGCTCACATGCTGGGATCCACATTACCTTATCTGGCATGTTCTTCCTTGTCAAGTCTGTGAGGGGAGCAGCTATGGTACTATAACTAGGGACAAAAGGCCCTCATCTGCTTTTTAGTAACAGGTGCAGGCCATGCCTGAATGGCTTCCACTTTGGCAGGTTATGGCCTTACCTTACCACTCCCCACTCTATGTCCTAGGTAGGAGACCTCTGCCATACCCACCTGACATTTGCTCGGCTTAATGGTCAACCCTGCCCTCTGTAGTCTGCCCAGCACCTCCCTGACATGCTGAAGGTGGTCTGGCCAGGAATGGCTGTAGATAGCAATATCATCTAGGTAAGCAAGGGCAAACCCTCCTGCTCCTACTAGGATATTATCTACCAGCCTCTGGAAAGTTGCTGGGGCATTCTTCATCCCAAAGGGCATCTTTGTAAACTCATACAAGCCAAAAGGAGTTACAAAGGCTGACTTCAATCTAGCACTGGGAGTCAAGGGCACCTGCCAGTAACCCTTGGTGAGATCAATGGTTGTAAGATACTTAGCTCCACCCAGCTGCTCTAGGGCCTCATCTGTCCTAGGGATGGGGTAAGCATCTGACTCTGTGTGACTATTTAATTTCCTGTAATCCACACAGAACCCGGTGCTGCCATCCTTCTTTGGAACCAGCAACACTGGGGAGGCCCAGGGACTGTTAGACTCTTGAATCATCTCTACTTCCAACATCTCTTGTACCTCCTCCCTCACAGCCTGCCTGACTCTCTCAGGCACCCTATAATGGGCCTGCCTAATAGGCCTTTTGGGTCCTGTATCCACCTGGTGCTGCACCAGGTGGGTGCACCCTGGTTTCCCAGTGAACATGTCCCCAAATTCCTGCAACACTGCTCAGATTTCTCAAACCTGGGTAGGAGATAGCTGCTGGGACATTGTTTCCCCTTCCACTGAGATGTCAGCCCGAGCCCCACTGAGGAGATCAGTCCCCATATCACCCCCAGACTCCTCCTGCAATCCGCAGCAAATGCTCAGCACAAGGGCCTCTCTATCATGGTAAGGTTTCATCATGTTAACATGGTACAATTTGTGCCCCTGCCATCTGCCTAGCAGTGCCACCATGTAGTTAACATCACTTACCTTTCTTACCACATTGTAGGGACCCTACCAAACTGCTTGCAGTTTGTTGTGTCTGACAGGAATGAGAACCATTACCTGCTGCCCTACAACATACTCTCTAGCTCGAGCATTCCTGTCATACCACACCTTCTTCTGTTGTTGAGCTTCTGCCAGGTTCTCCTGGGCCAAGCCCATGAGTTACCTGAGCCTTGTCCTGATGTTTAGGATGTATGCCACAACAGACTCCTTGTGAGGTTCACACTCACCTTCCCACTCATCTCGAATTAAATCTAGAGGTCCCTTCACCCTATGCCCATACAGCAACTCAAAGGGTGAAAAAACTTTGGATTCCTAGGGAACCTCCCTGTAAGCAAACAACAGATGGGGCAAATATTTGTCCCACTCCCTCTTAAACTGATCTGCAAATGCCCGTAGCATGGACTTGACTGTAAAGTTTAACCTCTCAACAAGGTCATTAGTCTGGGGATGGTAGGGGGTGGTCTTCATGTGCTTCACCCACAGGACTTCCACAGACAAGCCAGCAGGTCTGACATGAAATCGACACCTCTGTCAGACAGTATTTATTTTGGGAAACCTGCCGTGCTGAAAATCTCTAAGAAAGCATTTGCCACCTTCTCTGCCTCAATAGAGGACAAAGCCACTGCCTCAGGGTATCATGTAGCATAATCCAATACCAGTAGGATATACTTTATCCCTGTGGAACTTGGGGTACTCAGAGGACCCACAATATCCATAGCTACCCTCTGAAATGGCTCTTAAATCACAGGCAAAGGCATCAAAGGAACTATCATCTTGTCTCCTGCCTTGTCTACCTTTTGGCAGTGCTCACATGTCCTGCAGTACCCTGTTACATCTCTGGAAATTACAGGCCAATAGAAGTTCTGCATAATGTGCCTCTTTGTAAGTTTTATGCCCATATGACATGCAAAGGCAATATCATGGGTTATGGCTAGAAGTGCCAGATGGTAGGGTCTAGGCACTAACAACTGCTGTACTCTCTCAACATCTAGCCCTCCCTCAGGAGTCCATTCTCTGTACAATAACCCTTTGTCCCAGTATACAGATTCCCCCTTCCCTTGGGAATCAGGAGCCTCCCTAGCTACCTGCCTCAGGCCTTGCAATGTACGATCTGAGATCTGAGCCTGTCTCAACTCTCTTCTTGTAACCCTTCCCAGCTCCCCTTCCACAGGAAGTCTGGCATCTTCTGACAGCGGTGCCTCACTGTCAGCCTGGGTACTACTACTCACCTGTACCTTTGCAGTTACCCTGTCCAAGGGAACATCAATACCCACAAGTAGCTGTGGCTCACTTTCAGTCTGACTGCTACAGCATAGCTCAATCCCTGAAGTAACCACCTCACCAGTCCTGACTGGAAGTATGCAGTCTGTCTGGGTCTCCCCCAGGCTACCAGACTCACAGGCTTGTCTCCTAGCATCACCACATATAATTGCATAAGCACATGGCACTGACTCATCCAAATCCTTCCCTCTCAGGACATCTGCAGGATGGTAGTTTAGTACCTCTGTTGTCTCAAGACAACCTACTATTGGCATTTGGTCTTCCCCACTTACTGGCTCCCTCACCTTTGGTTCCCCACCTTGCCTCTGTGGACATCTGTATGCTACATGGCCCCACTGGTTGCATTCAAAACATTTAACCCTAGCTCCTGGATGTGTACCTGGACTAGTGGCTTCCCCTGCTACTGGCAGATTCTGTTGGGGAAATCTGTGCTCCCCACCATGGGTTCCTTTAGACCCATGAGCAGTACTGGGTGTCTCCTTCGTATGCAGGGCTGCTCTGCTTGCTAGGTATAGGTCTCCCTTCTTCCCCAACCCATCTGAAGTAGCACATTGTCTATCGGCTAACCAGATCGTCATGTCCTCAGCCAAAGTGCTAAGAGCTTGTTCCCTCACCAAAAGGTCTGCCAGCCCTTCAAAAATGGTGACCTGACATCCACTCACCCAGCTATGAAAATAAGTGCTCAGTTCAGCAACATATTCACACACACTTTCATCTGCCTTGCATCTATACTCATGAAACTTTTTCCTATACATTTCAGGTGTTAGCTTAAAACATTCTAAAAGACATTTTTACAGCAGTATAATCAAAACAGACAGCATCAGGCATTTTTGACAAAAAAGTTATAGCTTTCCCATGGAGTAGGGGGGTGTCAGGAACTGTACGCAGAGCCTTTGTTCAACACTATACTGTTTGCATACCCTCTCAAACATATGAATGATACTCTCAAAATTATCCCCCTCTTTAAATTGCAGAAGAAATTTATTGACCTGTGTTGCTTCTGGGGTCCAGTTACTCCCTTCCCCATTACCTCCATAACTCTGGCAAAGAGTCAGCATTTCCATCTTATGCCTCCTCTGATGCTCCTTTTCTTCGGCTTCTAAATCCAAATGCCTGGCCTCCAACTCAAGTCTCTTTAGCTCCAGCTGGATTTTTAAGTCCACTGCAGAAAAGCTGAGCTGTCCATTCTTCGAGAATATTGTATCTCCACTGCCAGTCTGATTGTCTTCCTGGATGCTGTTTTCAGATGCAGCTGTAACCAAGGCTGCAATCAGGTCTGCCTTAGTCATGTTTCCATGCACCAGTCCCCTACCCTGGCACATCTCCACCAGCTGGCTCCTTGTCAGATTTCCATACTCCTCTGCTGACATGCTGCCTTCTCACCCTGACTAACTAAGCTAACAAAAGAAATAAAACAATTGTGATCTGAACTCTAAGTATTCACTGCGTGGCTGTTCTAGAGTACAAAACACCTTTAGAAATCACTGTACATAGTTTACAGGATTCACTCTACCCACACCACTACAAGCCAATTAGTATTTGCCAAACTAATTAATATGTGATGTGGATATCCCACTAATGCCCACCAATTAGTATGTGAAGTGGATCCCACCACTGCAAACCAATATGTGATGTGGATATCCCAACTACTGCCACTAATTAATATTTGATGCCTGTGCTCTGGCCCAGCAATCAAGGAGCCTCAATCCTCACCACTAACACTAGAAATGGCATCTCATATAGGAGAAAGGATAACAAGTACACACAGCAAAGTGTAATTTCCCTTAAGAGCACACAAAGATCCCAGTCAGTCTGGGGCTGGTTGCTCCCTTGCTCTACAGGTCCCCAATAAGACTCCGTATTGGCACAGCTATAGGGTCCAGATCTCAGCCTAGCTGGCAAGCTAACCTCCAGTAGCCTCTCTGTCCAACCAGTGCTTTGGGTCCCTGTACAGGTAGCTCACACACACACACACACACACACACACACACACACACACACACACACACACACACACACACACACACACACACACTTTGAGATAAGTATTTATATAACTATATAGACACTCCTGGCAAAGGCTGGCACAGATGCTCCAGCTGTGCCCCTATAACCAGACTATATGGTAGTAATTCCTGCCACCACCAGCAAATAATTATCAGCTACTAAAAGGCCCTTAAAAGCGTGTCCAATTATTATTGTGCAATATTATTACCCAATTGTTAAGTGTGACTAAACAGACGGCTTATTAAAGTGGCTTTGTACAATAAACTCTATAAATATGCAATGTACTCTAGAGCTTAACTTATCTCTACATAAACCAGCCACAGTTGAAAAGGGGTTAAAATATTTAATAATAAATACTAAAAAAATAATGACAATATTACTACATCACAGTGCTATTCAAGAGTTCAGAGATCACACAGAATCTTAAAATAATTCAGTAGTACAGTTCTGACATAACAGAAAAACACTTAGTCTAATCTTTATAATTCCTGGCTACTTCTAGGAGAAAACACAGTTCTAACATACTACTTACATAAAGAGAGCATAAGGTAGTGCTGAGTTGAATGTCCAAGATCAAAATGCTTCCAGTCTCTCTCTGAGCAACAGCTTTTAAAATCACTAACAACCATTTCTGCTGGGCCCTCCCAGATTACACCATTCTCATTTAGATCCCATTACATCATTTCTTTGACATTTAGCCTTGAGTTTCCTGGCCAACAGGCTACATTATTTAACAAGCTAACACCTGCTCAGGAAGCTACAACAATAAAAATCATTTCACATGTACACTCTAGTAATTATTACTTAAGTTAAAACAATAGAAAGAATGTGCTAGCCCAGACAGGCTGACTCCGAGCTCTACAGATCTAAGTATAGATTTGAAATAATTTTAACTTCAAAAAAAAAGATTTGAAATGCTTGACTTAGTTTTCCTTACAGCAGATGGCAATGTTGCCAAAATCTTGCAGTTCAACATTTTAGTATTTTCTTTCATTTAAAAAACAAGCCTGTACTTTACATTTATATTTACAAATGCCAGAATTATCTATCAAATTCTATGTGACTAGGCTGGCAGCCTTTACCCTTCTCTACCAGTCTTCCCAGTCTATGTAAAGGCCAATGAATGGTACCGAATATAATATTATAGG
This sequence comes from Protopterus annectens, assembly GCF_019279795.1. Lineage (NCBI taxonomy): Eukaryota > Metazoa > Chordata > Ceratodontiformes > Protopteridae > Protopterus > Protopterus annectens. The sequence continues at coordinate 1,015,752,807 of NC_056737.1, forward strand.
ACTTCACTGCACACAGTCTATGTAAATGTTAATCAATGGTAGAGAATACAATGTTATAAAAGTTTACTGTACACGGTCTATGTAAAGTTCAGTCAATGGTACCGAACATAATATTATAGGAGTTTACTGCACATGCTCTATGTAAAGGTCAGTCAATGGTACTGAATACAATATTACAGGTGTTTACTGCACACGGTCATTGTAAGGGTCAATTAATGGTACCGAATACAATATTATAGGAGTTTACTGCACACAGTCTATGTAAAGGTCAGTCAATGGTACCAAAATACAATATTATAAGAGTTTACTGCACACAGTTTTTTGAAAGGTCAGTCAATGGTACCGAATACAATATTATAGGAGTTTACTGCAAACGGTCTTTTGAAAGGAAAATCAATGGTACCAAATGCAATGTTATAGGAGTTTACTGCACACGGACTATGCAAACGTCAATCAATGGTCGAAAATACAATATTATAGGAGTTTACTGCACACAGACTATGTAAACATTAGTCAATAGTACTGAATACAATACTATAGGATGTTACTGCATGTGGACTATTTAAATGTCAATAAATGATACCGGATATATTTTTATAGGAGTTTACTGCACACGGTCTGTGTAAAGGTCAGTCAATGGTACTGAATGCAATATTATAGGCGTTTACTGCACATGCTCTATGTAAAGGTCAATCAATGGTAATGAATACAATATTGTAGGAGTTTACTGCACACGGTCTATGTAAATGTCAGTAAATGGTACCGGATACAATATTATAGGAGTTTGCTGCGCACGGTCTGTGTAAAGGTCAGTCAATGTTACCGAATACAATATTATAGGAGTTTACTGCACATGGTCTATGTAAAGGTCAGCCAATGGTTACGAATACAATACTATAAGAGTTTACTGCATGTGGTCTATGTAAAGGTCAAATAATGTTACCGAATACAATATTATAGGAGTTTACTGTACACGGTCTGTGTAAAGGTCACTCAATGGTACCGAATACAATATTATAGGAGTTTACTGCACATTGTCTATTGAAACGTTAGTCAATGGTACTGAATACAATATTATAGGAGTTTACTGCACATGGTCTATGTACAGGCCAATCAATGGGACCGAATACAATATTATAGGTGCTTACTGCACATGGTCTATGTAAAGGTCAGTCAATCGTGCCGAATACAATATTATAGGAGTTTACTCCACACGGTCTTTGTAAAGGTCAGTCAATGGTACTGAATACAATATTATAGGAGTTTACTGCACATGGTCTATTGAAACATTAGTCAATGGTACTGAATATAAATATTATAGCAGTTTACTGCACACAGTCTATGTAAATGTCATTCAATGGTACCGAATACAATTTTATAGGAGTTTACTGCACACGGTCTATGTAAACGTCATTGAATGGTAGCTAATACAATATTATAGGAGTTTACTGCATGTGGTCTATGTAAAGGTCATTCAATGGTACCTAATACAATATTATAGGAGTTTACTGCACATGCTCTATGTGGTCGGTGGTGGTGCTGCGGTCGCGTTGTCGTGTCATAGTTAGACATTGTCCCGTTCGATTCTCAGCTAGAGCTTCTTCTGTGTGGAGGCATGCGTAAATGGGTGTACCTTCCTTGAAGGTTGTGCATCAGTGCTGGCAACTCCTCACGTAAGAATCTACTGCCAATCATTAGCGGACCGGAGTTGCGCTGTGGCGAACCCTAACCGGGAAAAGCCGAAAGACACAACAACAACTGCACATGCTCTATGTAAAGGTCAGTCAATGGTACCGAACACAATATTATAGGAGTTTACTGCACACGGTCTATGTAAAGGTCAGTCAATGGTACCGAATACAATACTATAAGAGTTTACTGCATCTGGTCTATGTAAAGGTAAATAAATGGTACCGAATATAATATTATAGCAGTTTACTGCACACGGTTTATGTAAACTTCATTCAATGGTACCGATTCCAATATTATAGGAGTTTACTGCATGTGGTCTATGTAAAGGTCAGTCAATGGTACCGAATGCAATATTATAGGAGTTTACTGCACACGGTCTGTGTACAGGCCAATCAATGGGACCGAATACAATATTATAGAAGTTTACTGCTCACGGTCTATGTACAGGCCAATCAATGGGACCGAATACAATATTATAGGTGCTTACTGCACATGGTCTATGTAAAGGTCAGTCAATCGTACCAAATACAATATTATAGGACTTTCCTGCACACAGTCTATGTAAAGGTCAACCAATGTTACTGAATTCAATATTATAGGAGTTTACTACACATGGTCTATTGAAAGGTCATTCAATGGTACTAAATACAATATTATAGGAGTTTGCTATACACGGCCTATGTAAAGGTCATTCAGTGGTACTGAATACAATATTATAGGAGTTTCCTGCACATGGTCTATTGAAAGGTCAGTCAATGGTACTGAGTACAATACTATAGCAGTTTACTGCACACAGTCTATGTAAAGGTCATTCAATTGTACTGAATACAATATTATAGGAGTCTCATGCACACGATCTATTGAAAGGTCATTCAATGGTATTGAATACAATATTATAGGAGTTTACTGTACACGGTCTATGTAAAGGTCAATCAATGTTACCGAATACAATATTATAGGAGATTACTGTACACGGTCTGTGTAAAGGTCAGTCAATGGTACCAAATACAATATTATAGGAGTTTACTGCACATGGTCTATTAAAAACATTAGTCAATGGTACCGAATACAATATTACAGGAGTTTACTGCACACGGTCTATGTACAGGCCAATCAATGGGACCGAATACAATATTATAGGTGCTTACTGCACATGGTATATGTAAAGGTCAGTCAATAATACCGAATACAATATTATAGGAGTTTATTGCACACGGTCTATGTAAAGATCAGTCAAGTGTACTGAAAACAATATTATAGGAGTTTACTGCACATGGTCTATTGAAACATTAGTCAATGGTACAAAATACAGTATTATAGGAGTTTGCTGCACACGGCCTATGTAAAAGTCAGTCAATGGTACTGGATACAATATTATAGGAGTTTACTGCACATGGTCTATTGAAACGTTAGTCAATGGTACCGAATACAATATTATAGGAATTTACTGCAGCCGGTCTATGTACAGGCCAATCAATGGGACCGAAGAAAATATTATAGGAGTTTACTGCACACGGTCTATGTAAAGGTCAGTCAATGGTACCGGATACAATATTATAGGTGTTTACTGCACACGGTCTATGTACAAGCCAATCAATGGGACCAAATACAATATTATAGCTGCTTACTACACATGATCTATGTAAAGGTCAGTCAATGGTACCAAATACAATATTGAAGGACTTTCCTGCACACAGTCTATGTGAAGGTCAAGCAATGTTACTGAATACAATATTATAGGAGTTTACTGCACACAGTCTATTGAAATCTCAGTGGTACTGAATACAATATTATAAGAGTTTACTGCACACGGTATAAGTAAACTGTAAAATGGTACTGAATATAATATTATAGCAGTTTACTGCACGTGGTCTATGTAAATGTCATTCAATGGTACCGAATACAATGTTATAGGAGTTTACTGCACACGGTCTATGTAAACGTCATTCAATGGTACCTAATACAATATTATAGGAGTTTACTGCATGTGGTCTATGTAAAGATCATTAAATGGTACCTAATACAAGATTGTAGGAGTATACTGCACATGCTCTATGTAAAGGTCAGCCAATGGAATCGAATACAATATTATTGGAGTTTACTGCACACAGTCTATGTAAAGGTCATTCAATGGTACCGAATACAATACTATAAGTTTACTGCATGTGGTCTATGTAACGGTAAATAAATGGTACCGAATATAATATTAAAGCAGTTTACTGCACACGGTCTATGTAAACTTCATTCAATGGTACCGAATACAATATTATAGGTGTTTACTGCACACAGTCTTTGTAAATGTCATTCAATGGTACTTAATACAATATTATAGGAGTTTACTGCATGTGGTCTATGTAAAGGTCATTCAATGGTACCTAATACAATATTATAGGAGTTTACTGCACATGCTTTATGTAAAGGTCAGTCAATGGTACCGAATACAATATTATAGGAATTTACTGCACATGGTCTATGTACAGGGCAGTCACTGGTACTGAATACAGTATTATAGGAGTTTACTGCACATGGTCTATTAAAACATTAGTCAATGGTACCGAATATAATATTATAGGATTTTAATGCACACGGTCTATGTAAACTTCATTCAATGGTACCAAATCCAATATTATAGGAGTTTACTGCATGTGGTCTATGTAAAGGTCAGTCAATGGTACCGAATGCAATATTATAGGAGTTTACTGCACACGGTCTATGTACATCCAATCAATGGGACCGAATACAATATTATAGGAGTTTACTGCACACGGTCTATGTACAGGTCAATCAATGGGACCGAATACAATATTATAGGAGTTTATTGCACACGGTCTATGTAAAGGTCAGTCAATGGTACTGAATTCAATATTATAGGAGTTTACTGCACACGGTCTATGTTCAGGCCAATCAATCTGACTGAATACAATATTATAGGTGCTTACTGCACATGGTCTATGTAAAGGTCAGTCAATCGTACCAAATACAATATTATAGGACTTTCCTGCACACAGTCTATGTAAAGGTCAACCAATGTGACTGAATTCAATATTATAGGAGTTTACTGCACATGGTCTATTAAAAGGTCATTCAGTGGTACTAAATACAATATAATAGGAGTTTGCTGCACACGGCCTATGTAAAGGTCATTCAATGGTACTGAATACAATATTATAGGAGTTTCCTGCACATGGTCTATTGAAAGGTCATTCAATGGTATCGAATACAGTATTATAGGAGTTTACTGCACACAGTCTATGTAAAGGTCAATCAATGTTACTGAATACAATATTATAGGAGTTTACTGTACACGGTCTGTGTAAAGGTCAGTCAATGGTACCAAATACAATATTGTAGGAGTTTACTGCACATGGTCTATTGAAACATTAGTCAATGGTACAGAATACAATATTATAGGAGTTTACTGCACATGGTCTATGTACAGGCCAATCATTGGGACCGAATACAATATTATGGGTGCTTACTGCACATGGTCTATGTAAAGGTCGGTCAATAATACCGAATACAATATTATAGGAGTTTATTACACACGGTCTATGTAAAGGTCAATCAATGGTACTGAATACAATATTATAGGAGTTTACTGAACATGGTCTATTGAAACATTAGGCAATGGTACCAAATACAATATTATAGGAGTTTGCTGCACACGGCCTATGTAAAGGTCAGTCTATGGTACTGGATACAATATTATAGGAGTTTACTGCACATGGTCTATTGAAACGTTAGTCAATGGTACCGAACACAATATTATAGGAGTTTACTGCACACGGTCTATGTACAGGCCAATCAACGGGACTGAATAAAATATTATAGGAGTTTACTACACACGGTCTATGTAAAGGTCAGTCAATGGTACCGGATACAATATTATAGGTGTTTACTGCACACGGTCTATGTACAGGCCAATCAATGGGACCAGATACAATATTATAGCTGCTTACTGCACATGATCTATGTAAAGGTCAGTCAATCATACCAAATACAATATTAAAGGACTTTCCTGCACACAGTCTATGCGAAGGTCAAGCAATGTTACTGAATACAATATTATAGGTTATAATATACAATATTATATTGTAGGCAAGACAGAAAGACAATTTAGAAAAAGAGTTTATGAACACCAATATGATATCAGTAAGGGTAAAGTGACCAATGCCTTTTTTAAGCATTCACAATTATGTGAAAACATGCAAATTAAGTTTACAATTCTAGAACAAGTGACACCCGACCCATGGGGAGGGAACTGGGAAGCCAGGTTGGAATATCGGGAATTGTTTTGCCAGCTCAGACTGGACGCAATTAGATCACCGGGCATGAATGATGCCTTGAATATAAACAGCATGCTCAAATTAAGAAGGGCACGATTATAATAGGGGTTCTTGTAGACTGTTTAGATTTCCCCATTAAGCATACTGGTATTGGTTGTACTTGCAGTTCAGCCGAATGCCTTAGTTTGGTTACCTTGTGCTGTACTGGTAATGAAGATGTTACATTTATTTATTTTCATGGTTTAGTTCAATATTTATTACTGTCATGTTTATTTATTTATTTCATCACTATTCACTTTATTATTTTATTATTTTTATGTGTTTTACATGTGTCAATATATTACATATTTGCATTTCTGGCATCACTAAATTTAAAGTTGAGTTTGATTTTTGGATAGGAATATATATTTAACATTCAATGAAAGTTGACACACACTGTATTTTTAAGAAACTGATTAGGTATGGATCACATGGGGGGGCGGGTATGTCATGTGATGTTGCATTTAGTATTTAACATGGCTGACTACATAACAGATTTTTTAACCTTGAAGAAGCTCAGTAATAACCGAGCGAAAGCTCTTGGTTTATAGTTTGCTTCGGTTTGGTGTGATTCAGACTACGTACCAATAAATGTGCTGTTTTTAACCTACTGCTTTCAACTACATTTTTTTGGAAATTTGGGTACTGTGGCTGTGGATTTTGGTGATTCTTGGTCTTGTGTTCACATTTATTGACATTCACAATATTATAGGAGTTTACTGCACACGGTATAAGTAAAGGTCCGTCAGTGGTATCGAATACAATATTATAAGAGTTTACTGCACACTGTCTATGTAAAGGTCAGTCAATGGTACCAAATACAATACTATAAGAGTTTACTGCATGTGGTCTATGTAAAGGTAAATAAATGGTACCGAATATAATATTATAGCAGTTTACTGCACATGGTCTATGTAAATGTCATTCAATGGTACCAAATACAATTTTATAGGTGTTTACTGCACACAGTCTATGTAAACATCATTCAATGGTACCTAATACAATATTATAGGAGTTTACTGCATGTGGTCTATGTAAATGTCATTAAATGGTACCTAATACAATATTGTAGGAGTATACTGCACATGCTCTATGTAAAAGTCAGTCAATGGTACCGAATACAATATTATAGGAGTTTACTGCACATGGTCTATGTAAAGGTCAGTCAATGGTACTGAATACAATACTATAAGTTTACTGCATGTGGTCTATGTAAAGTTAAATAAATGGTACCGAATATAATATTAAAGCAGTTTACTGCACACGGTCTATGTAAACTTCATTCAATGGTACCGAATACAATATTATAGGAGTTTACTGCACACAGTCTATTTAAATGTCATTCAATGGTACTTAATACAATATTATAGGAGTTTACTGCATGTGGTCTATGTAAAGGTCATTCAATGGTACCTAATACAATATTATAGGAGTTTACTGCACATGCTTTATGTAAAGGTCAGTCAATGGTACTGAGTACAATATTATAGGAGTTTACTGCACATGGTCTATGTACAGGCCAATGAATTTGACCAAATACAATATTATAGGAGTTTACTGCACACAGTCTATGTAAAGGTCAGTCAATGGTACCGAATATATTATAGGAGTTTACTGCACACAGTCTATGTACAGGCCAATCAATGGGACCAAATACAATATTATAGGTGCTTACTGCACATGGTCTATGTAAAGGTCAGTCAATCGTACCAAATACAATATTATAGGACCTTCTTGCACGCAGTCTATGTAAAGGTCAACCAATCTTACTAAATTCAATATTATAGGAGTTTACTGCACATGGTCTATTGAAAGGTCATTCAATGGTACTAAATACAATATTATAGGAGTTTGCTGCACACGGCCTATGTAAAGGTCATTCAATGGTACTGAATACAATATTATAGGAGTTTCATGCACACGGTCTATTGAAAGGTCATTCAATGGTATCGAATACAATATTATAGGAGTTTACTGCACACGGTCTATGTAAAGGTCAATTAATGTTACCGAATACAATATTATAGGAGTTTACTGCACATGGTCTATTGAAACATTAGTCAATGGTACCGAATGCAATATTATAGGAGTTTACTGCACACGGTCTATGTACAGGCCAATCAATGAGACCGATTACAATATTATAGGTGCTTACTGCACATCGTCTATGTAAAGGTCAGTCTATAGTACTGAATACAATATTATTGGAGTTTACTGCACACAGTCTATGTAAAGGTCAATTAATGTTACCGAATACAATATTATAGGAGTTTACTGCACATGGTCTATTGAAACATTAGTCAATGGTACAGAGTACAATATTATAGGAGTTTACTGCACACAGTCTATGTAAAGGTCACTCAATGATACTGGATACAATATTATAGGAGTTTACAGCACATGGTCTATTGAAACATTAATCAATGGTACCGAATACAATACTATAGGAGTTTACTGCACACGGTCTATGTAAAGGTCAATAAATGGTACCGAATACAATAAATGTCAGTCAATGGTACTGGATACAATATTATAGGACTTTACTGCACATAGTCTACTGAAATGTTAGTCAATGGTATCGAATAAAATATTATAGGAGTTTACTACACACTGTGTAAAGGTCAATATATGGTTCAGAATACAATATTATAGGAGTTTGCTGCACACGATCTATGTAAATGTCAGTCAGTGATACTGAATACAATATTATCGGAGTTTGCTGGATACGGTCTATGTAAATGTCAGTCAATGCTACTGAATACAAAATTATAGGAGTTTACTGCACACGGTCTATGTAAAGGTTAATCAATGATACCAAATAATATATTATAGGAGTTTGTTGACATGGTCTGTGTCCCCTACACGGTATAAGTATTTCATCATTAAACTATATGATGCTGATCAATGACAATGCAGGGCTGGATTCAGGAATGGCTACACTAGTTAAAGGAGGTACATTAACAGGAAAGGACACCATTGTATAAACTGTCAAGTTGTCTGTAATATCCAAGGGATCATCTACATAGTCTGTGCAGGTAACCCAGACAGGTTTCACAACTCACACATATGACACTTCTGAGAGATGTGCACAGTGTTTGCTATGAGTGACTTTCAATAATGGCGTCCAGCAGGGAATGCAGATTTATTCCTGGAACCATGGATGTTATGATTGAAACCCAAACAACCCCACTAAGCAAGCCTACAACAATGCCAACTCTCAATCTGAGAATATCATTGAATGTCCATTTGGCTTGCTCTAATCAGAGATCCATTGTCTAGACACATCTGGAGGTGCCCTACAATACAACCCAGCAACCTCTGATGAAATGCTTACAGTGTGTTCCATGTGACACAATATAATTATAAGGAAACAGCTTCACCAAGGGCAACAAGGAGCTAGGGGCAGGAACACAGTTCCTGGTACCACAGGCAGGGCCAGGAGCTCCAGCAGATACAATTGAAGAATAGGTGGGGGGGAACCACCAGCCACATATGGTGCTGGCAGACACAGGCCTGCACAATATGCCATTGTTCTGCCTAAGAGGCAAAGGATAACACACACACTCACTGATTGCTTAGTGAAAAATTAAAAGCCTAAGTTCATACAAATATTAAAACTAATGCCTGTGGAACTGCACAATCTTTACTTAACCATGCAATGGTTGTGTTCTATTAGCATCAGATTCTCCCAAAGACACATTTTGTATCTGCAGCATTAAGAAGGTAAGTATAGAACCTGTACATAAAAAAAGCAATAGAGTATCATAATTGATTACTATCATATGCAAATTGTCATAGCCCCTTAAGGTAGAGCATGTCCCAGGTGTACAGTGATAGGTTGTGACTGATGTTTGCAGTATACAGCGATGGATTTTACCCAGTAGTGTGAATCAAGCATTTCAGTTGACTACTGTATATAAACCAGTCAGCAGGTCAATGGTGTCATCGTTTTCACTAGAAACCAGTAAGCAAGGCTTAAGCATTTACTTTGACTGCATTACTAAGAGTACAGAAATGCAATGTGGAACAGCAATTGTATAATCAATCACTCGTAACTTATTCTGAACGATGATTAAAAAATATTCTGAAATACATTTACATTATTTATTTATTGACATTTGGTAACTGGTAAAGTTCACTGGGTCAGAAAACCCATTTTCAGTGGCAGCCTGGGGGAAAAAAGCTCCAGGAATGGTTACAAGACATGGTGTCACATCACATGAGCAAGTATATACAGAGTATCCAAGTTACAATCAGTCACAGTTACAATTCTACATCATAGTATATGCAGAGTATCTAAGGAACATCAGTTACAGTTACAATTCTACAGCATAGTATATATGGTGTCAAAGGAACCTCAGTTACAGTTACAATTATACATCATGGTATATACAGAGTATCCAAGGAACATCAGTTACAGTTACAATTATACATCATAGTGTATACAGAGTATCCAAGGAACATCTGTTACAGTTACAATTATACATCACAATATATACAGAGGATCCAAGGAACATCGGTTACAGTTACAATTCTACATCATAGTATATACAGAGTGTCCAAGGAACATCAGTTACAGTTACAATTATACATCATAATATATATAGAGTATCCAAGAAACATCAGTTACATTTACTATTATACATCATAGTATATACAGAGTATTCAACGAACATCAGTTACAGTTACAATTCTACATCATAGTATATACAGAGTATCCAAGGAACATCAGTTACAGTTATAATTGTACATCATAGTATATGCAGAGTGTCCAAGGAACATCAATAACATTTGCAATTATACATCATAGTAAATAAAGAGTGTCCAAGGAGCATCAGTTACAATTACAATTGTACATCATAGTATGTACAGAGTGTTCAAGGAACATCAGTTGCAGTTATAATTATACATCATAGTATATACAGAGTATCCAAGGAACATCAGTTACAGTTACAATTATACATCATAGTACATACAGAGTATCCAAGGAACATCAGTTAGTTACAATTATACATCATTATATATACAGAGTATCTAAGGAACATCAGTTACATTTACAATTATACATCATAGTACATACAGAGTATCCAAGGAACATCAGTTAGTTACAATTATACATTACAATATATACAGAGGATCCAAGGAACATCGGTTACAGTTACAATTCTACATCATAGTCTATACAGAGTGTCCAAGGAACATCAGTTACAGTTACAATTATACATCATAGTATATACAGAGTACCCAAGGAACATCAGTTACAGTTACAATTTTACATCATAGTATATACAGAGTACCCAAGGAACATCAGTTACAGTTATAATTATACATCATAATATATATAGAGTATCCAAGAAACATCAGTTACATTTACTATTATACGTCATAGTATATACAGAGTATTCAACGAACATCAGTTACAGTTACAATTCTACATCATAGTATATACAGAGTATCCAAGGAACATCAGTTACAGTTATAATTGTACATCATAGTATATGCAGAGTGTCCAAGGAACATCAATAACATTTGCAATTATACATCATAGTAAATAAAGAGTGTCCAAGGAGCATCAGTTACAATTACAATTGTACATCATATTATGTGCAGAGTGTTCAAGGAACATCAGTTGCAGTTATAATTATACATCATAGTATATACAGAGTATCCAAGGAACATCAGTTACAGTTACAATTATACATCATAGTACATACAGAGTATCCAAGGAACATCAGTTAGTTACAATTATACATCATAATATATACAGAGTATCTAAGGAACATCAGTTACATTTACAATTATACATCATAGTACATACAGAGTATCCAAGGAACATCAGTTAGTTACAATTATACATCATAGTATATACAGAGTATCCAAGGAACATCAGTTACATTTATAATTATACATCATAGTAAATACAGATCATACAAGGAACATCAGTTACAGTTACAATTATACATCATAGTATATGCATAGTATCCAGAGAACATCAGTTTCAGTTACAATTATACATCATAATATATACAGAGTATCCAAGGAACATCAGTAACATTTACAATTATACGTCATAGTATATACAGAGTATCCAAGGAGCATCAGTTACAGCTACATTTATACATCATAGTATGTACTGAGTATCCAAAGAACATTTTTATTTATTTTATTTATTTATTGGCATTTGTTAACTGGGTTTGTCCAACTGGGCTTGTGGCCCATTTTCAGTGGAGACTCGAAGAGAAAAACTCCAGTAGTATATTTTTAAACAAGTACAATTTTAAACAATATTGATATAATAGCAGTTATAGCAAAAATATTCACATATGTTGGGTTACATGTATAAAGTTAAAATTGCATTAAAAAGAAGCTTAGTGACATAATTTTACATTGATATAGTTCAATAGGTCAACAATAAAAAATTTTGTTTGTATAAAATTATGCAAATGCATAGTAGACACATTGGAGAGAGAGGTGTAATGAGGTACTAAGTATGGACCTTTTGAGGGTACATAAAGGGATGGAAGACTAGGTGGAGTCATGGCAAGGGCAGGTCCTGGAATTGAGAAAATAAGCTTTTAGTTCATTTTTAAAGTGTGAGGTGAGGGAGATTGAACGTAAGTCAAGGGGAAGTTTGTTCCAAGGATGGGCAAGGGAGTGTTTGTAGAGTAGTTTGCCAACTGATCTTTTTGGGTGGTAGACATCAAGTAATTGTTGTTTAGAAGTACAGAGGGTCCAGGATGGAATGTAAATGGAAGGAAGATAGAGATGGACAGAAAGAGGGCTTATAAAGAATAGAGTGTAGCATATGAGATTGATAAGATAGCAGAAATTGGGGAAGTTCAAATCATTGAAGAGAGTTTAAAGAAATGCAGTGGTGTGAGTTGTATGTGGAGTTAGTAATGAATCTGGCTATTTTATGGTAAGTCTGTTGAAATTTGTTTAGAGTGGAGGCCTTGATATTGTTAAGAACTGGGGCAGCGTATAAGAGGGAGGGGAGGAGGAGTGCCTGGCCCAGGGTAAGTCTAGATTCAGGGGTTAGGAATTTTTTGTTCTGATATAGCAGACCTAGTTTCTGGTTAGTATTTTTATACATTGGAGTATGTGTAGGTTGAACTTTAGTTCATCATCGATAATGACCCCTAGGAGTTTTGTGTGGGTGTCAGGTTGGATAGTTGTATTGTTAGAAGATTTAATAAAAAAGGAGGTTTTGTGATGAGAAAGAGAACAGGGAAGGAAAAGTAGGAGTTTGGTCTTTTTGGGATTTAGGATCAGTAGGTTGTGAGAGAGCCATTGTTCAGTGGATAGTAGGGCTTGTTGGGTCAGGGAGTGTAGTTCAGGAATGTTATTTGAGATGGATATAAGTGTAGACTCACCAGCATACTAAATAAGGGAGGATTTTTTTGCATGAGGTGTAAAGATAATTGGTGAATATGTTAAACAGAACGGGCCCCAAGATGGAGCCTTGGGGAACACCAGTGGAGATGGGAAGGAAAGGTGAGGAGGATGAGAGCCATTCAACAGATTATTCCCTGTCAGATAGGTAACTGTTAAACCAGGCAAGTGTGGAGGGGGGGTAGGTGGAGATTTGCAAGTTTGGATAGTGGTAGAGGATGAGAGACAGTATTGAAGGCTTTGGAGAGATCTAGAAAGAGACAGGAAATTAGTTTATTGTTCTCTAGGGTCTCTGCAATGATATGAGTGAAGGAGAGGAGGGCAGTGGTGGTGCTGTGGTGAGGACGAAATCCATGTTGGGTAAGGGTAAGTAAGTGATGCGTGAGGAGGTGATTGAGAAGTTGTGAGTGAACACATTTTTCTAATATCTTGGAGGGGGGGACAGAATGGCAAAAGGTCGGTAGTTTGAGGGGTCAGTGGAGTTTCCACCTTTATGAAGAGGGATAGTAAAAAAAGATTTCCAAAGGGTGGGGACTGTTGATTCCAGAATAGATCGATTAATTAGTATAGATATAGGATAGGCATCTGAGTCAGCAGCATGTTTGAGGAATGTAGGAGATAGATTGTCAGTGGAAGGAGAGCAAGGTTTTAGCTTGAGTAGTAGAGATTTGATGTAAGCAATGGGAACTGGCTCAAAAGAAAACAAAGTTGCGTTACTGGGACTTGGAGAGGTGGGTGTCGAAATAGAGTTTGGCTTAGAGGTTACCAGATTTTGGATGGAAGAGGTAAAGTGTTTATTCAGGAGGATAGCTGTTTCATGAGAGGAAGAGTTAGGGTATGGGGAGGGATTATAGGGCTTTCCAGGATAGAGGATGTTGTTGAGTCATCAGTTATCATCATCAACATCAGTTACAATTCTACATCATAGTATAAACAGAGTATCTAAGGAACATCAGTTACAGTTACAATTATACATCATAATATATACAGAGTATAAAAGAAACATCAGTTACATTTGCAATTCTACATCATAGTATATACAGAGTATCCAAGGACCATCAGTTACAGTTACAATTATACATCATAGTATATACATAGTATCCAGAGAACATCAGTTACAGTTACAATTATACATCATAATATATACAGAGTATCCAAGGAACATCAGTTACAGTTACAATTCTACATCATGGTATATACAGAGTATCCTAGGAACCTCAGTTACAGCTACAATTATACATCATGGTATATACAGAGTATCCAAGGAACATCAATTACAGTTACAATTCTATATCATAGTATACACAGAGTATCCTAGGAACCTCAGTTACAGTTACTATTATACATCATAGTATATACAGAGTATCCAAGGAACATCAGTTACAGTTAACAATTCTACAGCATAGTATATATGGTGTCCAAGGAACATCAGTTACAGTTACAATTATACATCACAATATATACAGAGGATCCAATGAACATCGGTTACAGTTACAATTCTTCATCATAGTATATACAGAGTATCCAAGGAACATCAGTTACAGTTACAATTCTGCATCATAGTATATACAGAGTATCCAAGGAACATCAGTTACAGTTAACAATTCTACAGCATAGTATATACGGTGTCCAAGGAACATCAGTTACAGTTACAATTATACATCATAGTGAATACAGAGTGTCCAAGGAACATCAGTTGCAGTTACAATTATACATCACAATATATACAGAGGATCCAATGAACATCAGTTACAGTTACAATTCTGCATCATAGTATATACAGAGTGTCCAAGGAACATCAGTTACAGTTACAAATATACATCATAGTATATCCAGAGTACCCAAGGAACATCAGTTACAGTTACAATTATACATCATAGTATATACAGAGTATCCAAGTAACATCAGTTAAAGTTACAATTATACATCATAATATTTACAGAGTATCAAAGAAACATCAGTTAAATTTACTATTATACATCATAGTATATACAGAGTATCCTAGGAACATCAGTTACAGTTATAATTGTACACCATAGTATATGCAAAGTGTCCAAGGAGCATCAGTTACAATTACAATTCTACATCATAGTATGTACAGAGTGTCAAAGGAACATCAGTTACAGTCATAATTATACATCATAGTATATGCAGAGTATCCAAAGAACATCGGTTACAGTTACAATTATACATCGTATATATAGAGTATCCAAGGAACATCAGTTACAGTTACAATTATACATCATAGTATATACAGAGTGTCTTAGGAACATCAGTTACAGTTACAATTATACATCATAGTATA
Source organism: Protopterus annectens (assembly GCF_019279795.1). Classification (NCBI taxonomy): domain Eukaryota; kingdom Metazoa; phylum Chordata; order Ceratodontiformes; family Protopteridae; genus Protopterus; species Protopterus annectens. The sequence continues at coordinate 1,015,768,521 of NC_056737.1, forward strand.
TACAGAGTATCCTAGAAACATCAGTTACAGTTACAATTATACATCATAATATATACAGAGTGTCTTAGGAACATCAGTTACAGTTACAATTATACATCATAGTACATACAGTGTATCCAAGGAGCATCAGTTACAGTTAGAATTATACATCATAGTATATACAGAGTATCCTAGAAACATCAGTTACAGTTACAATTATACATCATAATATATACAGAGTGTCTTAGGAACATCAGTTACAGTTACAATTATACATCATAGTATATACAGAGTGTCTTAGGAACATCAGTTACAGTTACAATTATACATCATAGTATATACAGAGTATCCTAGAAACATCAGTTACAGTTACAATTATACATCATAATATATACAGAGTGTCTTAGGAACATCAGTTACAGTTACAATTATACATCATAGTATATACAGAGTATATACAGAGTTGACAAGTTTTTGAATGGTTTCTATGAAGTGTGTGTTGAAAGCCTGGGCAATTCTAGCAGATCTTTCTCATGGGATGATGTAGGTTTTTGTTGGTTTCCAGGGCTAAGGAGTGAGGTGATAGATTTCCAGAATATTTGGGGATTGTTGTTTTGGGAGTCTAGTTGAGTGGAGAAGTAGTTTCTTTTGTTGGTAATAAGTATACTTTTAGCAGTGTTACGGAGTTGGAGTTGTCTGTATTTTATTTCATTTTGTGGGATTCTATTTTTACACCATTCACTCCATGCTCTGTCCTTAGCAATGAGTATCTGTTCAGTATGTTTTGTTAGCCAAGGGGCATGGTTATGCTTAATTCATTTTGTTTGCATAGGGTGAGACTGTTGAGAATATTAAGAAAGACATTATTGAAATACTCTACTGTTTCATCCAGTGGAAGTATTTTAGTTGGGTACCAGTTCTGGGCATTTAAAGTGTCTATAAATACCGTTTGACAGAAATGGGTAAGCTTTCTAGACATTTTATATAGATGGTCTTTTGCTGTTTGTATTTGGGTTCTGTGAGTGAAGGCAGGTAGATGGTTGCTAGAGATACTTGGGGGGGGGTTCCTGTGTGAGTGTATTTGTGGGGGTGTGAGATGAGAATCCATTCAAAGGTAGATTCAGTTTGTTTATTTACTATATGTGTGGGATCTGTAATGAGTTGGGTAAACCTATACAAGCTTATACTATTAGAGGGGTATTTAGAGATGAGAGTTTGACAGTTTATATTAGCATCACCTAGAATAATGGTTTCATTTGAGATATTTTGGGTTGCCCAAGAGAGAAAATCTTCTAAAATGGGTATATTTTGTCCTGGGGGAATGTATAGTACTACAATACAAATGTGTTTTTTTTTGTTGATATGGAGTATTGCTGGTAATAGTTATATGTTTCTGAAAGTTGGAACAGGTTTGGAAAATTGTCTAATAGTTATTGAGTCATGGTAGATTACTGCAATGCCACCTCCTTTTTTGTGGAGATGGTCATTTCTAAGGATGTTGTACCCTGGGGGGGATTATTTCAGTATCAAATATATGTACTTTCATCCATGTTTCAGTAAATGCAACAACATCTGGGGTGTATAGAGAAAGCCAGGCTTGGAATTCAGTGGTTTTATTATGTTTGCTACGAACATTGGCTGTTATTATGAATAGGTTTTGGGAATAGGAGCTTTGGGTGTGGGTTGGAGAGTTGTTTGGACCAGGGTCAGGATCAATGTTTCCACATTGGGTGAGGACCTGAGCATGTGTTATTTGTTTAGAGTAGTGAAAGGTTGGGAAGTGGGGTATTAAAGGAAAGTTCTGAGAAAAAGCATTAGCTATCCACTCTGTGCATCAGAGATATATGCTACTGAAGTCACAAGGAAATGTGCAAAGGGCAGGACACAGTCATCATCACTTGCACAAGGTAGGAGGGACAGGAAGGCAAGTCTGACACCAAACAAGTGATTGTGTGCAAGTAAAACATAAATTTATTCCTTAAGAATAAGGAGGGTTATGGCTGACAAAGTTTGCAGATGACTGCAAACTGGGCGCCATAGTAGAAAACACATCTGACACAGATATCCTTCAGAAGGGTCTCACAGAAATGGATAACTGGTGCCAGAGCCACGGCCTAAAGTTAAATGCCAAAAAATGCATAGTCATACCCTTCGGGAAAAACAAGGTTACCCCTAGCTACCAAATAGGTGGCAATCCACTGAGCACAGAAGAAGTTATCAGGGACCTGGGGACCCAGGTTGATAGTAGTCTGTCATTCGACACCCATGTAGCTAAAGTAGTTAGGAAGACCTTCTACATTGCCCACCTTATCATGAAGGGATTCTCATCTAGATCAAGGGAGGTCATAGTCTCCCTTTACTCATCACTCATCAGACCAATGATTGAGTACAATGCCCCATTCGGAATGTATCTGACCCGACACTTGCAGCAGCTGGAGAGGCCACAAAAGTTCCTCACCAAAAGGATAAAGGGTCTCAAAAATCTGTCCTATGCTGCCCGACTGAAAGAACTCCAGCTCTATTCAGTCGCTGACCTCTAGCTCAGAGATGAACTTTTCTTAACATACAAGGCCATGTCAAACCCAGATTTGATGAATATGCTTCACCTCAAAAATCTAGATCCATCAGAGCCACAAGGCGGAGACTTAAACCTCGACACGGCTATTAATAGGACGTGCTGGAGGGATAGATTCATCACCCAAAGACTCCCTATGCTGTGGAACAAAATCCCGGTACATGTGAGGCAGAGCACCACGCTGGCCTTGTTCAAGAGAAATCTTGACCAATGGATGGGAGATCGCAGATATACCCCAGGGATTACCTCAGTGTCACTGCTCGACAGAGGCACAGCAAAATAAGGGGTATAGTTCCCCATACTAAAGGGGTGGCGTAAGCCACAAAACGATGGGCTAGGCTTGTAAATGCCCTTGGGCAGATAGCCTAGTATGAACCTATGAACCTATGAACCTATAAGAATCCAATTTGTAGGGCCAGTAGCAAGATATGTATAGCAGTCAACTGTACTTCTTAGATACGTTGTGTGTGTGAGTATGTGTGCGTGTGTGTGTGTGTGTGTGTGTGTGTATGTGTGTGTGTGTGTGTGTGTGTGTGTGTGTGTGTGTGTGTGTGTGTGTGTGTGTGTGTGTGTGTGTATGTGTGTGTGTGTGTGTGTGTGTCTGTCTGCATGAACACAATCAAGCACTGCCCTAGCACTATGTTCTGGCATATTGGACAGATGTGAGCCATGCATGGTGGACTAGTCACTTCAGAGTCATCCCCCACTGACCACAAGCACTACCTCTGCCAGGAGTTGCACTGTTAATTCCACAGACCTGGCTAGAATTTGAGGTGCTACCTGAACATGACTGATGTCTGCTGGATGAGCTCTCATACTGAATACATCTTGGATCATGACTACATAGCCTACAGCTTTTGGATGTGGATACTGCAATCACTGATGGAGCAGTGGAAGTAGTGGTACTACAGAAGAAGGACCTTGCATGGCCAAATTGTCCAACACCAGAAGATGTAGCAGCTCCCTGATGATGTATATGCCAACCCTTTCCAAGCAGATGTTCCATTACCCTATCAAGTGTGTCATTCATCCTGCCCAAGGAGTCACCCACACAATTCAAGCATTCCCACATGTCAGAATGCACAATATTCAGTACTCACAGCATCTGTTCTGAGGCCCTAGTGGAGCATACCTGTGCTTCTATGATGCCCTAGACATACATCATGCGGTATCTACTGACACACCAATGTCAGGAGGAGGGTGGATAGTAGGTCTGCTCTGGGAATCACTAACATCCCACTTGTGTGGCACCTCACCCTTGCAATGGCTATGGGGAGAGTCAGCTAGTTCTGCAACTGGAGTAACCATACTACCCTGATTAAATCTTTCACCTTCAACCTGTCCTATGTCTGAAGTCTCTGTACCATGAGTATGGTTAGGCATGATGACTGTATCTGAAATAGGAGCAGGAGATGTTGTAGGCACAACCTTAGTGTGAGGCTGATCCTCTGCACCCCCAGACTGTGACTCTCCATTGCTGCCCTCATCATCAAAGGCTACTGAGTTCCACAATGCACCTGTGATGACCAGTAATCAATACAACAAAGAGAGAAATAGAATAAAAAATGATCAAACTTATGTTATGTGAAACGTATATTAAAGATTAAGAGCTGCGAATGCAATGAAAACAAATAACTTTGTTATACGCATCTACCTTTTGTACATCAATAAGAATGCAGAAGGAGTGCGTACCATGCAGGTAGTGGTGCAAAAAGAGAACCAGATGTGCCTGGATACAAATCAGGGAGATGAAACACACATGATGAGCATCACTTTGCATATTTCATCACTTGTTAGGCCTGACTATAAAGCAGTCTCCTTTGAAATAAACCTGAAACCAGAGAAGCCTTCCGCACAAGATACCTTAAAACATTTCTTTAAGACGAATTACCTACTCATAAGTGATACATTGGCAACCAAACCCAGTTAACTCAACTGAATACGCAGAAATGCACAAAACTACACTATACCAGCATGTAAATAGCTACATTATGTGGCTGTACCCATAGGAACAAATGCAGGGCAAACCACAGAAACAAATGCACATGGTGAAACCACAATATCAACAAGCTTTATAATAAAAGGAAAGGAAGCTTGACCAAAACTAAGAAGATTAATTCCCAGGATGTTAGAGCCCTTGTCAATATAATAAACAAATGGCTCAGGATCTTTATAAAACCCACCAAAGGCAAGTTTGAGGCTAAAATAGCTACCCAAGCCAAAGACAGTCACAAGGTATATTTTAGTATGTTCATAATCTCAAAAGCACAATGCACTGAGCTGATTGAGAATGATATGAACTACACTGAGACTGAATATATAATGAGCCAACTGGTTGATAAATTTAGATCTAACTTTACCCCGCTCTCCCACTTGGTCTGTCCCTCAAGATATACTTTAAACTGGCTCTACTGCTGATATCACACAAAACAAGTGTTATCAAAAGCAAAATAAATCAAGATGTAGCCACACCATAAGGAACACTGTGCAATCTCAGCCTCCATACAGGTTTTATACTAAGTAACTGGAGAATAGCTACAGTCTTTCCCCTACATAAGGGAGGACCTTCCACAGACACAGGCAATTACAGGCCCATAAGTCTGACCAGCCTCATATGCAAAGCCATGGAAAGATTTATTATGGAGTTAATTAATCAGGACATGGAGAATCTTCATGGATTTAAGGGCTTATACAACCTTGTGGATTTTTTGAATAGGTCACCAAAGCAATGGTTGAAAACAAAATAGTATACACCGATGCCTCAACCTGGTCAAAGCTTTTGACACAATTCCCCTCTCAGGCATAGTATAAAAACTAAATAAACTGGGAGTAAACCCCCATGTCTTCTGCTGGATTAACAACTTTCCCATAGATAGGACGCAGATAATCACAACAGAGTAAGTTACCTCCACAAAGAGGCCAGTCACTGGTGGAGTTCACCAGGGTTCTGTGCTGTAACCTCTCCTGTTTGACATCTACTTTTCTGAAGTAAATGTCAAAACCAAAGGTCGCTGACTAAGTTTGTAGATGAATGTAAGCTAGGAGCAGTAATTGAATCCCCAAATCACTTAGCTATCCTTTGGGAAGGTTTGCATCAAATTAATTACTGTTGTCAAAGTCATGGTCTGAAACTATTTGGCAAAAAATGCATTATCGTATCCTTTGGGAACTCATCTACCCCAGAGAACTACCACATTGACAATATGTCCCTAAGAGTTGACCCAGTTGTTCAGAATTTAGGACAGTGACATTACTTTTGACCAACATGTGTCTATTGTTGTAAGAAGGCCCTTATACATTGTACAGCTTATGAACAAAGGGGTTGTGTCTAGATCTAAGCATGCCATTGACTCTCTTTACTTAGCCGTCATTGAATATAATGCCCCTTTTGGCATGTATATGTCTAGACACATGCAAAAACTGGAACACCCACAGAAATACCTTACCACAAGGATACAATGCTGAAACAAAATGCTTTACATGGACTGACTCACAACCCTGTTGCTATACTCAGCATCTTACAGACTGCTAAGAGGTGACCTGTGTCTGGCATACAAGACATCCTCTGACCGAATACGGATGGACATACTGCACATCAGAAAGTCAAACTGCACCAGAAATACCCAGTCTAAGGATCTAAACCTCCTCTGCAACATCAACTGAATGGTTTGGAGTAACAGGTATATTTTGCAGAGAATACTGCTGCTGAAGAACAGACTTCCCATCCACACAAAGTTCAGCCATGTACATTTTCATGTATAACTTAGATATATGAATGGGAAACAGAAAAGTTACCCAAGACTGCCCCCTGTACTACTAATGGACAGAGGTAAGACAACAATTTAATTATATTGCAGACTTAGAAGTTGTACAATAGACACACTTGTGTTGTTTCCTAAGTCAGCCCCAATATCATTAATACTGTGTAAATCCTGTGCTGAGCTGCCTGGATCTCAGACAGTGGACAGGAATACCTCTCTTTCAGTCAGTGGTTGCTCAGTAGCAGGACTGCTCCCCATAGCCATACATTCATTGGCAACTGCAGATGGCCAACATCTCACCACTGAGATAATAACGTGATTATATTACTATCCATATTTATTATTATGGAATACAGAACAACTGTTCACTTGTTAAGAAAAAAGTGAAAAAAATTAATTTTGGAAACCTTCTGCAGGGCAAACTAGCCTGGTGCCTGTGCGCATCTGTCATGACTCAGGATAGTACTCAGTGAATACATTTCCACTGTATGGTAACTTCCCTGTGGCACAAGGTGTGAGTAAAATGAGATTAGAGACACAGGACAGCTGATACAGGGTTAAAATCCATAAAGAGGGGGTCAGAATATCATCTGCCACAACATTTTGATTAGGAATTTAACAATAACTCTAAATGCAAATGAGTATCATAATTATGTTTGTTGCAACAAACATATCATTACTGCATTTTAGAGAAACCCTGTATAATGCATGTAGATGTAGTTTGGGACAAACTATGTTGTTCTGGTCCTATGAGCAGGGGTAAAAGGGGGTGAGTATAGATGTTAGGAATTAATTGGAGTCTTTGGATGTAGGTTAGACAGTGGGATTGTAGTGGTGAAAGGGTTAAAATGAAAGGGAGAGGTAAAGGGAAGTGATGTAGGGGTGGGAGGTACTTAGAATTAAGTGGTAGGGTTTAAAGGAAGTAGGTTCATTTTGGCATGAGTTGGTGGTGAAATAACAGCTCGTTCATGTCCAGATGACCTGTAAGTATTGTAAATTTAGGTAGGCCTTGGATGGTGGGGAGAGAGGGGTGCTAGGCTAAATGAGTTAGTCCCCCCCCCTTTTTTTTTGGTGTTTCTCTGTCTCCTTCGGGGTTTCTAGTGGTTAGCGTTAGTGAATTTGATGGGGGATGGGGTTGGGGAGTCTAGGGATGTGGCAGGAATTTGTAGTATGGAAGTTTTGTTGAGAGGGTTATTGAGAAGAAAATGTGTGTGAGTGCATGGTTGGCGGGTAGTATCCATATGAGTGTGGTGCTTGGCTTACCTGGGTACAGGTTTTGATTCCCTGGGGGTCCAGCAGGCAAGGGTTTGCTGAGGTTGCTCACTTGTGGTCCGGTGGTGTCTCCGGTTTATTTGTTGGGCCCATCGCTGTCTTGGTACTCAATAGGGTCATGCGATCGGGTGGCAGCCATGTGGCTCGGCGGCCTGGTTGTTGTTGTACATCCTGGTAGTTGCTGGAGGCTGTTTTGTTCTTTTTGGCAGTTACAGACTCATTAGCATTGGGATAGTGGTTGAAGGATCTCTTTGTGCACCCTGGTGGGTTCATGCAGTTCTTTGGCTGTTGTCTGGTCTTATGGGTCATGCTGACAGTTTTTGCGCATGTGTGATTAAGGTAGCGGCAGTTAAGGCTAATCAGTAATGGCTCCACTGAATCGTTTGTATAGGTGGTAGTGGTTGGAGGATCCCTTAGTGCTCCCTAGTGGGTTCATGTGGTTCTGTTGCTGTTCTGCGGTCATTTGGTTTGGACCAATGATTTGCACATGTGCAGTTGAGGCAATGACCATTAAATCTAGTTTGGCCAAGGATTTTACTGTGAAACGAGGAGAAGTAGGGGATTCCAGGCTCATTCGCTGGACGGAGGTATTGACTGGTTGGATTTTGCTTGAGATTGGCTGTGCCGCTACAATGGATGTGGGTAGAATATAGGCATCATTTTTTTTTTATGTTTTTATAGCAGAGTTTTAGAGGTACATCCACATGGGGTGAGTCACTGGGTGAATATGGACAAGATTCCACTCTGTTGACCATACTTGTATTTATGGATTCCAATTAATTTCCTGTGGGGTCATTAGCTACAGTTTGTTTTATCTGAAATTGGTTAGTAGCTGAAGTGTGTATAGCTGCAGGGTGTGTAGCTGCAGTGTATATAGCTGAAGTGTGTGTAGGTGAAGTGTGTGTAGATGAAGCATGTGTAGCTGAAGTGTGTTTCAGGGAGCTGTAATATTTTAATTCATGTATATAATGTATAAGTGCAATAGTTTAGTGGCTAGAGTGTATGCCTTGCATGTAGTTATTCACGGTTTGTCTCACCAAAGTCATTTCCATTTTATGGAAACAGAAAAGGTATATTATGGCTAGACCCAAAGGCTGATTTCTCATGAGTAAAGAGACAGGCTACAACTTCAGTTGTTTTTTCAATAATTTGGAAAAAGTGAGCTCTCAATGGTGCCTTTTTTCATGAAAGGATTTGCATTTGAATAATAATACATTCCTAGAGGGGGGTTGCTCTCAGCTGAAGGGTAGAGGTAGGTAGGGGAGTTGGTGAAGGGAGGTAGTGCATAGGGCAAGGCAATATAATAGGGGTTGCGTGTTGGAATAGGGCAGTTTGGTTCATGGAGCAGCATTAATATTATGTGTTTCTTTCTTACAGATGGCTAATTTACTGGGATTACGTCAGTGATGGCAAACTATTGTGGCCCAGGTGGAAGAGTTATTTCAAGAGGTGGTGACGTCTGAGGTGGTAATGGAACCAGAACAGGCTCTGGGTCGGAAGAGGCGGTGCTCCATGGTGAGAACCACAGCTAGGGGGAAAAGACAGCAGACAGCGAAGCAGGCGGTTGCAGTGGATACACCAGCTCCCAGTATGTCTCAAGATGAAGGTGCAGGTAATGGCTTTACTTCAGCAGTATTGGCTGGGGAGCTAGATGTTGAGGATTGTGAGGGTGGTAGGTATGAAGAACAACTGTTAGATGGGGACCTTGGGGGAGGATTGCAAGCAATAGAGGGTGCTCAGAGGGGGCTGGTACAGGGAGCCAGGTATTCTGTCAGAGATGCAACTGGGGTGGGTGTAGGTTTTGGGGACACTTCAGTTTTAGACTCGGAGGTAGGCTCTGACTTTGGGCTGCAGCCGGGGGACTGGTTAGCCACCTAATGTTTAGGACAAGAGGCAAGAGTGTTTTTTCTGACTCTGCACATTCTGGGATCGGTCAAAGAAAGAATTTGGAAAGGTGAGTATGTGGATTTGTTTGAGCTGATCGATGCAGAAGGGGTCCAACGGTTAGTGGAGGTAGAGTCGTCTAATAGCAAGGATTTGCTGGCGGCTTTAGCGGCATTGGAAAGGAAGAGGGTAGGTAAGCTTCACCCTAGGATGTGGGATAATTGGGTGGTTGGCTTTATTTACTTTATGTGCTGTATAGCTGGAGAAGGATGGGTCATTGGCCTTGCCTCTTCTAGGATATTTCCTTACCATTCGGGAGGTGCAATGGTTAAGGCTGGGAAATGCGTGGCTTTGGTATGATCAGCGTTTCCACAAATGGAAGGCTGTGGACCAGTCACTATGTTGGGAGGTGCATTATCCAGCTATATTGTTAGTGAGTCTATATTAGAATCGCGAAAGACGAAAACTGCGAATACATAAATGTCGACACATAATGAGCGAACTACCAGAAGAGAGAACCATCAGAACAGCAAAAGGCAAAATATCGAATGGATTTGTTCAGCCAGTAGGGCGATTCTGGGGATAAGTGTATATATCCTTTTCCCCACTGTAGTATGATCTCGGAGTTGGTATATTTAGGTAGGGTGGTGTGTGGGGCGTAGCTCCTCACATGGGAGGTGCTGGGGGGGGCAAAAGTGTGTCTTGTTATTGTTTTTTGTAGTTCATTTAGGTATACATACATGGCTCTATTGGTTAGGGAAATCAGTTTGATATTTTGCCTTTCGCTGTTCTGGTGGTTTGCTCTTCTGGTAGTTATGTGTCAATGCTTTTGTATTCGCAGTTTTTGTCTTTTGCAATTATAATATAGACCCATGGTTAGCAACGATGATGGATAGTTATGGTGGCTTTAACGGAAGGTTGACCGGGGAGAAGCAGTGGGCGTTTGTTGGTGTTTTGATAGTGGTTCTTTTTCATGGGTGGGGTGCAAATTTGCACACATTTGCTCAAGATGCGGAGGGAGTCATTCGGCCATTTGCAGTGGTCGGCAAGACCTTTCCACGTGAAACTCCAATGTTATGGCTCGTGAGGGTGGATTTGGTGGGTGAAGCTTCGCCTCACAGGGGTTTCAATCGGTTCAGGGTAGGGGTTATTTTCATGGGTCCTGGGGACTTGGGTTCTTTAGAGGCAATAGAGGAAGAGACACCATTCTCCATTAAGGTGGAGGTCATGCAGGGTATGCTTTGCTGGTTTCCTGGCTTTGCCATCAAGAATGGAGATATTACAAGGATTTCAGTGGGGGTTTCCAATAAAATCCAGCATGGGAGGGGGTGGGGGGGTTACAAAACCTGAGAACAGTTCAAGGTAAAGGGGACATCTTGGAAGTTTTGGTGGAGAAGGAGTGTCCAGCGGGACATTTATTGGGTCCTTTTGATAGTCTGACTTTCAGTAGTTACAAGGTGTCTCCTTTGGGGATTAGTGCCGAAGAAACAGGCCGGGGAATTCAGATTGATACATCACTTGTCGCATCTGAAAGGGAATTCAGTGAATGATTTTATTGTGGATGAGGAGGTTAGGGTGCATTATGCATCCTTGGATAATGCTGTGAAAGTGATCAGGGAATTTCGGGAGCCATGGCTGGTTAAGGTTGACACTGAGTCGGCTTTTCGCTTGTTGCCTATTAGGAGTGAGGATTGCCATTACTGGGGATGAGGGTAGGCAATAAGTACTACTTTGACAAAGCTATGCCTATGGGTTGTTCAGTGGCATGTGCAGCTTTTGAGAAGTTCAGTATGGTATTACATTGGATTTGGCAGCAGACACTGGGAACTCAAAAGGCAGTACATTATTTAGATGATTTTCTGCTGGTGGGCGAAGGAAGTGTAGGAGCACAGGTGGGGTTGCGGAAGTTTGTGAGCATGTCTGAGGAGTTGGGGGTACCAATGGCTTAACATAAGATGGAAGGTCAGGTGAGAGCCTTAGAATTTCTGTGATTAATGGTTGATGTGGACCGGGGACTGTTTTGTCTATCCGAGGATAAGATAGAGAGGCTTTGGTCGGTTATACATTTGGTGTTGGGCAAGGATAAGATTCAGATTCGATCAGTCATGGAGTTGTTGGGGCTTTTGAATTTTGCCTGTCGAGCTGTGCAATCAGGGCAAGCCTTTTGTAGGTTGGTGGCTTTTATGTTGAAAGGTGGTCGGAGTAAACGGGTCTATACTAGATCAGCGAACGCTTAAAGAAGCGAATGCTGATTGATTGACCTTATTTTAGCGAATGTTCAAAATATCGAAGCAACAGAAACCCGAATTTTTTCCTAGGGAAAGAATTTGGTTGTCCTTTTCTGTTGCTTCGGTATTTTCAGTGCTGTGGTGGAAAGTTATGGGTCGGATTCAGGTAAGTGTGCGATTGTGTGGATGTGAGTGTTAGGGTGGGTTAGGTGAGTTAGGGTTAGGGAGCGGGTGAGGTGAGTGTGAGATAGTGATGGACCTTTGGGTTAGGGTTTGGGTTAAGGTAAGTGGATAGTTAGTGGTGTGTGCATAGTTTACTGTAGGGTTAGGTGTCAGATTTTATGTGTATGTGTGTGGATTTCTGTTTGTTTGGTGTGCTTGTGTTGTGTGTATGTGTTTTGGATCAGCAATTTTTTTCCCTAGGAAAAAAATCGCTGATCTGACAGTTCAAGATTGTAAGCTTTCGCTTACATAAGGTCGATCAATCAGCGTTCGCTTTTTTAAGCGTTTGCTGATCTAATATAGACCCGGAGTAAACATCATTGGGTTAGGGTGACCAAACTGGTGAAGGAGGACGTGGTGTTGTGGGATGGCTTTGTGCAACAATTTAATGGGATCTCTTCTTGGCAGTCTGACTGGGTTGGGCAGGAGGAACTTCATTTATTTACTGATGTAGATGGGGGTGCTGATATGGGGGCCTATTTTGGGGGTCTGTGGTTTGTTGCTGAATAGCCTCAAGATTAGAAGGAGGAATGAAGGCTTGAAAACAAAACACGTGCAACACATATCTCACAAAGCCAGTGTGCCAAACAGTCACAGCCCTTAAGGCTAAACAACATACCTGATACACTTGTAATAGGTGACTCTATCGTCAGGCACACTGACGTCCCACTCAGCAGGCTAGATCCGCCACATAACACAAGCACTCAGGTCACTCCAAGGCAAGTACAAATAGGACTCAGTCATTGTCCATGCTGGTGTGAATGACCTGAGACGTACCTCCCTGAACTACATGAAAAGAGACATAGAGGAGCTCTCTGAGCATGTAGCCCAGGCCGGTATGACCCTGACCTTGAGTAGCATCTTACCCTCACCAAGAATGATGCCACAATATGAAGACAAGATGATCAATTTCAACAATTGGCTTAAGTATTGGTGTCATTCAAAGGGGATCCAATGCCTGTCATCCTGGGATGATATGCTCGACAAGCCACGATGCTTCCCAAAGGACGGCTTGCACCTGTCACCCCTGGGCTTTCGGATATTGGCAAAGGCTCTTGCTACCCCCATAGTGCCTTTTTTAGGCAAGGCTCAAAAGACAAACCCACCTCCATAGGTATCACAAGGGATAAGAAACTAAGAGTAATGCTACTCAACGCCAGAAGTCTAAACCTCAAGATGCACGCACTCGGAACTCTCCCTAGCATGGAGAATGTCGATATCTGTGCAGTAACAGAAACCTGGTTCAGGGCTCACCCAGCACTACCAGGTTATAACTCATACCATGCTTTTCAGCCCCAAAACTTGGACCGTACTACAAAAGGAGGGGGAGTATCAATATTCATCAAAGATACCCACACCTCCAGATTGGTGGCACAGTACGAAGCATCAGAGACTATCCATGTGCAACTAACAGTGGGTAAAACTGCCTTCCAGTTTATAGCCTGCTACAGACCACCCTCCCAAACCCAGGAACCCCACTCGGCCTTCCTAAGAACACTGGAAAATATGAAGGTCTCTCCAAACACCATTATATTGGGCGACTTCAACTACCCAAACATAGACTGGGAGCATTACTCTATCTCCAACACCCTACCCCAAAGGTTCCAAGAATTCATGAACTCAAATGCTATGGAACAACTTGTTACCACTCCCACAAGAGGGGAAAGCATACTGGACCTGATCATCACCAACATGGGGACTCTATGCTCCAGACCAGAAGTGTATCCTTCACTGGTAAGATCAGACCATAAACTAATCCAACTGGATATTCACATCCTGACTCCACCCCCTGCCCAGAAAACCACAGTGAAAAACCTCTCTAAAGCAAATTTCACACTCCTCAAAACCGAGGTGGAATCCTTCAAAGCCCCCGGGCCTGTGGAAAATACGTCCCAGACCGCAGAATCCTTTATAAATGCATTCTATGAACACCTTCAGGAATGCATGGATCATGCAATCCCAAATAAAACCAAGACCCAATCCTCCAAAGGCAGATGTCCTGTCTGGTGGACCCCAGCCATAAACAAACTATACAATAGAAGGAGGAAGCTACTACATGATAGAGCAAAATCCCAAAAAGGGAAGGCATCTCTGATCACTATTAGCAAAAAACTACGGGCACTCATAAAAATCGTCTAAGGCCAGCTTCAAGATAAAAATTGCACAGGATACTAAGGATAATCGCAAGGCTTTCTTTATTTATGTTAGGAACCTGGGTGGGAATTCCCAGATATGCTCAGAATTAGTCCAAAATGACAAAAAATACACCAAACCCACAGACATTGCCAACATCCTAGCTGACAGGTTCAGCGCAAACTCCCCCCCTCCTCCCCACCAAAAGGGCAAATATCTATCCCAGCAGAGTGCTGCCCCCCTGACATCTCAGGTGCTCAGGTAAGAGCCGCCCTCTCCAAAGCAAAAAACACAGCATCAATGGGACCAGACGGTGTCCCGGGCTGCGTCCTACATGAACTCCAAGAAGAGCTAAACCCAAACATAAAACTACTGTTCAATCTCAGCCTTACTACAGGATATGTACCCAAAGAGTGGTGTACAGCAACAGTGGTCCCTCTCCACAAAGGTGGTACCTCAATGGACCCTGGAAACTATCGCCCCATAAGCCTGACTAGCTTGGTCTGCAAAGCTATGGAAAGGATCATCATGGACCTCATAAATAAAGATATTGGGGACCTACAGACACTGGCTCCTACTCAGTTCGGCTTTGTTAAGGGCAGATCCTGCCTCTTAAACTTGGTCGACTTCTTTGAAACCGTCACCAAGGCCATTGACAAAGGGAAGGTGGTCCACACAGCCTACCTGGACCTCACAAAAGCCTTTGATACAATACCCCACTCAGGCATTATAGATAAGCTCACCAGCTTAAATATAAACCCCTATGTCACTAGATGGGTTGCAAACTGGCTCAAGGACAGAACCCACATGGTTAGAATTGCTGGAGCCATGTCAGACTCCAAACCAGTTACAAGTGGCATCCCACAAGGCTCAGTCCTGGGACCTCTCTTGTTCGGTATATATTTCTCAGAGGTAAAGGCCAACACGGAAGGACTGTAGCTGACCAAGTTCGCAGATGACTGCAAACTAGGCGCCGTAATCGACTCTCCAGCTGACACAAGCATCCTCCAAAAGAGCCTCATAGAAACAGACAACTGGTGCAAGAGCCATGGCTTCAAGCTAAACACCAAAAAGTGTATAGTCATCCCCTTTGGCAAAAATAAAGTGCCCACAAATTACCACATAGGTGGTAATCCATTAAGTACAGAAGAAGTAATTAGGGACCTGGGGACCCAAGTTGATAGCAATCTCTCATTTGACAACCACGTGGCCAAAGTGGTTAGAAAAACATTTTATATAGCCCATCTAATCATGAAGGGATTCACATCTAGATCAGGGGAGGTCATTGTGCCTCTTTACTCATCCCTCATCCTGCCCATAATCGAGTACAATGCCCCTTTTGGGATGTACCTTACCAAACTCCTGCAGCAACTGGAAAGACCCCAAAAGTACCTCACCAAGAGGATCAAAGGGCTCAAACAGATGCCATATGTTGCCCGGTTAAAGAAACTCCAGCTCTACTCAGTGGCATACCGCCTGCTCAGAGGCAATCTGTGCCTGACGTATAAAGCCATGTCCAACCCGGAATTAAGGGACATGCTGCACCTCAAAAAATCCAAATCCCATCGAGCTACCCACTCGAGAGACTTGAACCTCAGCACTGAAATAAATAGGACATGCTGGAGGAACAGATTCATAACCCAGAGGCTCCCTTCACTCTGGAATAAAATCCCAGTCCAGGTTAGGCAGAGTCCCTCATTGACTCTCTTCAAGAGGAATCTTGATGAGTGGATGGGAGATCATAGGTTTACCCCGGGTATCACTTCTGTGTCACTATTAGACAGAGGCACAGTATACTAACCTCAAAAAAGGGCATAGCAAAATTAATTTAAAATGGGTGGCGAAAGCCAAACATACTTTGGCTAGGCTTATAAATGCCCTAGGGCAGATAGCCTAGTATGAACCTATGAACCTAAGTGGCCTTTCTAGAGTTGATGCCTATATGGGCAGCTTCTGTGGTGTGGAAGGAGCATATGAGGGACAAACGAGTAGTTTTTCTTTCAGACAATATGGCTGTTGTGAGGGTATTACAAAAGAAGACGGCTAAGTCAGACTTGTTGCTGGTATTATGTAAATTGGTTTTGCAGAGCCTCTTAATAAATTTTTTCCAATGCAGGTGTGCATGTGCCTGGCGTAAAAAATGAGATTGCTGACAGCTTGTCCCAATTTCAGTTTTGCAGGTTTTGAGGGTTGGCTCCATGGGCAGAGGAAGTGCCAGAACCCCTGCCGGAAAAGATGTGGAATCTTGGGTCAAGGTAGCCAGGCGGTTGTTGCAGCATTCCTGGGCACCTTCTACAAGGAAGGCAAATGGTAGGGCTCTTTCTGATTTTAATCAGTTTGTTTTGCAGTTGTCAGAAGAGGAGGGGGTGTGGTTGGAGGAATTACTGTTGAGATATGTCGCTCGTGCTTGGGGGATAGGCAAGGCTTTGCAGATGGTCAAGGTGGATTTGGCAGCTATTAGCATTTTTGCTAAGGTAGCAAGGTTGCAAGAATTCACCAAGTCTTGGACATTAGGGCGAATGTTGAGGGGTTGGGGGAGAGTGGTGGTGAATGTAGGGACATTTGATGGCCACTTACAAGGGTTATATTGAAAGTTTTGTTGATGGTTAGGGTTATTACAAGGGGGGTTCTTTGGATTACTTCATGTGGGGCACATTATGTACATGGTTATATTTTGGTGCCTTCCTTGTTTCTGAGTTGTTAGGTTCGTTATGTTGGAAGGATGTTATCACAGGTGATGGAGAGGTTACTATTGCATTAAGGAAGAATAAGACAGATCAATTAGGTAGGAGATTCTTGGTGGTGATTAAACCTGACAGGAATACTAGCCTTTGTCCAGTAACTTGGGCTAAAGAATTCAAGAGGAGGTGGAAGGGCAGTGTAGATGAGTTAATTTTTTGTTGAATGGATGGGAAGGTGGTGTTGAGTAGTAGATTCATATGTTTGGTGAGGAGGGTTTTACATTGTATGGGATTTCCAGTGGACAGGTTTGCAGCTCTCTCTTTCAGGATTGGTAGGGCTTCAGATTTAGCTAGAGAGAGTAGTTCCATTGAAGTTATTAAGAGATTGGAAAGGTGGTCTTCAAATGCATTCTTATCATATATTAGATAAAGTTGTTGGCTTGATTAATAACTTTATTTTCTTTTCTTTTAGGGAAGCAGATTATCATCTTGGGGCATTCGTATATCCACTGGGCGGAGAAGCATGTGTTAGTCAGGGGAGATGGGATAAATTTGGGTTTATCACATTTAGGGTGGTCAGTGACTTGGCATGGGGTTAGGGGTCTTAGGTGGGATAGGTTGCTGCATGAATTTGAGAAGGTTAAATTGAAGGTGGGGTGTCCTTGTATACTAGTAATTAATTTGGGGGGGCAATGATTTGGGCATTCTTTCCAAAATGTGATTAGTGGATATTATTCTTCAGGACTTGCTGAGATTACAGGCATTGTACTCTAGTATGGAAATTGTTTGGCCAGAGTCGGTACCTTGTTTGTGTTGGAGGAATGCTTATAGTTATAGGGTGATTGAAAGGGTCAGGAGGTTCATCAATTAGAGATTGGCTAGGTAGTTAAGAATTTAGGGATGCATACCATTGAACATACAGATTTTAGGGATGGAGAGGAGGGCTGGTATCGAATGGATGGGGTCCATCTTAATGAGGTAGGATTGGATCTGTTTAATATGCATTTGAAGCTCTTTTTAGAGGGTATGGTTGGTGTTAGGGTTTAGAAGGGGGGAACAGCCTGGGGACCAGGCTGGTGGTGGAGAAGAGGGACAGGATTGTCCTCTTCTGTTCTCCCTCTAAGGAAGATGGTTATTCATTGGTTAATGATTGTTTGGTCAGGAGGTGAGCAGGTTCACTGCCTATGTAAGTGTGTTGGATGAGTAGGTACACTGCCCCGATGGAGGAGGTATCAGGGTGAGTAGGTACGCTGCCCTGAGGTATATTCATCCAGGGTAAGTAGTTGCACTGCCCTGAGATCATTGCTGATGAAGATAATTGATGTTGTTTTGTGTGCATAAGTTCATTGTACAATAATATTCAATAAAGGTCATTAAATGGCTTTATGTGTTTGGTGTGGTTTATTTAAAGTGGGGCCGGGACAAATTATGTTACGCATTTAATGTAAAATGTGCATGCATAGGTATGATGTGCACAATATATTGTTATAATACTTATGAGTTATCACATATCATAATTATGTGTTTATGACAGTGTGTCTTGTGAAGTGTATACAGATAGATATATATGTATCCTAACCCCCCCAGGTATTACTCAGGTTATGCAACTGCATGCAACTGAAATGCATTTGCAAACACAAATACTGCCTTTTACATATAAATGCAGTGCCATGATTAACTAAAGTCACAGGCAACTCTGAAGGCTATTTCCAGTTACTGTTTATTACTATACCTCTAATTACCATGTTTAAAAGTAAGTTCTCCTGTGGCACAGATAATTCCTAAGGCAAAGTGTAGCATTTTTCCTTTTTTTTCTCATGGGTTTGATTCCCACAGAGTACTACTCATCTTACCGTTGTAACTCGCAGCAGGTGAATATGACACAATTATTACCATTTGCCCATAAAACATTTCATTTTTTAACACTGGAATATGTGTTAAGATATCACAGTGAGATGGTCATATCTCACTGCAATATTTCACACCTTCTGTGATTTTTAATTTATTCAATGCCAATGTGTCTGCCAAGACATTGCTGTGCTTTCAATTACACAAATGCAGATGGCAAGGTTGTGCATCTTTGTACAAACATTGTTGCACATGAAATATGAACTGGGTGCAGGTTCAGACCCATATTTCCAGCTTGACTGCTGCAGACATAGCTGGCAATTGTAGAGGCGGTATTCCTATTAAGGCACAAAGGTGGGATGTTGAGGAGTCCAGGATTTTTGTGGCACTCCATGCAAGGTGCTATGGCTTTAGGCTTCTGCAGGGTGATTACACCAGGTTTCAGTATAAGGCTGAGGCTTGGAATAGCCTGACCATGGCTGTCTACAATGCAGCTGACATCCCATGCACTGGGCAGCAATGTTGTCATCACTACAGTGACATGAAGAGGCACAAGCAGGACCTCCTGAGATGATAGGAGGATGAATTTAAGACTGAATACAGCCCTCTGCTTTGTAAGTTTACTGACCCATCACCTGTCTCTGATATGGCATTAAATAACCAGATAATGCAGTTATTCATTATGCAGCAGAGAAATCAGAAAACCATCAGGTGCATCAGGAGAGACTAACTCACCTGGAGAGGCACAAGGTAAGTATGCATCAGGTCTGAATGTGAGCAAGGTAAGTATGCATCAGGTCTGAATGCAAGGCAGAGACGTATTTCAGTCCATCCCTGTATATCATCTTGAGCAGGCAGACCTTAACAGTAATATCAGGCCTGAATACCTGCTCCAATAGCTCTTAGTGATTGCATTAGGGCAATGAGTCCATCCAGTTAGTGGTGTGCGTGTTCAATATTCAGAAACAACGCACATTAGATTGTTTTACAGGATAGTACTTATAAGACATTAACTGCAATACTGCATGACATTAACAACTAAATACAATTATCACACCACTACCATGCTCTCTGGATGCTCAGCTGGTTAGAGTTTCCTAACTACCTCTTATTTTCTCAACTACTCATCATGCATTCTATCCTGAACAAGTCCAACTCCTCCCGTAACACCTCCTCACTTGCCATCCTCTCTACCCTCCCTCGATCCCTCAGAAGCTCAGATCAATGTCTCTTACAGATTCACAAACCTAAAAAATCTATTGGACAGAATCTCTCCAGCTACTTTCCTACTCTTTCATGGAACAAGCTCCTCATAATCCTCCAGAACTTTACTCCTGCCCATGAATTCAAGAAAACTCTCAAAACCTAAGTAAACAGCAGCTGGACCTGTCACTGCAATCATCCCACTTGAATCCATTTCCTTCCTCTACCTCTGTCTTCTCGTTTCCTCTGCCTTCTGGTTTCCTCTGCCTTCTCATTTCTTCTGCCTTCTCGTTTCCTCTGCCTTCTCGTTTCCTCTGCCTTTTCGTTTCCTCCATCTCCTTCTTATTCCTCCCGTTCCTCTAATGACCTTCTCAAAACTAACCTCCTCCTTATGACAAAACAGTCACTTACTACTCCCCATGCTGGGTTCATATTACGTTATCGAAAGATAATTTGATTGAACGCTCAGAACTTCGAAACGGCTGCATATCGTAACTTTTATTGAGGGGGGATGCAACCCCCAACACCCCTGCTAAATATATATTCCAACTCTGAGATGGCACTACAGTGAGGAAAGGGCAACTATCCCAGTCTTCACTGTACTGCGATCCTAAAATCCGATCTTTGAAATGCGGCCATTTTGAAGTTCTGAGCATTCAATTATGTTATCTTTTGATAACATAATAGGAACCCCCCATGCTCCCTCACTTTTTAGTTCTGGAATCTTGCTACCTGAACCCTAAATGCAATTTATTTTTATATTAAATATCTACACCTACTGTAGCTTATAAAACAAAGTGTTTTGAATTGTACAATTGTCCACTGATGTTAATCCAAATTCTGTTTTTGCCAGGCATTTTTTGTTACCTGTTATTTAGTGTACATCTTAGTATAAATGGCTTTTCCAGCTGTTTTCTTGAACTTGTGCTGTAGTGGACATTTGCTTAATTATTTTTATTGTACATCTTTTACTATATTTTACTTCAGTCATGCAATATTTGCTTGCTTAATTGTACTGTTTGTTTAATTGTACTGTGGAGCTTTTCTCCCCAAGCCTCCACTGAAAAAGGGCACTAGCTCAATCAGGCTGTCCAGGTCAACAAATGTCAAATAAAGAGAGAGAGAGAGAGAGAGAGAGAGAGAGAGATAGATAGATAGATAGATAGATAGATAGATAGATAGATAGATAGATAGATAGATAGATAGATAGATAGACAGACAGACAGACAGATAGATAGATAGATAGATAGATAGATAGATAGATAGATAGATAGATAGATACATAAATAAATAAATTATTAAGTTTGAATGCAGACATTTGATGTAACATACACAGCTCTACTAGTCATATTATGCTGCTGTGATTGATTATTTTTATGATGCATTTATGCCTTCAAATCATATCTGGATGTGGCCAAGGTGTACTTATATATTTCTCATATTGGTTTATGTATTGAAATAATAAACTAGTGTGACATGCCATTAATCTAATTTTCTCTTTTTTGTCTCCCCCAGCCATATCTCTCTCCATTTTTTGTTATTCAGGTATAATTTTTAAAGCATTGCTGCTGATAACAAAATGACCACCAGCACATGACTGACCACTGCAGTTTGGCACATCATACCTACACAGCTGGTTGCAGTGGCACCACCACAGGCAGCAGAGACACCCAGCACATCTGAGTCACAACCTGTCACCATTGCCTCCGTACCTCGTGCCCTACCTGCTCCACCTGTGTCAGGTAGCTCTGCCCCAGCTGCTGATACAGTCATACCCTCTTGGAGCAGTACCAGAGGAGGTCACAATTTTGTCATCAATCAGGGGCTGGCATGGCTGTGGAGGACATAACTGAGAGGAGCCTCAGTGCCCAAATCAGCAGGGTTGAAAATGTCCTGTGCTGTCTTGGAAACGAGTCCCCATCTGCCACTGACCATGGCAACTGACACAGGTTCTGTGTTATATTGCCAAACAATTCCACGTCTGGCACTGGCAATGGCAACTGACACAGGCCCTGTGTGGTACTGCCAAATGATTCCATGTCTGGCAATGACCATGACAAATGACAGCAGAGAGAACGTTGACAGTTCTGAGGGTAAGGACTAGATTCTCACTGTTCTCATGCGGGATGTGGATGCACCTCTGATGTTGCTTACTGATCCGCAGTCATGGTGTACCCCAACCTTTTGTGTCCGTCTCCATCCCTGTCCGTCTTGTATATCCTACATGTCTGCATCGTCTACCTAACCTACCCCACCTACCTGACTCTCTCATTCCTAAGCACTGGACTGATGAGATAAATAACGTTAGGCAAAGAGCAAATAGAACACATTTAGGAAAGGCTGTGTCTGCTGTCTGTAAACTCAACTCCTATGAAACAAGACGATGCCCCTGACAACTGTGGAATTCTGTACAGAAGTATTCAGCACTCAGAGAATTCAGAGCGTATAGAAAGAAATAAAAAAAAAGAAAGAAAGGAAGAAGTTCACAACAAATAACAAGGAAGAAAAAGAAACTGACCAATGACTGTAAAGGAAGGAGAATACATACTAAAGAGGACGCTGCTCTGTTATGTAACACACCGATTACAGGGAATGATAACATTTTGTCTAAAAATAAACTTTCAGAAAAAGGCATCATTTTTCCAAAAAAGAAGATAGAAAAAAGAGGCAAGGGGCAAGGGAAAAGGAAGAAATCAAAACTGAACGTGGAAGGATGGAAGAACATTACTGTAAGAAAAAAGAGGAGAAAGACAGACGTTGACAACATGGCTCTAGTTGTATATGTCCAAAGCTACCTTGATGTGAATCATATGCTTGCAAATGTAATACACAATGAAAACAGTGGGATTTATAAGACTAATGGTGATGAAGATCATTCATTTGTAACAACTCATAGGCAGATATAGAATTAGAAGTTGAATATTCTTCAGATCTCATCAGAAAAGATATTCTTGCAATTGGAGATTCAATTTTAAGAGGAGATAATACTTATATTTACAAAGCAGATAATGAACATTAAATGGTGTTACGGTTTCCAAGAGCAAAAACAGAGATATGAGGCAAGGCTTGGAATGCTTAAATGGAAGGAAGTACAGAACTGTGTTTATTCATGTCAGTACAAATGATTTCATCTGCAAGGCTCTTTGGCTGTTAGTAGGGAACTTACAGCCCTCTTAGTATAGCTTGTACAGCTGTTGGGATGTATTTTTCACAAAGGAGAGTCACATTATCATGAATGGAAAGATTTTTCGTGTAAATACCTACATAAAAATGTCCTGTTTTAAAAAATGGAAATGTGTAGAGCATCCAGGCCTAATTTTGGGGACACGTGTTCAGACAGGATGGTGTGCACTTGTCAAGATCAGGGAAGAGAATTTTTGCAGCAGATATTTTACAATATTTGACCAACACTAGCCAGGATTTCTCCAGGATTGACTATTTAACAGTTCACAGATAGTAACAATTGATGCATCTCTGATGGTTGTTAATACTAGAAACATTAATAGTAAAGTTTTTATTTTTAATTGGAAAATTTGCTATGTTCCAACAGGACTAATGCTGTTATTGTTTGGGAAACATGGTTAAAGAACAATGACTTGAGCCCAGTTCTTTCAGTGTATAAATGTTTTTACTGCAACAGACATTCTAACGAAAAATCAGGTGGCGGTGTTATGATAAGGATTAAACATAGTTGTGAGACCTGTGATTATTACATGTTCATTGATAACACCAATACTATATATTGTGCAACTGTGACAATAAATACAACCCTGGAACATATAACAATTGTTGGAGTGTATAGACCATAAAAGTCAAGTGCAGATGACCTAGAGGAATTCATACATTTATTGCATTAAACACAGAAGGGAAGAAAAACAGTAGCTGGGGACATAAATTTACCAGAAACAGACTGCAATAATATTGATTCAACAACATTAGCATTAAACTAGTTACAACATATATTCAGGAATAATAATTGCGTCAGATTGTAAAAAAAAAGAAAAAAAACTACCAGGGAACGGAACATACTAAACATTGTTTGTTTTCCTAAAGAAATTGCTGTTACTTCATGTCATGTTTTACTACCTTTGATGTGCAGTGATTTATAAAGCTTAATTTGTTTCTAGTTAATTCTGCCAAATTGAAATCTAAACCAAGGCTAAAGGATTAATTGCAGATTATAAGGAAGCAAAACATTCACTATGTAAAACTAATTGGAGTGATGCATTCAGTGGAAAAACTGAAAAATGAACATGGAAGGTTTTGAAATACAAATTGTTTCAATGCAAAAAAATTCTAATAAGTTTAACATCAGGATTTAGGCATACAACATCAGGAAGATGTATTTCTATAAAACCAAGCTACTTGATTAAGGTGAGAAACAACAAATATAAGAAATGGAAAAAAGGTTTACTCTACAACTCTGAAAACTGAAATAAACAAGTCGGACAAACAAACTTAAGCATAATGTGAGACAAGATCAAGAAAATTTTGAAGAAAATGAATATAAAGATAATGAGTAGAATAGGAAACTGTTTTATATATTCATACAATGTGGCATGAGAAAAGACATACACATGGATAAACTGTGTGTTGATTCCACAATGTATTCTCAGACACAACCGATTATAAATATATTTGCAAAGTCTTATGCAAACAGTTTGGCTCCACAAAGGGAATAATTAGTGGCACCCAGGGAACGTCAAATACTGAAATCAAATTAGATCATATTGAAAAATAATTATGCAAACTAGATCCAAACAAAGCACAGGGATGAGAAAGAATTATTTATAATGACCTGAGAACACTTCGGCAAGAACTTACAGTACCATTGGGTCCGAATGGAGAGATGAAAGGTCAGTGGGTCGGAATAGTGAGATGAAAAGTCAGTTGGGTCCAAATGGAGAGATGAAAAGTTACCAAGCAAGGGAGAGTAGTAGCAGTGCTGAAACTGAATTCATCCTCAAGTATTGGTGCATATCTTCAAGAGGTGGACCCTGTTTTTTCACAAAATCTCACCAAAGCCACGCTGATATATTGACTGTATTTATATAGACTATAATATGGACAGAATTAGATTAAACATTAAAAAAAGATAGCTGGGTGCACAAGACCCAGTATAAAAAAGTGCCCAATCCTGGTAGACACACTGGTGCCAGGACTGGAAAAGATGACAATGTAGAATCTTCAAAATATGGAAACATTCCTACAGTGGGGCCAGGCCCAGGGGGAGGATGCCCCCCACCCCTCTGTTGTAGAAGGAATTAATAGTCCACAAAAATCAAAACAATTCATAGGCCAAAAAAGAGGCATAAAGATGATAAAATGGACTATTGAGGATAAGAAAGAAATTACGCATTGTTACTATTATGCAAAAGCCCAGAATTTCCAGACACAATATATACAAAACGATTAAGAGAGAAATTAGAGGAAAGAAAAATACTTCCACAAGAAAAACTGTCAGAATGTTCAAATAAAAATTTGTGTTCTTTAATACAATAGATTTGTGAAAACATTATATAGACCAAGAAACTTTAATCTGTTTGGAAAAAGAAGCATCTGAGGAAGTGCAAAAATATAAACAACAAAACCTTGAGATTTTTGAAAAGTATAAAAAAGAAATATGGACATGGGAAAGAAGGAGAGATTTGATATGGTGCAATATATATGCAAAGTTGAAAGCCAAATTAATCAATATAAAGAAGGCAGTCCCAAAGATATTCAAAGAGAAATACAGGCAAAGGCATCCAGATATGGAAAATGTCACAATAAAAAATAACATCACAAAGAGGGAATGTAGAAAAGAAGATTATTAAAGTAGAAGTTAAAAAATAGGAGTTGAAGTTATGGAGTGCCTGCGAAGTGAATGGTTTGGTGTAGAAGGTCTAACACAGGTTACATCACAGCACCATGTAGTCAGTCCCCAAAGTAAGGAAAAGCAGGAAGATTAGGAGACATCCAAAGGGAAATATGGACATGGGAAAGAAAAAGGGATTTAATATGGTGCAATATTCATGCAAAAGTGAAAGCAAAACTAACCAATATAAAAAGAGCAGCACCAAACATATTTGAAGAGAAATACAGGCAAAGGAATCCGGACATGAAAAACTTTACAATATAAAAATAAGAAGACTAAGAGAAAAAGTAGAAAAAGAGATTAGTAATGGAGAAGTTAAAGAAATAGAAATTGAGGTAATGGAGTACCTGCAAAGTGAAGGATTCAGTGTAGAAAATCTAATTCAGAAAGTACCACAACAGGATAGAGTAATAAATATCCTTAAGGGGAAACTAGTGGAACAGGAAGCCATTGGTCAGGTGCCAGTTGAAGATATTTTAGAGGCTTCCACAGGAAACCAGAATAAATGTTCACTTGAAGCTAGATAGCAAAGGAAGGAACAGGAATCTGTGGTAACTCTGATGCAGTCAATGTTGAGGAATGATAGGCCAGTGAGTTCCCCAATGACAGAGCAATGGATGACACAGGATGAAATTGAAGAGAATATGCCATAGGAAGATGCTATAGAACTTTCTATAGAATGCCTGCATTAAATAGAAAACAAGGGATCTGCCCTCAATATGGAAGAAAATGAGCTAAGTGAAGATTTGCTTGATTTAATAGACATAGACATATTAAGATCAATTCAAGAAATAGACTGCAGAAGGTCAATAAAATCCAAAAAGTCAGAAGCCTGATAAAACAAATGAACACAGTAATTAGGAGTGCCCATAGAGATCCATGTGATCTAACAGAAGTAAACAGTATATACTACTGTGCTGCTAAATTAATAACTGATAAAGTTCTACCACAAGATCGCAGGGTATTGAGGGAAAGGAAGGGGAGAAATCGAATACCATCATGGAAGTATCAAACAGAGAAAACTATAAAGCAATTAAGACAAGAAGTGTCACTATTAGAAGAATATAGAAGAGGGAACAGATCAACAAAAATCTTAAGAAAGATAGCCATGATAAAAGCAATGGGCAGTATTTGAATAGACCAGGATCTCCCATGCACTATTGCAAATAAACTAAAAATCTCAGCACAGGTGGAAAAACTTAGAAGATACACAGATCAATATAAAAGAAAAGTACAAAATAAGCAATTTATTGATGACCCAAAAAAGTTTTATAGAGAATTGGGAAATAAGGTAAAATGAATTGAAAGACCACTAAAAGAAGAAGAAATAGATACATTTTGGTAAGTATCTATGAAGATCCTGTGGAACATAACAAAGATGCTAAATGGATAGAAGAAGTAAAAGAAAGAATAAGAAGTTTAAAGGTACAGGATATGAAATGGGATGAAATAACAGCCAGAGAGACAGAAACAAAGTTAAGAAAAGTCCTTTAATCCAGTCTTGTTTTTGATATTTTCATCCAGTCTTGTTTTTGCTCAAAAGTTAAGAAAAGCCTCTAAATGGAAAACCCCAGGCCCAGATGTAGTACCTAACTTTTGGTTAAAAATATTAACATCTTTGCAAGAAGATATAGCCATGAGTAAGAACTATTTATATGCGCACCCTGAACAGACACCAACCTGGCTAAAACGAGGAAAACAAAGCTCATACTTAAGAGTGAACTTGCAAGCTACCCTAAAAATTATAGACCGATAATTTGCCTTCCAACGACATATAAACTATACATGGGAATTGATGCTGACAGAGTTTATAAGAAGAAAAGTCAATTATGGCAGTAGAACAAAAGGGCAATAAAAGAAAGTCATATGGAACAAAGGATCATTTGTTGTTAAAGTCATAGTGGAGAACTGTAATAAGGGGAAGAATCTAAGTATGGCATGCTTTGACTACAAAAAAGCATCTGATAGTATCCCACATTCATGTATAAACGAGTGCTTAAAAATGTATAAGATACACCCTACAGTGATTGAGTACATTACAGTGACTGTGAAACAGTGGCAGACCACTTTGCAATTAAGACATGATAAAAAGCAAGTTATTATCCCAGGGATAAAAATTCAAAGAGGGATATTCCAGGGTGACTCTCTGTCTGAAACAACAAAGTGTAAAGACTTCTTATCTTCTCTTTGTCAATGATGTAAAACAGATGAGGAAGTAAAAATACAACTGCAAGCTGTCAAAACTTTTTCAGATGATATAAGAATGTCATTTGGTCTTGATAAATGTGCAAAAGCAACATTTAAAGCAGGAAAACTGCAGCACCAAGAAAACATCAGTTTGGGACAAGAATGTGATATAAAAGAACTTGAGCAAGAGGGAATGTGTAAATACTTGGGACTAGAGGAAGAATCAACAATAAAATATGAACAAATTTGAATAAAACTTAGTTAGGAATACTTTAGAATATGTAATTTAATCCTGAAAACAGCATTGACATCTAGGAACAAAATTCAAGCTATAAACCAATTTGCTCTTCCTGTCCTAACTTATAGTTTTGGAGTGATTGACTGGCCCCAAAATGTGTTGGATAGATTAGATAGGAAAACAAGAAGGATGCTTCATGCTCACCAAATTATTTATAAAAATCAGTGCATAACAAGATTATATATTCTCCAGTCCAAAGGAGGGTTCAACCTCCTTGAAATTGATTACATGAATAGATCTGCAATCATGGGACTCCACACATACCTGCTGACCTCACAAGACCCAAATGTAGTGAAAGTTTTGAAACATGAGGAGAATAAATCTAAGATGACTTCTCTGCTTAATTTAGCAGAAGCATATCGCCATCAAGCAGGAATGGAAATCAAACCAGAAGTAGATAAAAATCAGGCAGCAACCGAATGTGCCAAAAACAAAAGAAAGAATACAAGGTAAAGGATCAGATGAGAAGGTAAGAAATGTGGAAAATGTATAAATTTAGTTGCAAATATAATAAACTTCTGGAAGAACTTCATGTTGATCAGGAACAAATACAGGAATGGTTAAGGAGAGGCAAATTCAAACCAAGAGATGAAAGGTTAACATTGGCAGCTCATGACAGTGGGCTATGTACACTTTGGTTTACAAAGTCCATTGAACATGTGGGAGAAACAGACAAATGTGGGTTTTGTAAAACCAAATTGGAAACAGTCACACCTCATTGGTGGTTGTGACACATTAGTGGCATAAGGACTATATACTGAAAGGCATAATATTGTGGTGAGACTGTTGCACTGGGGATTGTGCAAACATTATGGTATTGAAGCGGCTGAAAAACACTGGAAGCATTAGGCACAAAGCATCATAGAAAATGATGAAGGTTACATCACATGGGATCATCCATTACCAACAGTTCAAAAGATAGATGCTAGAAAACCAGATATAGTGGTCCAGGAAAATAAGACAAAAGTAGCATTAATCATTGAAATCACTACACCCAGTGACTACAGTGTCTTGCATTCAGAGAGACACAAAGTCATAAAATATCAGGATCTGCAGGCAGAAATGAGAGCAATGTTAAAGAAAGATACCCAGATAGTCCCAATAGTAGTAGGAGCAATCGGTCTTATAAGAAGTATATCCCTCATTGGTAAGATCAGACCATAAATTAATTTCACTGGATGTCCACATCCCGACCCCACCCCCAGCCCAGAAAACCACAGTGAAAAACTTCTCATAAGCGAACTTCTTACTTCTCAAAACCGAAGTGGAATCCTTCAAGGCCCCAGGGCCAGTGGAAACTACAGCCCAAACTGCAGAATCCTATATAAATGCATTCTACGGACATCTCTAGGAATGCATGGATCATGCTATCCCAAACAAAACCAAGACCCAATCATCCAAAGGAAGGCGTCCAGTCTGGTGGACCCCTGCCATAAATAAACTGTGCAACAGAAGGAGGAAGCTACTACATGATAGAGCAAAATCCCTAATAGGGAAGGCATCTCTGATCAGTACTAGCAAAAAATTACGATCCCTCATAAAATCCTCCAAGGCCAGCTTCAAGAGAAAAATTGCACAGGACACCAAAGACAATCATAAGGCTTTTTTCAGTTATGTTAGAAACCTGGGATGCAACTCCCAGACTTGTTCTGAGTTGATTCTAAAAGACAAAAAATACACTGAACCCACAGACATCGCCAATATCCTGGCAGACAGGTTCAGTGCAAACTTTTCCACCCCCCCCCCCCAAAGAGCAAGTATCTATCCCGGCAGAGGGCTGCCTCCCAAACATCTCAGATGCTCAGGTGAAGGCTGCCCTCTCCAAAGCAAAAAACACTGCTTCCATGGGACCAGATGGCATCCCAGGTTGCGTCCTACATGAACTACAAGAGGAACTAATCCTCAAATAAAACAGCTGTACAATCTCAGCCTCACTACAGGATATGTGCCCACAGAATGGTGTACAGCAACAGTGGTCCCACTCCACAAAGGTGGAGCCTCTACGGACCCTGGAAACTATCGCCCCATAAGCCTGACTAGCTTAGTCTGCAAGGCTATGGAGAGGATCATCATGGAGCTCATAAACAAAGACATTGGGGACCTACAGACACTAGATCCTACCCAGTTCGGCTTTGTCAAGGGCAGATCCTGCCTTTTGAACCTGGTTGACTTCTTTGAAACAGTCACCAAAGCCATAGATGAAGGGAAGGTAGTCCACACAGCCTATCTGGACCTTGCAAAGGCATTTGACACAATACCCCACTCGGGCATCATAGATAAGCTATCCAGATTAAATATAAACCCCTATGTCACAAGATGGGTCACAAACTGGCTCAAAGACAGAACCCACAGAGTGAGAGTTGCTGGAGCCATGTCAGACTCAAAACCGGTCACAAGTGGTGTCCCACAGGGTTCTGTCCTGGGACCACTCTTGTTCGGTATATACATTTCCGAGGTACAGGCAAACGTGGGAGGACTATGGCTCACCAAGTTCGCAGACGACTGCAAACTGGGTGCCATAATCAACTCTCCTGCTGACACAAGCATCCTTCAAAAAGGTCTCACAGAGACAGATAACTGGTGCCAGCACCATGGTTTAAAGCTAAATGCCTAAAAATGTATAGTCATACCCTTTGGCAAAAACAATGTGCCCACAAATTACCACATAGGTGGAAACCCATTAAGTACAGAAAAAGTTATTAGGGACCTGGGGACCCAAGTTGATAGCAATCTCTCCTTTGAAAACCACATTGCCAAAGTGGTTAGAAAGACCTTCTACATAGCCCACCTCATCACGAAGGGTTTCACATCTAGATCAAGAGAGGTAATCGTGCCTTTATTCATCCCTCATCAGGCCCATCATAGAATACAATGCCCCTTTTGGGATGTACCTTACCCGACACCTGCAGCAATTAGAAAGACCCCAAAAGTATCTCACCAAGAGGATCAAGGGTCTCAAACAGATGCCATATGCTGCTCGGTTAAAAAAACTCCAGCTCTACTCAGTTGCATAC
Source organism: Protopterus annectens (assembly GCF_019279795.1). Lineage (NCBI taxonomy): Eukaryota > Metazoa > Chordata > Ceratodontiformes > Protopteridae > Protopterus > Protopterus annectens. Next base: position 1,015,799,663 of record NC_056737.1, read on the forward strand.
CGCCTACTTCGAGGCGATCTATGCCTGACATACAAAGCTATGTCAAATCCAGAATTAATGGGCATGCTCCACCTCAGTAAATCTCAATCCCTTAGAGCCACACGCTCGAGGGACTTGAACCTCAGCACAGAAATAAATAGAACTTGCTGGAGGGACAGGTTCATAACCCAGAGGCTTCCTTCACTCTGGAATAGAATTCCAGTTCATGTGAGGCAGAGCACCTCACTGAATCTCTTCAAGAAGAATCTCGATAAGTGGATGGGGGATCGTAGGTTTGTCCCAGGGATTACTCCCGTGTCACTATTAGACAGAGGCACAGTAAACTAAACCTTAAAAAGGGCACAGTATACTCAAATCAAGGGGTGGCATAAGCCATACAGAATCGGGCTAGGCTTATAATTGCCCCAGGGCAGATAGCCTAGTATGAACCTATGAACCTATAAAAAAGAATCTACAATCATATTTAGATACGTTACCAATATGTGTAACTCCGTATGAATTGCGCAAGGATTCCTTACTGGGCACATTGGGGGTGCTGTGAAGAGCACTTTTAGCTGACATTAAAGACTGAAACAATACTAATTTCATGAAATTTAATCGTACTTTGACATAGGAATGGGGTCCAGTCCCGTCATGGAAACCCAAAAGACTTGGAAAAATTAAAAAAAGAGAAATATCATTATATCTATTATTTACTAGGTTGTATAAATATGGGGCGATTCCTCAAGATTGGAGACATGCACTTATTAAACCAGTCTTTAAGGGAAAGGGGAGTAGGACAAACCCAGAGTCATACAGACCCTTACGTCTACTTTCGTGTTGTGAAAATAATGGTGAAAGTAATATTGATAAGTTATTGCCAGAATTGGGAGGGTTGGGGCTTGAAGCCATATATCAGCACGCATATGTTGAAAACAGATCTATTACCACCTGTAATATGATGTTCTATAACACTATAATAACAGCTATGAATGAAACATTGTGCTGTGATGCAATTTATATAGATTTAACTTCAATATTTGACAGGGTCATACACAAAACACTGATCAATAAATTAGTCCAACTAGGTATTGATGTACTATTGATAAGATGGTTAGCTGCATGGTCTACAAATAAGGCATTGCAAGTATCATACAACAAATGGAGAGGTGAAATTATTGGTTATAATCAGAGTGTCCCAGAGGATTCTGTCCTAAAACCATAATTGTTTAGATTGTATCTTTCAGTTCTTTTTATCTGAGGTGTTCTACAGTCTATATGCAGATGACTTGAAACTGGGTAACTGATTGCGTGTGTTACAGATAAGGCATGTCTGCCAAATAACCCAACTAAATTGATCATTTGGGCACAGGAGAATAATATGCTGATAAATGCATCGAAAATTAAGCATATGAGATTTGGGAGACATAATCTGAAAGGTGAATATTTAATACAGCACACAGTGATTGAAACTTTAGATTCATTTAAGGACCTGGGTATACTAGATTCAGCATTGAGTTTTTTCTAATCATATCATCCAATCGGTTAATGATAGTTATAGATCTACAGGTTGTATAAAAAAAATATAAAGTGTAGGAAATCAGAAATTATGACGTCATTGTTGTTAGTTACATTAGACCCAAACATGAGTATGGAATAAGAATATGGAAACCTTATAAAAAAACAAGCATGAGTAAACTGGAAAGTACACAGTGTAAATATTCCAAGGTCATTCATAGATTTGAACATTTAAGTTATTATAAAAGACTAAAATATATAACTTGTTCAGTGTCTCATACAGTTATTGAAGAAGAGACCTTATTCAGCTATATAGGGCATTTAGAGGCAACTACCTCTGGGAATGTTTGGGCTTATCAAAAAGTACTAGGGAATCAGACAACCTATGTGTAAGATTCTATAGGAATGAGAAGTGTACTAACTGGTTCTCTGACAGAGTAGACAATGCCTGGAACAGACCACCAAATTACATTAAAGCAAGCACTGGCGTAGATGCTTTTAGAACAGCCTGGACATTTATTATAGGAACAAGTGTTTTTGGTATATTGGCAGGCTAGAAGGGTATTAATGCCCGTGCATGAAACATTTGTATGTATGTATATAGCACTTTCCCCAACATTTCTCTGTCTCCCAAAAATAAATAAATAAAAAATAAAAAAATAATCCGCACACCTATCTGCCTACTTATATGTGTCAGCTTGACATGCTTGATTTGGCCTTACAACATTATTCTGTTGTCACCCATCCCCAGAGTGGTGTCTCTTCAAAGTCATGAAATTGTGTGAACAAGTGTAAATTTATGTTCTGAAGAAGATGCCCACTTCGGTGCTCTTTCAGCACTGTCCTGCAAATTCCTGTATTTTCCCTATGTGTTCTACCCTGTCTATACTCCCCCCTCTCCATTTTCTCCACTAACCTATCAACCCCTTTTTCACATGTTTAGTCTGGTCAGAAAATAGAATCACAAACAGCACATGTGGACAGAAATGACCTATCAAAAAGCTTTCACTTTTTGTCCTCAGCAAGTGCACCAGAGTTGCATCTCGGACCAGTGCTCAATGATGCTGAATTGTGTTTAAAGTTCTATGGGAAAAGCTGAAGATTTTAACTTCAACCACACTAGCAATACTCACTTCACTCAAGTATGCTTAAATTCATTCTGGTGTAGAAATACAGAGTAAAGGCACTACTTTGAAACAGTTATTTATTTATTTAATATTTGTTTACCAAGTAAGTCTGAGTTGGAACAAAGCCAATTTTCAGCGTCAGCCTAGGGAGAACAGTTACTCTAACAGTTGTTAGGCTGCTGGGTATAATGAACTAGAAGTCCCTCTGTTGTGTGCTGAGATAATTCCTATGTCCGTAGACTGAGGTTTTTATATAGTGTCATGGGCTCCATTACAGCTTTATGCCTAATTATTATTTCTTCACATTTTATATTCCTATCATAAGTTTAACTGTAACTGTCTGTATTTATCTCCATTGCAACATTTCATTAGCATAGCATTTGAATAGCATTTACAAAAGCATTCAGCCCACAACAGGGAGACTTACTAAACCACCCTCACACCCTCATCCTATTCATGTCTTAATCTTGTTTCTGCTCTTGTCCCCCTTTTTGCTCCCTGTAGCAAACACTTTACAGGGCATAACAGAGCAATGATGAGGAAGCACCTGACTGTTTAGGTATAAGCACGTAGTCGATGTGCTCCATTTACAAATGGTGACCTTACCTTACTGAAGGGTCATCAGATCTGTGTGGTCATGTATCACTTGGTTGTTTTGAGTGTTCTTGAATTACATTTTAGGATGTACATGAATATACAACACATGCTTTTCAATGTGTGTGTCAAGGTAGTATATCCCTGTGGTTCTCAAATGAAAACAAATGGCAAACATTTCCCCTTTCTGATGTGCTGTAGGGCTCATTTATTCTTGTTTATACATGATGACATGTAGAATACGGAGGTATGGTCAGTTATCATACACACATGTCACATTGAATAAATGCAGTCTATGTGAATAGTTCACACTGCATCCACTGGCCTTGCTAAATGTTATCTCGTCTTGGCATGTTAACATTAATATCACATTTACTTCTTGTTACAATGTTGCTTTGAGTCCCTCTCACATATGTTGTTAGCATGTCCATTTATATTTATGTGTATGGATCAAGATTTGTGAACATGATTAATTATTATTACATCAGTATAGATTTATTCATGTTAAAAATGTTTTTGTGACATAATCACATTTAACTGCACTGACTTAATACATTTTCTTCATTTACCCTCCCCTTTTACTTATGTCTGTACTATTACCCCTATATTCTGGGTACATTCTCCCCATTCAGCATCCCCTGCATCTTAATTCTTGCAATCTACTTGCTCTTCTTCACATCAACTGTCTGCACTAGCTTGCACAGGTGTGCTAACAGGCATGCCATTGTGTTTACATTGTTCCTTGTGATTTCCCACAACCTTTCATGGCTGCCAACACAGTTGCTGGCCACAAAAAGTTGCTTGTAAATGTGTAAGTGCAGTGAGCAGCATGCATATTCAATGAGCTGCATATATATTCAATGTGCAGCATGCATATTCAATGAGCTGCATATATATTCAATGTGCAGCATGCATATTCAATGAGCTGCATATATATTCAATGTGCAGCATGCATATTCAATGAGCTGCATATATATTCAATGTGCAGCATGCATATTCAATGAGCTGCATATATATTCAATGTGCAGCATGCATATTCAATGAGCTGCATATATATTCAATGTGCAGCATGCATATTCAATGAGCTGCATATATATTCAATGTACAGCATGCATATTCAATGAGCTGCATATATATTCAATGTGCAGCATGCATATTCAATGAGCTGCATATATATTCAATGTGCAGCATGCATATTCAATGAGCTGCATATATATTCAATGTGCAGCATGCATATTCAATGAGCTGCATATGTATTCAATGTGCAGTATACATATTCAATGAGCTGCATATATATTCAATGTGCAGCATGCATATTCAATGAGCGCTATTACTTGTCCCGCTAATGAGCTTAGATCGTGCAGGCTCTGGGCAAAGCCTACACGACTGTTAATGAATCCAGGGATAGTCTCTATGGGGGATTTTTATTACTCCAACAATGAGTAGGCAAAATATTTAAAGTTCAATAAATATATCCAAATATTAATTAATTAAGATAACCAAATCAGTTTCCAAGAAATAATACAAAATCCAGCTGCATATGACCTGGAAATTTTTTGATCCACACTTACAGCTATAGCCTCCATAATGGGTAGTCTGTTTCTATTTGTGGAACAGAAAAGCTGTTGCTATGTCTTGACCTGAGTAATGGCTGAAAACATTCTTTAAGCCAGTTCACTTATCCAGTTAACAAAGTTAATGGAATTAATGAACACTTTTAATATCTTCCGCCAGTTCCTTACAAACTCACCCCTCATTGTGCATCAGTGTATCACACTAGAAAAATCCAAAAAGCTACTCATAAAATAAAGATCTAACCTACTGCTTGGATCCCCACTCTACTAACTGCTTCATCTCCAGATATTTACTTTTTTTGCAGCTAGACTTCATGAAAAAAGACTCCTTATACAACCTGAGACAATGCTCACAAGCTACACTAACTCTCATTACCCCCAGAACGTAAATCCATGGCACTGAACATGCTCTGTCACACCAACTCTCATTACCCCTTAAACCAAACCAAACACCACAGCACCTGCTGTGTCTCACCAACTCTGATTACCCCTAGAATCAAACTCCACAGCACTGCACCTGCTGTGTCTCACCAATTCTCATTACCCCTAGAATCAAACTCCACAGCACTGCACCTGCTGTGTCTCACCAACTCTCATTACCCCTAGAATCAAACCCCACAGCACTGCACCTGCTGTGTCTCACCAGCTCTCATTACCCCTAGAATCAAACCCCACAGCACTGCACCTGCTGTGTCTCACCAACTCTCATTACCTCTAGAATCAAACTCCACAGCACTGCACCTGCTGTGTCTCACCAGCTCTCATTACCCCTAGAATCAAACCCCACAGCACTGCACCTGCTGTGTCTCACCAACTCTCATTACCCCTAGAATCAAACCCCACGGCACTGCACCTGCTGTGTCCCACCAACTCTCATTACCCCTAGAATCAAACCCCACAGCACTGCACCTGCTGTGTCTCACCAACTCTCATTACCTCTAGAATCAAACTCCACAGCACTGCACCTGCTGTGTCTCACCAGCTCTCATTACCCCTAGAATCAAACCCCACAGCACTGCACCTGCTGTGTCTCACCAACTCTCATTACCCCTAGAATCAAACCCCACGGCACTGCACCTGCTGTGTCCCACCAACTCTCATTACCCCTAGAATCAAACCCCACACCACTGCACCTGCTGTCTCACCAACTCTCATTACCCCTAGAATCAAACCCCACAGCACTGCACCTGCTGTGTCTCACCACCTCTCATTACCCCTAGTATCAAACTCCACAGCACTGCACCTGCTGTGTCTCACCAACTCTCACTGCCCCTAGAATCAACCCCCACAGCACTGCACCTGCTGTGTCCCACCAACTCTCATTACCCCTAGAATAAAACCCCACAGCACTGCACCTGCTGTGTCCCACCAACTCCCATTACCCCTAGAATCAAACTCAACAGCACTGCACCTGCTGTCTCACCAACTCTCATTACCCTAGAATCAAACCCCACAGCACTGCACCTGCTGTGTCCCACCAACTCCCATTACCCCTAGAATCAAACTCCACAGCACTGCACCTGCTGTGTCCCACCAACTCTCATTACCCCTAGAATCAAACCCAACAGCACTGCACCTGCTGTGTCTCAGCAACTCTCATTACCCCTAGAATCAAACTCCACAGCACTGCACCTGCTGTGTCCCACCAACTCTCATTACCCCTAGAATCAAACCCCACAGCACTGCACCTGCTGTGTCTCATCAACTCTCATTACCTATAGAATCAAACCCCACAGCACTGCACCTGCTGTGTCTCACCAGCTCTCATTACCCCTAGAATCAAACCCCACAGCACTGCACATGCTGTGTCCCACCAACTCTCATTACCCCTTGAATCAAACCCCACAGCACTGCAACTGCTGTGTCTCAGCAACTCTCATTACCCCTAGAATCAAACTCCACAGCACTGCACCTGCTGTGTCCCACCAACTCTCATTACCCCTAGAATCAAATCCCACAGCACTGCACCTGCTGTGTCCCACCAACTCTCATAACCCCTAGAATCAAACCCCACAGCACTGCACCTGCTGTGTCTCACCAGCTCTCATTACCCCTAGAATCAAATCCCACAGCACTGCACCTGCTGTGTCCCACCAACTCTCATTACCCCTAGAATCAAACCCCACAGCACTGCACCTGCTGTCTCACCAACTCTCACTACCCCTAGAATCAAACCCCACAACACTGCACCTGCTGTGTCCCACCAACTCTCATTACCCATAGAATCAAACCCCACAGCACTGCACCTGCTGTGTCCCACCAACTCTCATTACCCCTAGAATAAAACCCCACAGCACTGCACCTGCTGTCTCACCAACTCTCATTACCCCTAGAATCAAACCCCACAAGGCTGCACCTGCTGTGTCTCACCAGCTCTCATTACCCCTAGAATCAAACCCCACAGCACTGCACCTGCTGTGTCCCACCAACTCTCATTACCCCCTAGAATCAAACCCCACAGCACTGCACCTGCTGTGTCTCACCAGCTCTCATTACCCCTAGAATCAAACTCCACAGCACTGTCCCACCAACTCTCATTACCCCTAGAATCAAACCCCACAGCACTGCACCTGCTGTCTCACCAACTCTCACTACCCCTAGAATCAAACCCCACAGCACTGCACCTGCTGTGTCTCACCAAACTCTCATTACCCCCAGAATCAAACCCCACAAGGCTGCACCTGCTGTGTCCCACCAACTCTCATTACCCCTAGAATCAAACCCCACAGCACTGAACCTGCTGTGTCCCACCAACTCTCATTACCCCCAGAATCAAACCCCACAGCACTGCACCTGCTGTGTCTCACCAACTCTCATTAACCCTAGAATCAAACCCCACACCACTGCACCTGCTGTCTCACCAACTCTCACTACCCCTAGAATCAAACCCCACAGCACTGCACCTGCTGTGTCTCACCAACTCTCATTACCCCTAGAATCAAACCCCACAGCACTGCACCTGCTATGTCTCACCAACTCTCATTACCCCTATAATCAAACTCCACAGCACAGCACCTGCTATGTCTCACCAACTCTCACTACCCCTAGAATCAACCCCCACAGCACTGCACCTGCTGTGTCTCACCAACTCTCACTTCACCTAGAATCAAATCCCACAGCACTGCACCTGCTGTGTCCCACCAACTTTCATTACTCCTAGAATCAAACCCCACAGCACTGCACCTGCTGTGTCTTAACAACTCTCATTACCCCTAGAATCAAACCCCACAGCACTGCACCTGCTGTGTCCCACCAACTCTCATTACCCCTAGAATCAAACCCCACAGCACTGCATTTGCTGTGTCCCACCAACTCTCATTACCCCCAGAATCAAACCCCACATCACTGCACCTGCTGTGCCTCACCAACTCTCATTACCCCCAGAATCAAACCCCACAGCACTGCACCTGCTTTCCCCTCTCAGTCACCTATTCTTTGGCAAGCTCTGACCATCTGCCTAAAGAAAATCAGCACGTATTCCATATTCAGAGTGCAATTCATGCAAGCCAGATGCCCCTGCTTCAACACAGGACATATCACCAAACACAGTATCCCTGTCCCTTTCCAAGACCCTTCTCCTCTCAAAGATTTACTCAGGGTTGACCCATTTTAGAAACAATTGCAAATATCGTACATTCCACTGCTTGTTCACTAGAATGTATATTTACAGTTTTTCCATGTAGCTAGTTTCATCTACTCTGTTGCTGCTTACATTTCGATAGATTTTGTTTGTGAAATGTTTTGCATTTCACCGGAGCTAAGCCTGTAATTGGTAGATATTGATCAGTGCACTACCCTGGTAAACAAACCAAAATAAATTAACAAATAAGTAGACAAACAAACAAATAAATAAATATGGACTGATTATGATACCATTGTCTTTAACCTTAAAAATACAGTCCAACTCATAAATAAATGAATTACCTTTGCTAGACCTTACCACTTGAAATTATGATACAAAAAATGAAATACTTATGACAACAGACTGGATTTGTTACCTTCAGTGACACAAGTACGTCTGCTGATGATGCTGTCAGTGGGCTCTGCCATATAATATTACAGTATGCGTTCATGAATATATACCTGCTAGAAAAAATATAAAGATGAACTCAATAAAGAAATCTTTTGGTGGACTCAAAAATAAATAAGCTATACAACAGAAAAATAGATACTACTTAGCTTGCAAAAACTACCTCAGTAAATTAAGCAAGTTTAGATAAAATAAAACAGAGAAGCTATTTCCTTGTATTATTAAATTTTCCTGATCATGCTACGTACTCATTTTAATCTCAAAGGCTGCATGCAGTGATAAGATTTTCTTTAATTACATCAGAAAATTGAAGAGTCTGAATGCAGTGATAAGATATTGTTTAATTATATCAGAAAACTGAAAAGGAAATTGTGACTTTAACATGTTACCATGTAAAGGTGAAGTGATCAGTCAGCCAGTCACATAACATATCAAACATACTAACAGAAAAATGTCACGCATACTTCAAATATGTTAAAGTGATGCAGACACTGTTATAATAACCTGTTGTAATTCCCTTTACCTCAGGCTTCCAGACTCAGAACTCCATTTAGAGACCGTGCAGAATTTCACAGCTTGGTTGTTGATTGGACTGTTTAACTATCCATTTCTGTATAGCCTCAACTGGCTATTTAACAAACGTTATCTTTAAAGTTCTGTTCCTGGTCTACCAAACCAAACAGGATTTGGTCACCACCTTGTCTCAGGGACTGATGGTCTAGCATCACCTCTCTCAAATCCCACACTCAGCCAGGTTTGCATTACTGGTCATTCTGGGAATATGTTTAGCGTACTCTGGCATTGTGTCTTTTATTTATTAGGGACCATGCCTCTGGTATCTGCCACCAGGTTGTTTGCTAGTGTCCCTCATACTCAGTTACTTTAAGCAGTCTTTAAAAACACATTTTGAGCTGGTGTTCAGTGGTTTGCCTGAACCTTCTTAAACTTTCAGTACATTCCAATTTGCTTCACATGTTGTCTGCTTTTTAGCAATTTGTTAGGTTTTAATTCAGTAGTTTTAATTTTTTTTATTTTGTATTTTATATGTTAATGTTACTGTAATTTTCTTTTTTTATTGGCATTTGTTACATTTGCTTTGGGGCACTTTAGTAAACTTGAACTCTGGACTTTGCAAAAGAAGAAACATCTTTTACACAATTACTATTACTGGAAGTAACATTAAAATCTCATGTTCCATGGGACCAGACATATTTATTTATTTATTTATTTTGTTTTGTTGACCTGAACTCCAACTGGGCAATGTTCAGATATGGACCTGTTTACCAGTGTACAGATGGGGAAAGCAATGGCACCAGTAGCTATTTTTGATATTCTGATGGGAGGTTGCCAGCAGCCAAGGTGGTGAGTTTTAATTTAAGTAAAATCTTTTTCATAGTAGAGGTACATATGGTGGTGAGGTTGAAGTGATCGGAGAGATTTTGATTTGTTGATGGGAGTGAGAGACAAGTGGCAAGGGTCAGTGTTAACAAAGGACAGTATGGTCTGCATAAAGTAGTTGTTGAACTGGGAAGAGACTGATTCAGTACAGTTACTGTTTTTGGGGAAGGAATGGTAGTTTGCATGGGATGTAGCAACCTATTTAGAGATGACCAGAAAAGTTTATTTTTTTTATGTTTGTGTTGAAGGTTATTGTAGTAGTTTTGTTTATCTTAGTTTGACAGAGAGCTTAGTTAGGTTCCTTAGGTGTTTAAATACCTGCATTAAGTTTTGTTTCTTATGTTTATGGCTTTTATTCCATGCTCCATTGTGTTCTAACATTAGTTATTTTGTTTCCTTAGTTAGTCATGGTGCAGGGTTGGATATGACTCTTTTATTGCAGACTGGGGATAAGTTTTTAAGGATTTTCAGAAAAATGCTATTGAAGTTTGAAACTGAAGAGTCTAGAGGCATTGATTTTAGTATATTCCAGTTATACTGAGATAGCATTTTAATAAATGTATCTTTGTTGAACTTGGTTGAATTTTGCATTTGGATGTATACAATTTGTTTGTCCTGGCTTTTATAGCTTCTAATGGCATATACTGGCAGGTGATCACTTATGGTGTCTGGTAGATATCCAACTGTAATTAATTTGTCTGGTTTATTGGTGAGCACACATTCTAAGGTTAGCTGCTTGCTGGAGTTTTTGTCTATTATAGTGGGAGGGGGTGAAATTGAGTAAAGTCATATAAATTTATGGATTATGTTGGTTAGTACTGTTTAAGTCCTGCCAGTCTATGTTTAAGTCTCCTTGGAGAAGGGTTTTCTATTGGACATTATGAGCTAGCCAATGAAGGAGATTTTGGCAGTTTTTATGTTGTTACTTGGTGGGATACATAAAGCAGATATACAGGATAATTTTGTGTTATTAACTTTTAGTGTTGCCAAAATGATCTCAGCATTGTGAAATTTTGGGATCTCTTGTTTAAATAGGGTTATTTTTAGGAAGTTTTTGTAGGCTTGCTTGTTTACCCTATCAATAAGAATTATATTAAATCCTGGAGAGGCGGTGTCATTATCAGGTGTTTTTGGTTTTATCAAGGTTGCTGTGACAATAAATATATTGAGGGAGTGGGCAATAAGGTAGGCATGGATGTCGTGGATTTTATTGCACATGCTTTTCAGGTTATATTTAACAAGTGGAGGGTAAGCTTGGAGGATAAATGTATGTTTTTTTAGTGTGGGCACTGAATGTGGTTGGTCAGGAGCCAGGGTGTGGGTGAATGTCTCCTCTGAGTAATTAAGTGGTTCTCTTGTGTAGGGAAGTATATAAATAAATAAGCTTTTGCTTTAGTTTTATTGGTGCCCTAATGGGTGGATAGTTCAGTTTTATATATGTGTAGTTGAATAATTCTTTGGTGGATGAGCAGTAGAGACTGAGTGATGTTAGGGAGAGGTGGACTAGTGATTTGTTGAGTAGATGTGCATAGATGTGTGAGGTATATTTCTATATTGGGACAGTTTGATAGTTGGTGAAAGTAGAGGATACTAATAAGGAGAGCATTAGGTAATGTCATTTTTAATCATACAGTGTATAACTACTAGTAGGATATAATGGATTAAAATGTTTGGAGTGTAGGCAAAGATAAGTTACTTTGGTAGAGCAGCAATAGAAAGTAAATTATATTATATTATGTCAGCTCCAAGTGGTTGATTATTATGCATTATATATGTGTTGTGATTGGCTGTTGTGAAGGGGTTTGAGATGTGGGTGTTTAAATCTAGAGGTAGAGAGGCTGGTTGGGAACTGGGGTAGGGTAGAGGAGAAGAGTGAGCTGAGCAAAGCAAAAAAGATCGAGTGGGGCACCCATGAATGCAACCTTATTTCAACAAACTAATCTGTGACACTGAAGGTAAGCTTTCCTGGTGAAGCTAAACAGCTGTAATAAAGCTAGGCAAATGTTATGCCCAGTATATAGTGTAAGAGAAGCATTGAGCGATGATATAGTACAATACATCTAGGGGAAATTCAGAATTATTATGATCTCTGTGAAGAAAAGGAGGACTATGAGACTACAAAATGGTACTGGGGAGAATATGAAAAGCACATAACAGAGCACAATGCAGTGACAAAATAACTCAACTGTGTTTCACACCTGAGTCTGAGATTCCCTACTCTTACTCAAATAAAGGGTTTCCAGTAATTAATTAAATAATTCCTAACTAAACCTCAGTCACACTAAACAAAATGATGGCTTTTAAGTATGTCATCAACTTATGGTGACAGGCTGTAATGATACTAGTTCACATAGCTGGGAGGGTCACAACAAACACAAATAATTGTAGACCCATCAACCTCATCAGTACTCTGTGCAATATCATGAAGACGGTCACAATGGACTTTTTCAAAATTACAAAGGAGACCTTCTGTAAGATATGGAACAGTATATGAGTGTTAATGGAAGACTGTGCCTTTGAAATATTTTGGAATTCTTTGAAGAGATAGCAACACTTGGAGAAGATTTTAGAGTACATGCTGCTCATCACAACCTTTTCAGTTGTAATTTTCATGCATTCACTCTTTGTGCTTCTGCTCCAAGATGATTCTGTAAAGATCCTTTTTACCAGTTCATCATCTTGCTTAACATGCAGAAATCCATATGTTATCCCCTTTGATCATCAGAGCTTAGAAAAGAAATATATTTCAGAATACTGAGTACACAAACTCTGAACACTACTCAACCTTATAAAAATATCAAAATGTAAACATAGACATTTTTCTCAGAGTAGCATGCTCCATGCACCACGTCTTTGTTTCTTTATTAGTCTCACTCCAAGTCACTTCACCTCAGAGAAAGACTGAGCACTGACAGGCAGTGTAACATCTGCCTCTCACTAAGGTTTATTGGAACACCTGTCTCAAACTGACAGGCAGTGTAACATCTGCCTCTCACTAAGGTTTATTGGAACACCTGTCTCAAACTGACATGCAGTGGAACACCTGCCTCTCTCTAACATTAGGACACCAACAGACATCTGGAAAAAAGCATTCATTCTCCCCTTACACAAAGGTGGCACCAACACAGACACCATAAATGTTTGGCCCATAGCAATTCTCTCACCCCTCTTTAAAGTACTGGAAAAATGCATCCATGCCCAGCTACTCAACTACCTGCTTGAAAATCTAATTCTATCACCCATTCACCATGGTTTCAGACCAGGACACAGCACCACTACTGCCCTCTTCTCCTTCCCTAATACAGTTAATTGGGCATGGTATTCTGGCAAAATAATTGCTTGTCTTTTCCTTGACCTCTCCAAAGCTTTTCATATCATTTCCCACATGATCTTTCTCTATAAACTATCCACCCTCTACATTCCCCCACCTATCCTGTAGTGGTTCAATAGCTATCTCTCCAATAGGCAACAATCTACCAAATGGCAACAGTCTTACTCTCCCTTCCTCAATACTTTCACAGGGGTACCCCAAAGCTCCATACTTGGCCCTCTCTTATTTAGCATCTTTATTAACAAGTTTCACTCCACTCTCCCACAATGCTCAGTAATCCAGTATGCTGATGATGTTACAATAATATGCACTGCAAATTCCAGCTCTGAACTTCAGCAAATCATGCAGAATGCCCTCACCTCTACTGAATCTTGGATGCTTAACAATCATCTTTCCCTAAATCTGAAAAAAAAACTAAACTAGTACCTTTTACCCCTAAGAAAACCACTCCCCTAGATAAAAACACTCTTCATTATACAAGCCCAAGACAATACCACTATAGACGTTGTTCCACACACTAAACTACTAGGCATTACTATAGATGAAAGCCTTAACTTTGACTTACACATAAACAATAACATCAAAAAACACACCAAAAGCTTGGTATATTCTACAGAAACCAACACTTTCTTAGCCTCTCTACTATACGACTCTTGCAACCACCTTTCTATTACCCTCTCTCCTTTATGGTACCCCTCTCATCACTAATAAAATTCAAACTGGATATGTGTTACAACATAATAGCCAAATTTGCCACCAAGGCCAAATTCTCCTCCCACCATTGTAACTCACTAAAACAATTAGGCTGGCTGGAACTCCTCCAACATCTCTCATTCGCCCAACTAACTACAGTGCACAAAATAATCTACAGACCCACAGACTGTCCTGCTCTCTCAATTCTACTTGCTAAATACCAACCCAGCAGACAACTAAGATCTGAAAATCATTTACTTCTAAAAGTAGAAAAGCCCACCTTACCGGCTGGTCAACTCCTCTACTCCTTCAACATCAGCAAAATATGGAACTCACTTCCACCTTCTATAAGAAACACAGGCTGTCACCACCTTCAAACAAATACTGAAAAACCATCTCAACACTTCCTGGCTATGTACCTGCTCTATAACAGCCCTTCCTGGCTGTGTACCTGCTCTATAACAACCCTTCCTGGCCATGTACCTGCTCTATAACAACCCTTCCTGGCATGTACCTGCTCTATAACAATCCTTCCTGGTATGTACCTGCTCTATAACAACCCTTCCTGGTTCTGTACCTGCTCTATAACAACCCTTCCTGGCTGTGTACCTGCTCTATAACAACCCTTCCTGGCTGTGTACCTGCTCTATAACAACCCTTCCTGGCCATGTACCTGCTCTATAACAACCCTTCCTGGCATGTACCTGCTCTATAACAATCCTTCCTGGCTATGTACCTGCTCTATAACAGTCCTTCCAGGCTATGTACCTGCTCTATAACAATCCTTCTTAGCTGTGTACCTGCTCTATAACAACCCTTCCTAGCTATGTATCTGCTCTATAACAACCCTTCCTTGCTATGTACATGTTCTATAACAACCCTTCCTGGCTATGTACCTGCTCTATAACAACCCTTCCTGGCTATGTACCTGCTCTATAACAACCCTTCCTGGCTATGTACCTGCTCTATAACAACCCTTCCTGGCTCTGTACCTGCTCTATAACAACCCTTCCTGGTTCTGTACCTGTTCTATAACAACCCTTCCTGGCTATGTACCTGCTCTATAACAACCCTTCCTGGCTATGTACCTGCTTTATAACAACCCTTCCTGGCTATGTACCTGCTCTATAACAACCCTTCCTGGCTCTGTACCTGCTCTATAACAACCCTTCCTGGCTATGTACCTGTTCTATAACAACCCTTCCTGGCTATGTACCTGCTCTATAACAACCCTTCCTGGCTATGTACCTGCTTTATAACAACCCTTCCTGGCTCTGTACCTGCTCTATAACAACCCTTCCTGGTTCTGTACCTGCTCTATAACAACCCTTCCTGGTTCTGTACCTGCTCTATAACAAGCCTTCCTGGTTCTGTACCTGTTCTATAACAACCCTTCCTGGCTATGTACCTGCTCTATAACAACCCTTCCTGGCTCTGTACCTCCTCTATAACATCCCTTCCTGATTATGTACCTGCTCTATAACAACCCATCCTGGCTCTGTACCTGCTCTATAACAACCCTTCCTGGCTCTGTACCTGCTCTATAACAACAGTTCCTGGCTCTGTACCTGCTCTATAACAACCCTTCTGGCTGTGTACCTGCTCTATAACAACAGTTCCTGGCTCTGTACCTGCTCTATAACAACCCTTCTGGCTGTGTACCTGCTCTATAACAACAGTTCCTGGCTCTGTACCTCCTCTATAACAAACCTGCCTGGCTCTGTACCTGCTCTATAACAACCCTTCCTGGCTATGTACCTGCTCTATAACAGCCCTTCCTGGCTCTGTACCTCCTCTATAACAAACCTGCCTGGCTCTGTACCTGCTCTGTAACCTAACCTCTTCCTTCTCCTTATATGATAACTAAACTCTTGTGCTTTTACTACTGCTGACTGATGATACTTTCTCCATAATTATTATTTTTTCATCACTTGTTCATACTGGTACAATAGCTGATTAAGATATCTCTGTTTATACCTCTCTGATTTAATTAATCTGTCAACCAACTAAATTCCTGCTTTTATGTATATATTCTGCATATATTACTGAAATCACTATGTGTAACACTGTTACTACTTCTGTACCAATTAATGTTTTTTTTTTTTTCTGCATCTATGTTCTTGTTGGAGCTTTTCTTCCTGTGCCTCCACTGAAAATGGGCTCTTTTAGGCCCAGTGGACTTTGCAGTGAACAAATGCAATAAATAAATAAAATAAATAAAAATGTAGTGGAACACACACCTCACACTGACAGACAGTGGAACACCTGGGTCTCACTGACACCCAGTGTAATGTCTGTCTCACAGTAATAGGCAGCATAACACCTGTCTCACAATGACAGGCAGTGAAATACCTGTCTCTCTCTGATAGACAGTGTAACATGTATCTTTCACTGACAGGCAGTGAAACACCTGTGGCTCACTGACGCACAGTGTAACACCTGTGTCTCATTGACAGGCAGTGTAATACCTATGTCTCACTGACACCCAGTTGTTTCTAATTGACAGGCATTGTAATAGCTGTGGCTCTCTGACACCCAATGTGACACCTATCTTATTGACAGGCAGTGTAATACCTTTGTCTCACTGACACCTAGTATAACACCTGTTTCTCATTAATAAAAAAATGAACACTTCAAAGAAAAGAAAATAGCGACCACTGGCTGCAATGAATTCCACAAAAAAGGTTTAATGATGCCAAAAACAGTAAAGTAAGTGCTTTCATCTTACTCCAATGAGCAAAACGTCCTCAGACAAAGAAACTTATCAAGACAGTGGTATATATACAATTAATTTAAATCACTTGATTGAGTTGATTAAATATTAAAAAGACATACATGAAATAATGCATCAAATAACACACACAATACAGCAATCGTGGACAAGTTTTAAAATATGCACAAAATGTAAAATTTCTACAAAGACAGTTTTTAAAGTAACAAAAATATAGAATAAACCAGTTATACTGGACAAAATGAAATAAAATAAAAAAGGGGAAATTCATTCTTTCAGTACTAATATTTGCAAAAAAATGGAGCCAGTTATCTTTGTAGGCTCCTAAACTTTAAAACACAGGCTAAAGAACTCATATCATTCAAACCTGGTGAACTATAAGCATTCAATTTAATTTGCCATAGTAGTTCACGAATTTCTAACATTAAAGTAAATGGTCCTCCCCTAGGGTTATACTCTATCTGGTCTATAATTCTAAAACAGAAACTATGTTGTGGATGTTCCTGGACATGCTTAGCCAAAGTGTTCTCCACCAATAGTTTCCTGATACTGTATATATGTTTGTAAACCCTGTCCTTGAACCTGCGGTCCATCTTTCTGATGTAAAAACAAGGGCAGAGTTTACAGGTGATTAAACAGACCATGCTCTTGGATGCACAATTAAATCTCTTATTACTGGGATTCCTGTCCCAGAGACTTCCCATACTCTGGAACAAACTACCTATCTATATCAAACAAAGCTCCTCATTAGCAAGAAAAATCTTCATGATTGGATGGGAAATAGGAAATTCACCCCAGGGATCACTTATGTGGCTCTGCTCGATGGGGGCACAGGAAAATAATTTTCATGGGTGGCGAAAGCCAGGGTACCTTTTTGGCTAGGCTTATATAGGCCCTAGGCCAATAGCCTAGTACCTACCTATGAGCCTATGAACCTAAGGGTTAGGAAGTTGTTCTTTATCTGATGAACTCTGCTATTAAAATGAAAACACGGTGAAAACATTAAGCGTTAACAGTACTACTGGATTTTATTGTCCTAGCTACATGTGGGTGCTGTTTTTAAACAATAAACATGCTTACTGAATATTTGAAAGGATCTCCTTTCTTTGGTGCCCTAACTTGATTTTCGTTAGATTTAATAACAACCCTGACTATTTTAGAGAAGCTATTTTCCTACATGTGTGCTCATACACATTCAATTAAAAAAATGATTTCAAACTGTCAGTAGCAGAATCCTACCTGTACAGGTGAGATAATCCTTGTTTAAGTAAAAGTTTCAGTACTTCTGCTTATGACGTGATTTTGTCTCTTAATCATAACTGTTGTTCTCTCTTTCTTTGTTCTGAGACTCTACTTGGTTCATAGGTGTTTACTAGGCTAACAACCACAAGGGCCTTTGTAAGCCTAGCCATGCATCCCAAATCTCTGATAAGTTCTGATACTCTTGATAAGTGTAAGCATGGGCCTGTGAGATGAACCATTTACAGGTTACCTGTTTGCATTAGAGACATAGGTGCCAAACCAGGGATGAATTTACGATTTCTCATCCAATTGTCTAAGTTCCACTTAAATTCAGTTAGGGAGGAACTCTGCTTCACATGGATGAGGAGCCTGTTCCATAGACAGACCTTAACCTGGTCTGTGACATTAACAGAACTTGTTGGCAGGATAGATTTGTTTCCCAAAAACTCCCCCATCTGTGGAATAGACTCCCTCTCCAAGTCAAGCAGAGTACCTCTCTAGCCCTCTTTAAGAGGAACCTGGATGACTGTAAGGAAACAGAAAATATACCCCTGGGATCACACCTGTGTCCCTGCTGGACAGGGGGAAACAGGTGCTGACTTTGAGGGAACATGGGCAAAATTCTTGGCTTGGCTTATTAGGGCCTCTGAGCCAATAGCCTAGTATCATCCTATGAACCTATGAACCTAGGAACTTACCTTTAAAGGCATGGAATATTGTTGTGCAATGCTTACCATGGAATGGGCGGCCACAGTGGTGCAACGGTTAGCGTAGTGGCCTCACAGCAAGAGGTTCTCTGGTTTGATCCTTGGCTGGGGTGCCTTCTGTGTGAAGTCTGCATGTCCTCTGTGTGGTCACATGGGTTTCCTCTGGGTGCTCCGGTTTCCTCCCACATCCCAAAGACATGCTGTAGGTGGATTGAACACTCTAAATTGACCCTAGGAGTGAGTGAGTGCATGCGTGTGTGTGCCTTTCGTGGAAAGTGGGGGGCCGGGCTGGCAACTCGACACAGTAAAACTCTACTGCCAATCATGAGCGGACAGGTGATCTGCTGTGGTGACCCCTAACCGGGAAAAGCCAAAAGAAGAAGAAGAATGCTTACCATTGAATGTATTCATTCCATATTCTGTTTGTTTGACTGATGGAAGGGACACCAGCATACAAAGGCTGTTCTACATCTGGGTAAACAAGTTGTTAAGTTTGTAACTTGTGAGATAGTCAATAAGAGTAGGAACTACTGTGAAATACAAAGAACAGCAGACCAAATTGCGATTATACCAGAAGAATGAGAGTCATTTAGTAAGTAGAGAGGTGAATCAGAGAGTAGAGAGGCCCCAGGAAAGAGGCTGAGAGAGGGAGAGAGAGGGGGAGAGAGCATTTAGATTATCCCAGAATAGGTGCAAAACCATATCCAAGTACTTTTTAAGTGATCCTTTAAGTGTAGTTTGAAAGACTTATTGTTTGCTAATAATCTAAGAGAGGCAGACATGGAATTCCAGGTTTCAGAGAGGGGAGGCATATTGGGGGGGGGGGGGTCTCCAGCAGGATTGTTTGATTTAGTCACAGTCAGCAACACCTTGTTAAAAGAGAAGGGTGATATTTTGGGACAGTAAATTTGTGGAATATTGCTTAGAATTGGGTATTTGTATGTATGAGCTTTTGTGTCATGACAAGTTGTGAGCAGATTAAATGGTGCCTTAATTCCAGCACTGAAGTTGCTTTAGTGAGAGGCAGTAATTCATCCTATAACGATAGTTATCAACAAATTTTGCAATATAGCACTGGCCAAGTAAGGAGAGCTGACTGGATTGTAAATTGATGAGTACGGGGGCTGATAGAGGACAGTAGGGTTGAGAAGAGATAAGTCAATGCTTATCCTAGCCTGATCTGTTAGGCATGGTTTGGCTCTACCGAGGGCTCTAAACTTTTGATGTTTTTTTTTTACTGTCTGTTTTATGTTCTAGTCAAATTTTAGGATTTCATCAATGGCAGGCCCTAGCACTTTGACATGGGTGGTTACCATTTCTATCTTAAAATTGTTTGAAGATAGAATTCAGAAGGATTTCTTTTGGTTGGTTAGTAGCTTATGGATTAATAAGATAAGTCTGGATTGTTTGGAGTTTAGAAGGAGCTGTGAGTTAGTTAGCCAAGCCTCAACCTATGGGACAGTGTCTTGGGGGTACTGTTGTAGTTTAAATATGTTTTTGGCAGAGCAGATGATTGTGGAATCATCTAAATATTGGACTATGATTGCTTGCTTGCTTGGTTGCTAAATGCAGGTCATTAATGACTATATAAAAAAGTAGTGGACCTAATAGAGAGCCTTGAGGGACTCCCACAGTTACTAGAAGAAAGGAAGAGATGTTGTTTTGCATCTTTACAGCTTTTTGTCTGTTTGAGACGTAACTGTTAAACTAGGTTATTGAGAGTTTATCAAAGCACAGGGAGGACATCTTGCAAAGTAATTTTTGGTGTGACACCATGTCAAAGACTTTGGACAGATCAAGGAATATATAATAGACAATGCTATTGCTGTTTCTGCTTTGATTTCTTGCTATAACAAAGTTTAGTAGCACAGTGGTGATGCTGTGATGTGGACGGAAATCATGCTGCATAGGGGAAAGTAGTGAGTTTTCAATAATGTAGTTAAGACAGAAGAGACGGGACAACCATGTGCCTGTAAATGGGCATGCTGGTGAAGTTTCCATCCTTTATGTAGGGGGAAATATGTAGCATTTTTTCCACAGAGTGGGAACATAGCTTTCCTTCATAGACCAGTTTATTAGAGAAATTCAGCATATATCAAAGCATCTGTAGCTATTTAGCAGCTATTTTGATGCATTTGGCTGGTAATTTGTCATGGACAAGGGTGGTGGGTTTCAAAGTTTTAAGTAGTTTTTTGGTAGTGGGGTTTGTGATATGTTGATTCATAGATTCTTAGGTTCATAGTCAATTACTAGGATAATGACTGGGGGGGGGGCTTTCAAAGCTAGCCACGTTTTCCTGAAAGAAAAATGATGTCCTGTATCCGAATAGGACACTGAGGACCAGACATTTATAAGCTACCTCTGTCCATAAGGGACATAGATGGCATGATGTCTCTAAATTTCCTAGACCCATCCATTGGTCTAGGTAGTGCTTAAACTAGGTAATAGATACACTCAGCTTCATATGGATGGGAAGCCTGTTCCATAGGAGGGGCAGTCTCTGGGACACATCTTTGTCTCTCCAGTATATTCTATTTAAGTCATAGACAAACTTCATCTCCCTAGACATTGTATTTCTGGTACTCTTTGACTTACTTATATGTAGGCGATTCAAAAGTGCACGGTTTGAGGATGCCTTGTAAGCCAGGCGTACATCACATCTATAGGAGAGGAGGGCAAGGGCATTAAGACACTCTACATAAGGCAGGTTTGTTACACCTTGTATGCATTTTGCAAAGCGCTCTGCATTAGGCAGGTTTGTTACACCTTGTATCCTTTTTGCAAGGCGCTCTGCATAAGGCAGGTTTGTACACCTTGTATCCTTTTTGCAAGGTGCTCTGCATAAGGCAGGTTTGTTACACCTTGTATCCTTTTTGCAAGGTGATCTGCATGAGGCAGGTTTGTTACCCCTTGTATCCTTTTTGCAAGGCACTCTGTATAAGGCACATTTGTTACACCTTGTATCCTTTTTGCAAGGAACTGTGGATAACTCAGGTTTTTTTAAACCTTGTATCCATTTTGCAAGGTGCTCTGCATGAGGCAGGCTTGTTACACCTCGTATCCTTTTTGCAAGGCGTTATGCAAAAGGCAGGTTTGTTACACCTTGTATCCTTTTTGCAAGGCACTCCGCATAAGGCAGGTTTGTTACACCTTGTATCCTTTTTGCAAGGCACTCTGCATAAGGCAGGTTTGTTACATATTGCATCCTTTTTGCAAGGCGCTCTGCATAAGGCAGGCTTGTTACACCTTGTATCCTTGTTGCAAGGTGCTCCGCATAAGGCAGGTGTGTTACACCTTGTATCCTTTTTGAAAAGCACTCTGCATAAGGCAGGTTTGTTACACCTTGTATCCTTTTTGCAAGCCGCTCTGCATAAGGCAGGTTTGTTACACCTTGTATCCTATTTGCAAGGCAGTCTGCATGAGGCAGGCTTGTTACACCTTGTATCCTTTTTGCAAGGTGTTCTGCATAATGCAGGTTTGTTACACCTCCTATCCTTTTTGCAAGGTGCTATGCATAAGGCAGGTTTGTTACACCTTGTATCCTTTTTGCAAGGCGCTCTGCATAAGGCAGGTTTGCTACATCTTGTATTCTTTTTGCAAGGCGCTCTCCATAAGGCAGGTTTGTTACACCTTGTATCCTTTTTGCAAGGCACTCTGCATAAGGCAGGTTTGTTACACCTTGTATCCTTTTTGCAAGGTGCTCTGCATAATGCAGGTTTGTTACACCTTGTATCCTTTTTGCAAGACGCTCTGCATAAGTCAGTTTTTTTAAACCTTGTTTGCTTTTTGCAAAGCGCTCTGCATAAGGCAGGTTTGTTACACCTTGTATACTTTTTGCAATGCGCTATGCATACGGCAGGTTTTTACACCTTGTATCCTTTTTGCAAGGTGCTCTGCATAATGCAGGTTTGTTACACCTTGTATCCTTTTTGCAAGGCGCTCTGCATAAGTCAGGTTTTTTAAACCTTGTTTGCTTTTTGCAAGGCGCTGTGCATAAGGCAGGTTTGTTACACCTTGTATCCATTTTACAATGTGCTATGCATAAGGCAGGTTTTTACACCTTGTATTCTTTTTGCAAGGTGCTCCGGATAAGGCAGGTGTGTTACACCCTGTATCATTTTTGCTAGGCACTCTGCATAACGCAGGTTTGTTACACCTTGTATCCTTTTTGCAAGGTGCTCCGCATAAGGCAGGTGTGTTACACCCTGTATCATTTTTGCAAGGCACTCTGCATAAGGCAGGTTTGTTACATATTATATCCTTTTTGCAAGGCACTCTGCATAAGGCAGGTTTGTTACACCTTGTATCCTTTTTGCAAGGAACTCTGCATAAGGCAGGTTTGTTACACCTTGTATCCTTTTTGCAAGGCACTCTGCATAAGGCAGGTTTGTTACATATTGTATCCTTTTTGCAAGGCACTCTGCATAAGGCAGGTTTGTTACACCTTGTATCCATTTTGTAAGGCCCTCTGCATAAGGCAGGTTTGTTACACTTTGTATCCTTTTTGCAAGGCACTCTGCATAAGGCAGGTTTGATACACCTTGTATCCATTTTGCAAGCCGCTCTGCATGAGGCAGGCTTGTTACACCTTATATCTTTTTGCAAGGTGTTCTGCATAATGCAGGTTTGTTACACCTCCTATCCTTTTTGCAAGGCACTATGCATAAGGCAAGTTTGTTACACCTTGTATCCTTTTTGCAAGGTGCTCTGCATAAGGCAGGTTTGTTACACCTTGTATCCTTTTTGCAAGGCGCTCTGCATAAGGCAGGTTTTTACACCTTGTATCCTTTTTGCAAGACACTCTGCATAAGGCAGGTTTCTTACACCTTGTATCTTTTTTGCAAGGCGCTCTGCATAAGGCAGGTTTGTTACACCCTGTATCCTATTTGCAAGGCGCTCTCCATAAAGCAGGTTTGTTACATATTGTATCTTTTTTGCAAGGCACTATACATAAGGCAGAATTGTTACACCTTGTATCCTTTTTGCAAGGAGCTCTGCATAAGGCAGTTTTTTTAGATCTTGTATCCTTTTTGCAAGGCACTGTGCATAAGGCAGGTGTGTTACACCTTGTATCCTTTTTGCAAGGCACTCTGCATAAGGCAGGTGTGTTACACCTTGTATTCTTTATGCAAGGTGCTCTGCATAAGGCAGGTTTGTTACATATTGTACCATTTTTGCAAAGCGCTCTGCATTAGGCAGGTTTGTTACACCTTGTATCCTTTTTGCAAGGCTATCTGCATAGGGCAGGTTTGTTATATATTGTATCTTTTTTGCAAGGCACTCTACATAAGGCAGAATTGTTACACCTTGTATCCTTTTTGCAAGCCGCTCTGCATAAGGCAGGTTTGTTACACCTTGTATCCTATTTGCAAGGCGCTCTGCATGAGGCACGCTTGTTACTCCTTGTATCCTTTTTGCAAGGTGTTCTGCATAATGCAGGTTTGTTACACCTCCTATCCTTTTTGCAAGGCGCTATGCATAAGTCAGGTTTGTTACACCTTGTATCCTTTTTGCAAGGTGCTCTGCATATGGCAGGTTTGTTACACCTTGTATCCTTTTTGCAAGGCACTCTGCATAAGGTAGGTTTGTTACATCTTGTATCCTTTTTGCAAGGCGCTCTCTATAAGGCAGGTTTGTTACACCTTGTATCCTTTTTGCAAGGCGCTGTGCAGAAGGCAGGTTTTTACACCTTGTATCCTTTTTGCAAGACACTCTGCATAAGGCAGGTTTATTACATTTTGCATCCTTTTTGCAAGGCGCTCTGCATAAGGCAGGTTTGTTCCACCCTGTATCCTATTTGCAAGGTGCTCTCCATAAGGCAGGTTTGTTACATATTGAATCCTTTTTGCAAAGTGCTCTACATAAGGCAGAATCTTTACACCTTGTATACTTTTTGCAAGGCACTCTTCATAAGGCAGGTGTGTTACACCTTGTATCCTTTTTGCAAGGTGCTCTGCATATGGCAGGTTTGTTACACCTTGTATCCTTTTTGCAAGGCACTCTGCATAAGGTAGGTTTGTTACATCTTGTATCCTTTTTGCAAGGCGCTCTCTATAAGGCAGGTTTGTTACACCTTGTATCCTTTTTGCAAGGCGCTGTGCAGAAGGCAGGTTTTTACACCTTGTATCCTTTTTGCAAGACACTCTGCATAAGGCAGGTTTATTACATTTTGCATCCTTTTTGCAAGGCGCTCTGCATAAGGCAGGTTTGTTCCACCCTGTATCCTATTTGCAAGGTGCTCTCCATAAGGCAGGTTTGTTACATATTGAATCCTTTTTGCAAAGTGCTCTACATAAGGCAGAATCTTTACACCTTGTATACTTTTTGCAAGGCACTCTTCATAAGGCAGGTGTGTTACACCTTGTATCCTTTTTGCAAGGTGCTCTGCATAAGGCAAGTTTGTTACACCTTGCATCCTTTTTGCAAGGCCCACTGCATAAGGCAAGTTTTTCACACTTTGCATCCTTTTTGAAGGCACTCTGCATAAGGCAGGTTTGTTACACCTTGTATCCTTTTTGCAAGGCGATCTGCATAAGGCAGGTTTCTTACACCTTGTATCCTTTTTGCAAGGTGCTCTGCATAAGGGAGGTCTTTTACACCTTGTATCCTTGTTGCAAGGCGCTCTGCATAAGTCAGGAAGTCATGCTTTTTAGACCTTGCATCCTTTTTGCAAGGTGCTCTGCATAAGTCAGGTTTGTTACACCTTGTATCCTTTTTGCAAGGTGTTCTGCATAATGCAGGTTTGTTACACTTTGTATCCTTTTTGCAAGGTGTTCTGCATAATGCAGGTTTGTTACACCTTGCATCCTTTTTGCAAGGCCCTCTGCATAAGGCAGGTTTGTTACACCTTGCATCCATTTTGCAAGGCCCTCTTCATAAGGCAGGTTTGTTACACCTTGTATCCTTTTTGCAAGGCGCTCTGCATAAGGCAGGTTTGTTACACCTTTTATACTTTTTGCAAGGCACTCTGCATAAGTCAGGTTTGTTACACCTTGTATCCTTTTTGCAAGGTGCTTTGCATAAGGTAGATTTTTTGCACCTTGTATCCTTTTTGCAAGGTGCTCTGCATAAGGCAGGTTTGTTACACCTTGTATCCTTTTTGCAAGGCGCTCTGCATTAGGCAGGTTTGTTACACCTTGTATCCTTTTTGCAAGGCGCTCTGCATAAGGCACCTTTGTTACACCTTGTATCCTTTTTGCAAGACACTCTGCATAAGGCAGGTTTGTTACACCTTGTATCCTTTTTGCAAGTTGCTCTGCATAAGGCACCTTTGTTACACCTTGTATCCTTTTGCAAGGCACTCTGCATAAGGCAGGTTTGTTATACCTTGTATCCTTTTTGCAAGGTGCTTTGCATAAAGCAGGTTTGTTACACCTTGTATCCTTTTTGCAAGGCCCTCTGCATAAGGCAGTTTTGTTACACCTTGTATCCTTTTTGCAAGGTACTCTGCATAAGGCAGGTTTGTTACATCTTGTATCCTTTTTGCAATGCACTCTGCATAAGGCAGGTTTGTTACACCTTGTATCCTTTTTGCAAGGCGCTCTGCATAAGGCAGTTTTGTTACACCTTGTATCCTTTTTGCAAGGTACTCTGCATAAGACAGGTTTGTTACACCTTGTATCCTTTTTGCAATGCACTCTGCATAAGGCAGGTTTGTTACACCTTGTATCCTTTTTGCAATGCACTCTGCATAAGGCAGGTTTGTTACACCTTGTATCCTTTTTGCGAGGCCCTCTGCATAAGGCAGGTTTTTTACACCTTGTATCCTTCTTGCAAGGCGGTCTGCATAAGGCAGGCTTGTTACACCTTGTATCCTTTTTGCAAGCCACACTGCATAAGGCAGGTTTGTTACACCTTGTATCCTTTTTGCAAGGTGTTCTGCATAATGCAGGTTTGTTACACCTTGTATCCTTTTTGTAAGGCGCTCTGCATAAGGCAGGTTTGTTACATATTGTATCCTTTTTGCAAGGTGCTCTGCATAAGGCAGGTTTGTTACATATTGTATCCTTTTTGCAAGGCACTCTGCATAACGTAGATTTGTTACACCTTGTATCCTTTTTGCAATGCACTCAGCATAAGGCAGGTTTGTTACACCTTATATCCTTTTTGCAATGCACTCTGCATAAGGCAGGTTTGTTACACCTTGTATCCTTTTTGCAAGGCCCTCTGCATAAGGAAGGTTTTTTACACCTTGTATCCTTCTTGCAAGGCGCTCTGCATAAGGCAGGCTTGTTACACCTTGTATCCTTTTTGCAAGCCGCACTGCATAAGGCAGGTTTGTTACACCTTGTATCCTTTTTGCAAGGTGCTCTACATAAGGCAGGTGTGTTACATATTGTATACTTTTTGCAAAGCGGTCTGCATAAGGCAAGTTTGTTACATCTAATAGCCTTTTTACAAGGCACTCTGCATAAGGCAGGTTTGTTACACCTTGTATCCTTTTTGCAAGGTGCTCTGCATAAGGCAGGTTTGTTACACCTTGTATCCTTTTTGCAAGGCACTCTGCATAAGGCAGGTTTGTTACACCTTGTATCCTTTTTACAAGGTGTTCTGCATAACGCATGTTTGTTACACCTTGTATCCTTTTTGTAAGGCGCTCTGCATAAGTCAGGTTTGTTACATATTGTATCCTTTTTGCAAGGCACTCTGCATAACGTAGGTTTGTTACACCTTGTATCTTTTTTCAAGGCACTCTGCATAAGGCAGTTTTGTTACACCTTGTATCCTTTTTGCAAGGCGCTCTGCATAAGGCACGTTTGTTACACCTTGTATCCTTTTTGCAAGGCACTTTGCATAAGGCAAGTTTGTTACACCTTGTATCCTTTTTGCAAAGTGCTCTGCATAAGGCAGGTTTGTTACACCTTGTATCCTTTTTGCAAGGCACTCTGCATAAGGCAGGTTTGTTACACCCTGTGTCCTATTTGCATGGCACTCTGCATAAGGCAGGTTTGTTACATATCGTATCCTTTTTGCAAGGCGCTCTGCATAAGGCAGGTTTGTTACACTTTGTATCCTTTTTGCAAGGCACTCTGCATAAGGCAGGTTTGTTACACATTGTATCCTTTTTGCAAGGCACTCTGCATAAGGCAGGTTTGTTACACCTTGTATCCATTTTGCAAGGAACGTCTGATGTCACTGTAGCACATACCAAAGGGAGCATTGCACTCTGTAATTGGTCTGAGAAGGGCAAACTACTGTAGGATAATGATCTGTTTGGACCTAGATGAAACACTCTTATAAGTTACACAACATAAAAGGATTTCCTCACCACCGGGGCCATGTGGTGGTCAAAAGCAGAGATACTGTTTATGTGTGTATCCAGATCCCTGACCACTGTGTATTATCAACATGGTAATTAGCTGGGATGGTTGACTTCCCAAATGGTACAACTATTCATTCCTTAGCTTTGAGTTTAAGACCATGGCTTTGCCACAATTTGTTAGTCCGAGATAGACCTTCTTGAAGAATGCTAGTGTCTGCAGGGGAGTCAATGATAACTCTCAGCTTGCAATCATCTGCAAACTTAGTCAGCCATAAACCTTCAGAATGTGCTTCCATTTCAGAGAAACAGATGCCAAAAAGGAGCATGCCCAGTACTGAGCTCTGGGTGCTCCACTAATGACTGACCTCCTGGTGGAGGTGGCCTCACCTATTTTGACCTCCTGGGTCCTATCAATGAGCCAGTTGGGTATCCATCAGGTGATAAAAAGGTTTATTCCTAAATTAGTGAGCTTGTCTATAATGCCTGAGTGGCGCTATGGTATCAAAAGCCTTACCAGGTGGAGGTAAGCTGGTGACACTCTCAAAAAAGTCTACCAGATTTAAAAGGCTGACTTTCCTTTAACAAAGCCAAACTGTGATGGATTCAGTGTTTGCAGTTTACATATGTCCTCATTTATCATGTCCATGATGATTCTTTCCATGGCCTTACATATGACGCTGGTCAGACTTATGGGCCTGTAGTTACCTGGGTTAGTGGTTGGACTTCCTTTGTGCAGAGGAATGATTGTAGCCACCTTTCATTCCTTGGGCAGAAAACTGACTGCAGGCTCCCATTGAAAAGTGATTCATATAAACCAGAAAGGTCATGTTTCATGATATTTATAAAAAATCCCTGGATGTTATCAGGGCCCATTGATGCAGTGTTTTTGGCCTTGGAAAGTGCATTGAAGACCTGTTCCCTAGTAATGGTTGGGGGATTGTGTTATGTGGTATTTTCTTTGGGCTATTGGGGGGAATGGGAGGAGAAATTTGAGTTGAACCTGTCAGCCAAAAGGTGGCAATGGCCTCTGGTTCAGTGTGGGTGATGCTATTTACAATAATTCTGTACATTGTTGCGTATTTCCTTTGAGGTTGCAGACATAGCTGTAGAATGCTTTGCAGTTGTCTTTTGCCTGAGAAGCTATTTTTTTTCTTCAAATTTAGCCATTGGAGTATTAATTAACCCTCTTAGATGCCTGATTAGACTGGTCAGAGGGCTTTTTGTATGTTGGGTTTTATTCCTCCTATGCTTGGCCAAGATTTTTTTTTCTTTTGTTGTATAACCGATTGATACTGTGATTCCACCCGATTGGCTTGTCTTTTGAGTTTGCCTTATTCTTAATACAAGTGGGCACAGCTCACTCTATAGAGCTAGCAGTATGACTGTACAGAGAGTTTGCATACAGCTCAGTGTATGCTGTGATGTTTACAGGGTTGGGGGTACTTGGAATTTAGCCAAGGTGTTGCTTAGTAGAGCGAGGTTGGACTTGGAATAATTTGGTTTCGATGGATGCCTGAATTTAATTTTTGTTTCAAGCAATACTTCCTTATTGTCAGATCTATCAAACAAAGATATTACATTGGGTGTGGAACATCACCCCCACCCCATGTTTGTGAGGACATTTGCACCCCTGGTAGGTGACTGGACCAACTGTTTCAGGACTTTGGTGTTAACAAAAGGTTGAAGTTTGAGTGTATGGCAATAAGCTGTGGACTGCAAAAAAGCAGTTAATGGAGCCCTGTTGGAAGGAGAGATTATCAACAGAGCTACTGTGCTCTAAGAAAATGGAGCAATAACAGTTCACAGAGTTCTTTGTTTTGAGCTGCTAAAATGTTTATAAATAATTCAGATAAAAACTATAGCCATCACACAGATGTTCCAACTGCAAACTTCAATGTTACATCAATTATATATGTTTTTACTTTCAGGGAACTCTTCTACAGAAAAATAAAAACATAGTATTGTTTTTCTTAAAACTTAAAAAGGAGGATATAAGTGCACTGAACTGGTAGTGAGTGAGCAAAAACAGTTTCTCAAAGCTGAAAGTGGTTTAACAAGTGTCTGCAGTAAGGAGAAATAAACTTATGGAAAGAAGGGAGCGAAGGAGAAATGAAATTAAGGAAGGGAGGAACAGAAAGAGAAATAAACCTAAGAAAGGGAGGGACAGAAAGAGAAATAAACTTAAAGAAGGGAGACTAAGCATGATTTTCTTGAAGGCATGGAGTGCCACTGAAGAGAGGGAAGAGAAGACAAGTAAAGGACATAGGAAGACTACAAAAAGAGAAGGAAATATGAGAGAGAGAAGCAGCTGAGGATGAAGAACAGTGAGGAGTAAGTCCCAGTGATGGTTACAACTAGGGCCCTGAGGTGTTTGTCTGCAGACTAGTCACAGTACGGGCTGAAATACATGCAGAAAGGACTGACTGCCCAACACTTACTTAAAGCACAAGGGCAGAGCTTGTAGAAAGTTTGTCCAAAATAAATGGTGAGAATATGGAGTTAACTCGACTGTCTTTTTGGATGAGTCTGCTGTGTGTCAGCTTTACAGGCATTTCCACTGAATGCTCATGCAACCCCTTCCCCCTGCTGGCTACAGACAGGTGGGGGGCAGAATGATAAGGCTGTAGCACATAATGTACGAAATGTCTTAATATGACCAGAGACTGTATCAAAATTGGACTCTTTTCTCACTCATGTTTTGTTATTATTTTTTACGTTAATTTTGGTTTTATAATCTGTTAAACAATGTGCTTACTATGAAAATATAAGAGCAGTATCTGGGTTGCATGCTTAGCTTTCTGTTTCTTGGATTTTAATAAACTTACAGATTCCTGTCATCTCAGATGTAAGATAGTGCTAAGAAATGTTATTTTTACGTATCTTCAAAAATAAGGAGTAACTTATACAAGCATATTGTCATAGACTGGGGGGATAGCCAGCTGAGATCCAACATTCAAAATATTATAATTTGACAAATTAGGTAAAAGGGTTAAGGTTATGTACTGTAACTGAACTTCATCATCTAGAACACAGTTTGGATCCCTTGTACTCCATGTGCAAACAGTATCACTGAGCAAGTCATTTAATCAAAAACTCCTATTAGGTTATCACTGAAAATTGTCACTTGTATATACACACGCGCACACACACACACACACACACACACACACACACACACACACACACACACACACACACACACACACACACACACACACACACACACACACACACACACACACACATGCACACACACACACAAACACACACACACACACACACACACACACACACACACACACACACACACTCACATAGTTAACAAAGTCAGTGTGCCACACAGTCACAGCCCTTAAGGCTAAACAACACACCTAATACACTTGTAATAGGTGACTCTATTGTCAGACACACTGACGTCCCTCTCACCAGGCTGAACAAGGAGAAGGTCACTGTAAGCTGCCTGTCGGGTGTCAGGATCCGCCACATAACACAAGCACTCAGGTCACTCCAAAGCAAGTACAAATATGACTCCGTCATTGTCCATGCTGGTGTGAATGACCTGAGACGTACCTCTTTGGATTACATGAAAAGAGACATAGAGGAGCTCTCTGATCATGTGGCCCAGGCCAGTATGACCCTGACCTTGAGTAGCATCTTACTCTCACCAAGAATGATACCACAGTATAAAGACAAAATGGTCAATTTCAACAATTGGCTAAAGTATTGGTGTCACTCAAAGGGGATCCAGTGTCTGTCAGCCTAGGATGACATGCTTGACAAGCCACGTTGCTTCACTAGGGACGGCTTGCACCTGTCACCCCTGGGTTTTCGAATACTGGCCAAGGCTCTTGCCACCCCCATAGTGCCTTTTTTAGGCAAGGCTCAAAAGACAAACCCACCTCTTTCGACAACACAAGGAAAAAGAAACTAAGGGTAATGCTGCTCAATGCCAGAAGTCTAAACCTCAAGATGCATGCACTCGAGGCTCTCCTCAGTATGGAGAATATCGGTATCTGTGCAGTAACAAAAACCTGGTTCAAGGCTCCCGAGAGCACCCCAGCACTACTAGGCTATACCTCATACCATGCTTTTCGGCCCCAAAACTCAGACCAAACCACAAGAGGAGGGGAAGTATCCATATTCATCAAAGATACCCATACCTCCAGGCTAGTGGCACTGCATGAAGCATCTGAGACAATCCATGTGCAACTAACAGTGGGCAAAACTGCCTTCCAGTTTGTAGCCTGCTGCAGACCACCCTCCCAAACTCAGGAACCCCACTCAGCTTTCCTGAAGACACTGGAGAATACGAAGGTCTCTCCAAACACCATTATATTGGGTGACTTTAACTACCCAAACATAGACTGGGAGCACTACTCAAGCCCCAACACCCTAGCCCAACAGTTGCTAGAATTTATAAACTCAAATGCTATGGAACAACTGGTCACCACTCCCACAAGAGGGGAAAACATATTGGACCTGATCATCACCAACATGGGGACTCTATGTTCCATACCAGAGATATACCCCTCATTGGTAAGATCTGACCATAAATTAATCACTATGGACATCCATATCCTGTCCCCACCCCCAGCAAAGGAATCCACGGTCAAAAACTTCTCAAAAGCAAACTTCCCACTTCTCAAAACCGAGGTGGAATCCTTCAAAGCCCCAGGGCCAGTGGAAAATATGGCCAAAACCGCAGAATCCTTTACAAACGCATTCTATGGATACCTACAAGAATGCATGGATCATGCTATCCCAAATAAAACTAAGACACACTCCTCCAAGGGCAGGAGACCTGTCTGGTGGACCCCAGCCATAAATAAGCGGTACAACAGAAGGAGGAAGCTACTACATGATAGAGCAAAATCCCTGAAAGGGAAGGCAACTCTGATCAGTACTAGCAAGAAACAATGATCCCTCATAAAATCATCTAAGGCTAGCTTTGAAAGAAAAACAGCACAAGACGCTAAAGATAATCACAAGGCCTTCTTTAGTTATGTCAGAAACCTGGGTGGAAACTCCCAGATATGCCCTGAGTTAGTGCAAAATGACAAAAAATACACTGAACCCACAGACATTGCCAACATCCTGGCAGACAGGTTCAGTGCAAACTTCTCCCTCCCTTCCCCCCCAAATGAGCAAATGACTATCCCAACAGAGTGTAACCTCCCTGACATCACAGATGCACAGGTGAGAGCTGCCCTCTCCAAAGCAAAAAACACAGCATCAATGGGACCGGACGGTGTCCTGGGCTGCATTTTACATGAGTTCCAAGAAGAACTGAACCCTCACTTAAAATCACTATTCAGTCTCAGCCTTACAACAGGATATGTACCCAAAGAATGGCGTACAGCAACAGCGGTCCCACTCCATAAAGGTGGTGCCACAACAGACCCCGGAAACTATTGCCCTATAAGCCTAACTAGCCTGGTCTGCAAAGCTATGGAGCGTATCATCATGGAACTCATAAACAAAGACATTGGGAACCTTCAAACACTGGATCCTACCCAATTTGGCTTTGTTAAGGGCAGATCTTGCCTCTTGAACCTGGTCGATTACTTTGAAACAGTCACCAAGGCCATAGACGAAGGGAAGGTAGTCCACACAGCCTACCTTGGCCTTGCAAAAGCCTTTGACACGATACCCCACTCGGGCATCATAAATAAGCTCACCAATTTAAATATCAACCCATATGTCACAAGATGGGTTTCAAACTGGCTTAGGGATAGAACCCACATGGTCAGAATTGCAGGTGCCATGTCAGACTCTAAACCAGTTACAAGTGGCGTCCCACAAGGCTCAGTCCTGGGACCTCTCTTGTTCGGTATATATTTCTCTGAGGTAGAGGCGAACACAGGAGGACTATGGCTGACAAAGTTTGCAGATGACTGCAAACTGGGGGCCATAATCGACTCGCCGGCTGACACAAGCATCCTCCAAAAAGATCTCACAGACTGGTGCCAGAGCCATGGCCTAAAGCTAAATGCCAAAAAGTGCATAGTCATCCCCTTTGGGAAAAACAAAGTGCCCACAAATAACCACATAGGTGGTAATCCATTAAGTACAGAAGAAGTAATTAGGGATTTGGGGACCCAAGTAGATTGCAATCTCTCCTTTGACAATCACATTGCAAAAGTGGTTAGAAAGGCATTCTATATAGCCCACCTTATCACAAAGGGGTTCACATCTAGATCAAGAGAGGTCATTGT
>NC_056737.1:1015836563-1015856563 GCF_019279795.1 Protopterus annectens
GTAGCAATAAGTTAATCTGACAAACTGCAAAATCTACTAGCATAGTTTTTATTGCAGCAATACCTTTGCCTGACATACTGCTAAATCTTACATAGGCATCAGATTCAATTCACTTATATATGTCAGTTGAGGAAGCAGTTAACATAAAACTGCATTAACAGTGCAATTAATTTTTATCCTAGTAGGACCTCTTTCAGATGTAGGACTTCATATTCAGAAATGTTTCTGTCTCTGTGAGTCTCTAGGTACAGTAAAGCTGGCATTTTATGCAAGATGCAATACTAATTGCTAGACTGAAGCTGAGGTTTGTGTTTTATTGCTGTTGTCAACAGATGATTTATTTTATAGAAGATACACTGTGCTAATGGTAAAATACTAAAGAAACAACAGATACATTTTTTAAAAAACAATTAAATTCTAAATAAAAATCGCAAATACTATTTCCTAATTTTTTAGTACTAAGATATTTATTTTATTTTACATGTGTTTATTAAGGTAGTAATTTGATCACAACTGCCCAGTTGTAGGTTCTACCTGGATGAAATAATTCAAAATATTTCATTTATTATAAAAAACAAGACCCCCCCCCCCACAAATTCTATTTCCCCCACTATCATTTTAATTACTGTCTCCCATCTATGGGTTGAATAAATTCTGTAAGTTTATAAAACTACAGGAGGATAAAATATCTGAAAGACACAACTAAGTCCTTTCAAACACATTTGATTCAAGTCATTCAATGCTGTGTAGCACCTTGAATACAAAACACCTTTAAGGTGATAGCTACGAGTTGTCTAGTGATCAGACCTTTAAGCAGTTTACATAGGTTTTTTATGAATGGAGTGTCTCTGTGATGGTTTTCTGTTCTAGTTTTGAAGTATGTTTTATATTTTTTATAACAAGAACTTCTTCATGTGTGTAGTGTGGATTTTGTTATAATTTCCTAATGTTATATTTTAGCTATTTTAGATGCTTGGATCTTAGTTTAGATTTTTAGAATTGTATTTATTTTGTTGATAAAAACATTTTTGATTGGCTAGCTGAGGTCATTTTGTTCTTATATTTTGACTTATTTTTCATTCTAATTTAAAGAAAATGTAATTGCTGATATGTTTATTTTGGTGAGCAATATATATATATTTTAGGGAAGGTCAGGTGTCTATATTTTGTTTGTTGACTGAATATATATATATATATATATATATATTATATCTAAAGTGGTGATAAATGTCTGATGATGTGGGTTGGAGTGTGGTAAAAGTCTGCATGGTATACCAAGTATACATTTTATTACAGTATTTATCACTGTGCCTTTTGTTAAGATAAATATGGAATGAACTGATGTCTCGTTTATAATGCATGAGGCTCAGGAAATTAATTCACAAACCCGGGTTTCTTAATCCTTCAGGACAAGATATTTAAAGTTGTACACTGAGAAGATTATTTGTATTTTTTATGCATTTGTTAACTGAACACAAGCATCCCTTTTCAGGGGTGAACTGTGAAGGTGGCCTGGTTATGTAATTTGTTCGTCACACAAAAGAGAAATAGAGATAGAAGGATTCAAACCCTGTACCATTCATGCAAGAAGCATGTCATTAATGATGAGAAGCATTCCTTCCCTCTACTAACTGCCTTTTTCCCTTTAGTTTAAGTTACTGTTTTCACTTTACTTCAATATGTTGCTTAACTACTTTATTTGAGTAAGCTGTCTGATAACTTTGGATTTTCCCAGCATCCATATGCTTTTATGAATGCTTTATAGTTCTGAAGTAGTATTTATTTTTTAAGCAGTCAGTTTTATATTATTTAGTAGTTTAATGTATTTAGATCTATGTATTATGTATTTATCCTATTTAATTTTCCAAGGCTTTAGTATTTCTAGTACCATGACACGAGTGGAACCCATTCCTAAGTCAAAGTACGATTAATGTTTGTGAAATTTATCCTAACATACAGCAAGAGATGTGATAAAACATTCATATGGTACACTGTGTAAACATATTTTGTTTCTCACCACCATGTGTTAGTCATCAAGTATTTGTCACTGTGTTATACATGGCAGCAACTGCTTCATATAACATCATTTGTTATAAATCAATCCCATTTACACTTAAAGATACAAAAATGAAACAACATAGACTGCACACATAAAATACACACTCAAACCTCACAAAAAAAACTTTATCTAAATCAAAACACTAGAAACAAAATCAAAAATTTAGTAGACAAAACTTAAAACAGTAAAACTACAAATCACAGTCACAACTAGCAAGTCACAAAATGATATCACTGGCAAAACAGACTGATTTGGAAACAACCAAAATAAATAGTTCTAAAATAAATAGAGCATGAGTAAACACTTGAGCTTTGCTGCTGGCCACTTTCCAGCTGGTTAGAGCTCAGAACGTTGATCCTGGAAAATCGCCAGTGTCCCTCGTGGCGAAAAAAGTGAGATGGTAAGCTCTGTATTGTCCTCACCTTCTCCCTCTTCTCCAAGATGATGCAGTTCCCGTATGCATCCCATAGGTGATGTACTGGATTACTGGTCTGATTAAGGCCAAGTATAATGGAGAAACACCTGTTTAGAACTTGATGATAGTCCTTTGGGAATTAGTTCTGTATAAAGGGATTTCACTGATAACCATTGTCACGGGTTAAAAGACAGAGCATTATCAGCCCGAGTTCCTAGATCCCTGACTACATTTTCGTTTTGTAGTGGTGTGTTGTCTGTACAGCATGAAAAGAGAAAGGGGTTTCCACCAAAAGTGATGATACTGTGCTTTTTAACAATTACTCTGAGCCCATTTTAGTACATTAGATGTTTACTAGGGAGAGGGTATTCTGGAGGGTTTGGGTGTAAGAGGGTAACAATTCCCAGTTTATCTGCAAATTTGTTACCCATATCACTTGACTGAATGCTTGGAGATCTAAGACATAAATGCCAGAAAGAGAGCTCCCAGTGATGTTCTCTGAGGGACACTAGTGGTCACTTTCATGCTTTGTGATGAGGTATCCACAACTCACACTATACTGGTTCTGTCTTTCAGCCATTTTGCTATTCTTCTCACCATATATAGGTCAGTTATAAAACAATATCACTAAAAAGAGGACACAATCAGTTAGGCACCTCCACTTCTTCCCTTTTCTCTCTTTTCAGAATAAATATATTTAAAAGGGCAGACTTAGACTTATTGTCTTCTTCTGTCATCGAACAAATGCAATCTGATATCTTCCAACTTTGAAATTACTATGTACTGTATAGGTAGTGGGAATGTGTGGGGGTGTAACTCACCATACAGGGTTGGTAGGCTTGCCCATGTAAAATAAATATATATACATATATATGGTTCTATTCTGTACGATCAAGCATACTTAATGTTGAAGTAAAAACATCGACAAAATATGTTTCAACATATTGAATATCAAACACAACAAATAACAAACCACAAAATATCAAGAAAGGAAAACTATTTCCTCTCCTGATATTAGCAATAAAGCCCTCCATAACACTAGTCTTAAATTCATTTTAATACTGACAGTATTATGTGAAAGATTTTATTAAGATAAGGTGTGGGTTAGGGCTGGGTGAAGGGACAGCTTTATGGTTTGGGTTAGCACCTAATACTAACTGTTCCGCACACTCTTGCACACACACACACACACACACACACACACACACACACACACACACACACACACACACACACACACGCACACAAAAAAACACACACACACATAAATAAATATTTGTGTTTTTTGAAGTGGGTATATCATATTTCCAGTGTATGAGTACACGGTTTTGTCATTGTATCCATACACACTACTCATAGGTTCATATATTCATAGGAGACTACTAGACCTATTGATTGCCCCTATCCATAAGAGAAATAGGCACTACCCTGGGTGTAAATTTTTGATTCCCCCTCCATTAATCCAGATTGGTCTTGAAGAAGGCCAGTGAGGGACACTGCTTAATGTGAATAGGAAGCCTGTACCAAAGAAGGGGCATTCTCTGAGACACATTTCTATCTCTCCAGCATGTTCTGTTTGATTCAATGACTAAGTTTATATTCCTAGATTGGGTGAGCCTCATGCTGCTTGACTTGTGGATGTGTAGCAGTTCCATCAAGGCTGGATTTGTGTGTGCCTTGCAGATCAGGCAAACGTCACCCCTTAATACTTGATAGGAGATACAGTAAAGGGAAAGGGCGTTCAGTCTATTCGTAGAGGTTATAGGTCATGTTATTAATACAATGTAACTTTTTAGTCAGGAACCTCTGCGGTCACTCCAGTTGTTGTAAGTGCCTAGTCAAGTACATTCCATATGACACATTGTACTCAATGAATTGTCTAATGAGAGCTGTGTACAGTGGAACTATAATCTCCCTGGATTTGGGTGCCATACTGATACTTAAAATTTGTGTCACACAGAAGGACTTCATCTCCACTTTGCACATTTGACAGTCACATTTAAGGCTACTATCTACCTGTGTACCTAGATCCCTTACCTCTGAGGCTACACTTAGGGGCGTGTTGTTAATGTTGTACTTAGCAGGGGTATTTGATTTCACAAAAGATATGACAAAGCATTCCTTTGTATTTCGTTTCAGGCCATGGTTATGACACCAATCATTTGCCTGAATTAGACCTTCCTGAAGGAAATCTATATCATTGGGAGATTCAATGATTGTCTCCAGTTTACAGTCATCTGCAAACTTTGCCATCTAGAGGCCTTCCACATTGGCCTTGGCATCTGAGAAGTATATTCTAAACAGGAGTGGTCCCAGTACTGAGCCTTGTCGCACGCCACTACTAACTGACCTCTTGCTAGAACTTGAATCACCTACTTTAACCACATATAACCTGTCCTTGAGCCAACTGGCTATCCATCTGGTGATAAAGGGATTTATGCCCAGTGTTGTGAGTTTACGTATAATACTTGAGTGGAGAATTGTGACAAATGCCTTGGGCAGGTCGAGGTAGGTGTTATGCATTGTTTTACCCTCATCCATGACCTTAATGCCTTTCTCAAAGATGTCCACCAGAGTGGAGGACATTTTTTATTTTGTATTTTCCCTTTGTATGAAAATGTTCTGTTTGCTTCTGTAGTTTGTATTAATAGAGCTCAGTGTGTAGTATGCTGAATTGTCAAGGAATAACTTTATTCAGTGTTTCTGTTTCACTGAGGTGAAAGTCAGGAAATTGTAAGACTGGAGTGGTCCAATTCATTGCACTGCCTGTTGAGGAAGAAGCCAACTGAGGATTGCTTTAAGAGAGTCCTTAAGCATTACATTTTCCACAAAGCATTTACTTTAGCTAAGATGCTTTCATTTAAATGTATTCTTTTATGTTTGTTTTGAAATTATTCATCGAAACAGGCAAGTAAATATTGTGGGAAGAAATATCCAGGGAATTGTTATGGCTAAGCTTGTATAGGCCCTAGGGCCGATAGCCTAGTACCAACCTATGAACTTATGAACCTATAACAGCTCTTGCAATTGATTAAAAACAAGTGTTAAGAAGTTTCAAAAAATATAGACAATTTAAACTAAAGTATTCCAAAAAAAAAATACATCACAATCCATTCAACTATTTGTACTTAAAGTCCAGTTTGGTGACATTACCCAGTATTTACTGTGATAGTGTAACTCTGTATTAATATTATCTGTCAAGTGTTATTTAATTGCTTTCTTGTTGTAATTATTCCATATATGCTGTAGAAACATGTTTTAATGTGGAAAAGTTTTAATTTTACATTTATGTTTTGTTTGTTTGCTTATTTATATGCTGGCTTGTTGTATTTTCTTGGACAAAACCTGGGATCAGAATTACTAAATAAATTGATTTGAAATGAATGAAAATTAGGTATGGATAAGCAAATTTAAATTAGCTGAATGAAATTTTAGCAAACGACAGAATATAATGGTTATTTTTACTTTTGCTTAAAACCCAAGAGATAATTGCCAGAACCAGACATTTAAATTAATGTTCTATGTGCTTTTTCAACAACAAAAGTAACGTTTTTATAAAAGGAACAAAGGCTAAAGAGAAACTGTTTCTCTCTCTGTAGGTATATATATATATATATATATATATATATATATATATATATATATATATATATTTCAGATCTACATGTACTGAATGCAATCTGCTACCCCATTACCAATAACAAGGGCTATAATTGGGTCTCTGATGGTAACCATATTATTATGCATGAGAGAGTTGAATCTAGTCTTCCATATTGAGAACAGATAATAACTGGTTATGATCTGTGATACCTGATCATGACTTATTGAAGGTCAGATGATAACTGGTTATGATCTGTGATACCTGATCATGACTTATTGTAGAACAGATGATAACTGGTTATGATCTGTGATACCTGATCACGACTTATTGTAGAACAGATGATAACTGGTTATGATCTGTGATACCTGATCACGACTTATTGTAGAACAGATGATAACTGGTTATGATCTGTGATACCTGATCACGACTTATTGTAGAACAGATGATAACTGGTTATGATCTGTGATACCTGATCACGACTTATTGTAGAACAGATGATAACTGGTTATGATCTATGATACCTGATCACGACTTATTGTAGAACAGATGATAACTGGTTATGATCTGTGATACCTGATCACGACTTATTGTAGAACAGATGATAACTGGTTATGATCTGTGATACCTGATCACGACTTATTGTAGAACAGATGATAACTGGTTATGATCTGTGATACCCGATCATGACTTATTGTAGAACAGATGATAACTGGT
The DNA here is from genome assembly GCF_019279795.1 of Protopterus annectens. Taxonomy (NCBI): domain Eukaryota; kingdom Metazoa; phylum Chordata; order Ceratodontiformes; family Protopteridae; genus Protopterus; species Protopterus annectens. The sequence goes on from NC_056737.1 coordinate 1,015,843,353, forward strand.
TATGATATGTGATACCTGATCATGACTTATTGTAGAACAGATGATAACTGGTTATGATCTGTGATACCGGATCATGACTTATTGTAGAACAGATGATAACTGGTTATGATCTGTAATACCTGATCATGACTTAATTGTAGAACAGATGATAACTGGTTATGATCTGTGATACCTGATCATGACTGATTGTAGAACAGATGATAACTGGTTATGATCTGTGATACCTGATCACGACTTATTGTAGAGCAGATGATAACTGGTTATGATCTGTGATACCTGATTATGACTTATTGTAGAACAGATGATAACTGGTTATGATCTGTGATACCTGATCATGACGTATTGTAGAACATCATGTAGTTTTGTCTAGTCCATGTACTACTAGTTACAGAAAAAAAAGTATTTCACAGGCTTTGACTTACTGAGTGCTGTTGCACAGACAGCAAGAAAAAGTCAGGGATAGTTTTTAATCACTGTTTTAATTTAAATAAGTTACTTATAGACTGATGTTATAAACTTCCATAGATAGCTGAATTAAGATATTTAGGAACAGCTGAGAGGGACGAAGAGTCCCTTCTGTGAGAGTCTACCATAACAACACTTTGGGATTGTGTAACAATAGTTACACACCTTTGAAAGCACTGTTAAAGTTGGGTCTTGCACTACGCAAGTACTTAGCAGTTTTTTTTGTCCATTTTGTGAGTGTAATCACAGTGGTCTGTGCACCAAATAGATTAAATGCATACCCATAACTGTGGGACATAAAAATAATTCTTTATAAGATGTAAAAGCCACATAGGTGAAACACACTGAAGTACCAGCTGGGCAAATATTAGAAATACAAAATTTAATTTTAAATGATCTATGCCAAAATCTGAAACATTGCAGCTCGAAATAATATTAAGGCCACATATGAAATGGATTTCAATATTTACACTTCTGTCACATTGTCATTGCCAAGGACACTTGAACTGAAACAACGCATATCATTCCATTTGTTTCCCTCACCACAGAGCAACCATTTCATGCTACCAGAAAATATTTCTTATTGTTATATTGGAATGAAAAACCTGTAGCCTGACTGATGCCCATAAAGATAAGGTACTGTTGTTGACATTCTGACCTTTGTTAATAACAGCGTTTAGACTGAAGCAAACAGAAACGATATCTTCACACAGCAGTGTAACATGTTAATACTGCACACAGAAAAATGACCTATAGTCATCAACTCTAAATTGAAGAGTTATACTTTCTTCTTATGATTGAATTTAGAAGTAAATAGCATTATTATGAATAATTTGAGCTATGTTTGCAAAAAATAGGTAGAGTAATCCAGTCCCACTATATCACTAACCTTTAAGAGTGCTATTGTAAAATTCAAAGAATCAATTCCTTCTTACTTCATATCAGCTTTATTTTTTTTGTATCATTGGTTAAGAAGTAACGAAGTATGTGATACATCTTTTCCCCACAGAAATATATATTCCACTGTCTTCCTCCAAAATAATGGAACTTATTAAATCTTTTTAAATATATCTATCACTCTCTCTCTTCTGCCTCTCAGTTACAAATAACTAACAGAACCAGTGGTGAGTTAGAATTACAGAACTTTGCCATTTGCAAGTGTGATAATTGTCAACTGAGTAACTTTGTGCTGGAAAAATACTTATATCCTATTATTTAACTCTTTCTACATTGCTTAGAGCACTTGTAACAAAACTGCAATAATGCAAGTTAGATACCCTAATGGAAGAATCTGACAACGCAAGTGGGTTCAGAAGCCTTTAATAGTTGCTGACTTATGACTTTTATGTCTCAATAGCTGTGGAAATAAATACATATGTGCAGTTCCTTCAGAAAAAAAATAATGAAACTATTTTACTGTGTGCTTCTATTCACCATTGATAATACAAAAACAGAAATATGTGCCTCATGGGAACATAGACCAATAAAGAAATTGCTCTCTCAGCTGAATAAATTGTTCATTGTTGTCTTGTGAAATATGTTTTTCAAGTAGAAATGCAGTTAAAGCAGATTATACCTTATCAAAATAAATGCCATCTTGAAGAAAAATAAACATATATCTAAGCAATAATCCCACTGTTCAAAATGTTAGCAGCTTCAGTGTCACAAATGCTGTTTACAAGAACTTCAAGCTTTTATTCACTGTTTTATGTAGCAGTGTGATTGTGCTGGATGTTTCTGTCAAATTGCTGTAATTCCTAAACACAATGGAAGGCACATGTGCAAATGGAATATTTAAAAATAACTTTCTAAAGGACAATATAAATATAATTAATATGAGCTTTAAAATGAAATAAACCAGTTACAAATTAGGCAGTTAAATGCTTTCAAGAGACAGGGGCAGCATGCCCTAGGCATTGCCCACAACGCTATGGTGACTGCTTTCTTTACCAATTTGTCAAAAAAAAAACAAAAAAAACAGTAGATCAGCCCTCAGTGGTGTGGTGACATTTCTCTAGGGAGCATTATTTGGGTTAAGTGTAGAGATCATTCCCACAGATCCGTAGTTTCCATTTTCCCCTTGAAAGAAAACAGTGCGAGTAATTCACTGCTTCTTGATCAGAAACTGAGCTTTAAAATGAGTTAAAGACATAAGTTGCTAAAAGCATAAAGTGCTGCATATAAATATCTGCTTTGTTTCCTTCAGATCTAATAATGAAGCCTGTTGCATTCACCAAAGGGAAAGAGTGCCCTATCTTGAAAGTGTTTGCCTTTGACATGCACAGTGTTTTATTTTATTGTAGAATTTCTTAAACTAATGAGGTGTAATTGAAAGCTGTTCAGAAAGAGAGTTTACAGATCAGTTGCAGACTAACCTCAGCCTAGAAGAGTATGATATCAAAATCATGATTCGTTAACGCTGGTTCTGCATACGGAGTGTTGAAAATCTACCTCTTTATCATACCTCTTTAATCTTTATCTAGAACCTCACCTTCTGTTTATTTCACAAAAAAACTTCCATCACATACCTAGAATCTATAATACAAATCTTATATTCTCTGTTTTTGCTGATTACTTAAATATATATTTTCAACTTCCCACTACTGACCTCCCAAAAATGCTTAAAGCTATAGATGAGTTCTCTGAAATCTCTAACTATAATTTAAATCTAAACAAATCCCACATATTTCCCATGAATCTTATAGATCATACAGAATTTTACTTTCCCATGAGTGAAATCAAGATAAGTTACCAGATAAAATACCTAGGAAGAATATTTATTCCTGACTTTAAGGATATGATAAAGAATAACTTATTGTATACATGGACCAGTATTGAAAGTGATATCAGTAGGTGGAAGAATATTAATATGTCATTATTCTCAAAAGTTAGTGTTGTTAAAATGAACCTTTTACCGAGAATACTCTTTCATCTAAAAGCTAATTTTTCAAATATTCCCCAAAAATTCTTCCTTGATTTAGAAAAAGCTATATCAAGATTGTTATACTACCCCAAATCCACTAGAATTAAATATGACAAACTTGTACTTACCAAAGATAAAGGGGGATTGGGGTTACCTGATTTCAAACTCTATTATAGTATAATTACTGCCTACAGACTAATAGAGATAATAAGCCATAACCCGTATGTAAATACCTGGACACCCCAAAGGACCAACCTACTAATAAACAATAAACCCTTAAATCTAACAAACTGCCCTCTGATGAAAGATCTCACAATATGGGAAATATATCAATGGAGAGAATCCAATATACAACAAATAAGACTAGAACTAAATCTTACTAAGAAATATACTGTTACTTACCCAAATCCATTATCTCATAAATGCTAAATTCTCACAAACACAAGTCGACTTGCAGAATATTAACTTAGCAAAACTAATACTAGAAAACCTCAAGATGAAAGGGAAAACAATTTCTAGGACATATAAACTTGTAACGAACATAAAACACCAGACTTCTCTATTAATTTCAAACTACTGGCAAGGAAAAAAAACAGTCTCTGACAGATGAAAATAAGAGACTGGATATTGAGAATACAATAAAATTAATTCATTTTAAGAAGCTGCTATATACACAAATTATGATAAATAACAATGTATACGATACCCCATCAAAACTAAGTAAGTTAAATTCCAAGTTCTTCCTATATGTCCTCACCACCCAAACCAAACGGCAGATATTCTCCATGTCATGTGGAAATGTAACACGGTACACAACCTATGGTGCTCTTTAAGAGCTAGGTTAGAGAAGATGGGATATGAAAAATTAACCCTGTCATGGGTGACAGCTATATTGCACATTAACATGACTCAACTTCCAAAAATAAAAAAAAAAATGTCCTTATCACGATGTGTGCCCTTATTAAATTTTATATCACTAAAAATTGTAATGTCACAGCTCCAATTACATGGGAAGGCTTTAGCAACCTTGCCATTAAATATATCTCATCTCATAAACTAGTTTATACAAAAACAAAAAAGAAACACTATTATCAGAAATATTGGGGTTGGTTACTAGTTGTAATTCTTAACCAAGAAAGATAGTCTGCACACTGCCATGATAAGACAAATTTATATTATGCAATAACTGCATTATAACCAGTTTTTAGTTTTTAGTTTTTTTTCCTCCTTTCCCTTTTTCCTCTTTATATATCTAATTGTATTCCCTAATTACATTAAGTATAATAAGTGGTTGAATTTCTATATTTATCTTCTTCATAAAATATGTCCCTTATACTATCCCTCACTTTCTTAAGTGATGTTAAAAACCTTTTATACTCCATCTGATGATGTAGTGACTTCTGATGTATATAGTGTATATATATTTCTTGTGTTATTAGTTTTTTTGAAGGTTTCTTTTTTGTATGTACTGTTTGTTTTGTGTGTTTGATTGGATGTATCGCTGTTAATATCTGAAAATTCAAATAAAGAGATTTTGGAAAAAAAAAGAAAACCTAGATGTCAGCTATTAAACATGCATTTGTTAGTGAGGTATAATTTTATGTTTGTTTGTAGCACTTATAACTATTTTTTATGTGAAGTATTTCTTCACGCGCCTGAGCCAGAATTTCAGAATGCTATGCATAATATAGAGTCACTAAAGACAGCATAAATTCCAAATTTCTAGCAAAAATTATAGAAAACTGTTAAAGTTACAAGGATGCAAGCAAAATTAAAGCTAGATTAGTGCTTCCCAAATCTTGAGGCCAGCCTTCGTGAGGAGACCCGCCCCTATTTCAATTTAGGCTGAAACAAATATGAAAAACAATTAACTTTTCAGTATTAATTTTTGTTTGACAAAGCCTGAATATAGAAGTCAATGCATATAGGTCTTGCTTCAATCAACAAATAAAGCAATAATGTACTTAACCAAGTTTTGACTAATTCAAATGTGATTACACCTGCATGTGTTGTGTTTGGGGATTGGATTAGTCTATTGATGTATGGTACGGCATATATTTTTTGTAAAGGATGGCCAAAGGTACTTTATTGATATCCAGGAAAGGCTAATTTATTTTTTTGATGTTTAAGGGGAGCTTATTGTGTCACTGTGTGAGAAATTATGACTTAGAGTCATCATTATGATATTTTTGGGATGCCCTCTTTAAAACCTGACTTCATATACAGAGTGAAAACATTATGCCTAAAAAGTCATTTTACACAGTCATCACAAAATCTCCTTTTAGCTGCAAAAATAATTTATGGAGAAAAAGACTGACTATTATCCTAACTTAAACAAAAGGCGTGCATAATCATAATGAGGTCATTAAATAATTACTTTTTTTTAAACTTTTTTAGTCATTCTTTACACCCACTGCCCATTGATGACTAGTCCCTTTCCAGCTAACCTGACTGTTCATTCCCATCAGCGAGGCAAGGGTTTATTGGTAGGGACTATCATTTAGACCTCAATTAGGGATGGTTTCAGGGATTTTCCTTTTTTATCCCTATCATTACTATGAATGTCTAGTTTGCACAACCAGAGATGGACAACCAAAGGGCTGTACAAGCTGGTCATCCCTCACTTCTACAAGGGAAATGGCCAGCAAGCAGCCCACCACCACCTCTCAAGCAGAAGAATGTTCAGTCCTCGAATGAACTAAACATCCAACCCAATCCAATGAATGTTCAGTATTTCAAACCCCTTTTTCCCACTGTAGTGTGGTGTTGGAGTTGGCATATATAGTTAGGGAGGGTGTGGGGGGGTGAAGCCCCCCACATTTGCGGGTGTGGGTGGTGAAGCCCCCAACTTGGATGGGTTTGAAATACTGCCATGTGTGAGATGGGGAAGTGTTGGCCAACTAGTTATTTTCCCTGCCTCACATGTTTGATGAATGTGCAATGAATGAACGTTCTCTGAATTGGGTTTGATGTTTAGCTGTTCGATGTTTAGTCCATTTGATGGCTAAACATAGACCCATATATTTCTGGTCTCCACTAGAGTAATAACACTTCTTCATGGGCTGCCAGAGTCCACACCACCTTTCCCACCTCACAGGAAAGGCAAATACAGGTGTACATCACTTAATATCTAGGATAGGTTTTATCCCACAGAATGTTCAGCAAACACCCTATACTTTATACTGTGCTTCACTTAACATCCATCTGTATAAAGGCCAATCACATTTATGACTGCTTAGTACAGTATGGACGTAAAAATGATCTGAAAGGATGTTAAGTGGTGCACACCTGCAGGACATATTATTTCACTTCCCTCCTTCCTTCCCTGTCCACCTGTCTGGGCTACTAAGCCAACCTTAGTCACTTGGGTCATAGTAAGGGGTCTATCCTTCTGTACCAAAGAAACAGGTAAATGATGACTTACGTTAATTGGATATTTGTTATTCTCCTGAAGTGTGATTGCTCTCACTGGTTGACTCAATTCTGTATGGGCTCTGGAGGGAATAGAGATGACAATCCATTATTTTCATCACATCAAAAATAGACAAAGCAATTACATTACCTTTGCTTGATAGCAGAAGAAGATAGTACCTATCATGCCTGCCTTTTATGTGCATTTAACATTCTACCATCTCTGCATGCAAATCTTCCTCCTCACCCTTTCTCTGTCTGCCCCATGCTATCCTGGATGCCCCTGTAGATTCTATTTTTGCTGCACATTTTGGTAGTTCATGTCATGGCTCTACAACCTTATCTGTAAGGACGTAATTATGAAAATCTTGGGAGTGGTTAGTCCCAGCATTCTGCTATCCATGTCCCTGCATTCTTCTTGCTCAGGGTACCACCATCAAATCTTCCTGCCATTATCTTGTATATCTGTATCATGCCACCCCTCAGCATTCCCTGTTCAGAATGACTCTGTCACATCTCCCTGACACAATCTGGCACATCAGTATTATGTCCCCTCTATATTTCCTGTTCTGGATGACCCCATCACATCTCTCTGACATGACCTTCTGAATCATTATCAAGTCCTCTCCATACCTCCTGTTTAAAATGAATCCATCGCATCTCCCTGACATGATATTGTGCATTAGAGTCATGTCCTCACCCTCTTCTGGTCTCATTTCCGAAGTGTTTCAGCCCTTCTCATTTTTGATGAAATGTATTCCCTTCCATCTCACTGAACTTTCTTCAGGATTTCTTCCAGCAGCCTGATGTCATTTTCATTTTATGATTCCCAGAACTGCAAGTTGCACTCACGTTCAGATATGAACAGCCCCTTCTATTATGAAGAAGCATTACCCCTTTGTTTATCAACATGAGAATACACCTGGACTTCCTGTTTGGTGTTACCAGTACCATTTTTTTTGAGGTCACTGGATCTGGCCAGGGGTTCCTTCTTCCTACAGACAACTGATGCATTCATTCCTCCATTGGTGTGAGAGTCCTGTGACACATTCATTATTAGATGTTGCTGAGAGTTTAGTGTTTGGGAGTGGGCTAGTCTGCTGATCCTATGGACTGTCCTATCCTGATCCCCCTTGGCAGTATGCATGTTTGATGACCACTGTTATCTGCAGCTGCATGCTTTTACCATGGATATATAACTTCCAAGCTAATCATCTCACTGACATGCACCATGGCAAAGCTAGACTCCTTGCTGCAAGTGATATAGCTACAATCCTGCAGATGACTCCAGTTCATTGACCTGAGTGACCCTCTACAAGGCAAGCCACTGTCAGCCTTTCACTCCCATCATCCCTCACCTGGTCTCTCCAGCACCCAAGTACCAGCTGAAAAGAGGTCATGTGAGGTACATCCATGGCTTTATTACCATGGGGCAGAAATAAATGACAACACTTTTAGGCTGTAAAACTATTTTGGTCACTGTCCTGGAGATTGTTGCTTTCTAGAAATGCTATCAGCATTTTCTTCAGGATACTTATCCCAGTTTTGACTGAGAATTAGCATACAGTCCTGTAGTTCACAGGCTTCTCCATCCCCTCCTTCTACAAAAGTACCATGTCAGTGTGTTCCAGTCTTTGGCACCTTACCATGTCGGTGTGTTCCAGTCCTTGGCACCTTACCATGTTGGTGTGTTCCAATCCTTGGCACCTTACCATGTCGATGTGTTCCAGTTCTTGGCACCTCTGCATTAGCCAGTGATCTGTTGAAGACAGAGACAGTAGTCAGGGGTCTGCAAACACAGTGGCCAGATTTTTGAGGAATCTTTTACAATTTTTTTTTCCTGTTGCTCTTCCCATGCATGCTGCGGAGGGGGGGGGGGCATTTTTTGCCAGATAATCTGGTCTCTCCCCAGTCCCGAGCCCTAGCAGTATATCACAGCCTGCAAAAACATCAGCCACACCTCTGTCCCTACCCAATGACAACTCACTTTCTGCAGAGCTTCAGGACATTTTCTTAGCCCTAACTCCCTCGCCATATGTGCTGATGTATCCCGTCTAACAATGCAGGAAGGAGGGGGTAGCAACTGGTCAGTGTCCTGGTCAATGAGTTAATACCACTCTATTGGTAGTTTCTTGACTCTGTTGCACATGAAAACAGTATCACAAAACCTTCCTCACACACTGAAATAAAGGCAACAGCAGGGGAACCTGTGATTCAACAAAAAACTCTGGTTGTCTTTAGTGAATTTTTTGGGGGGGATGGGATTTAAACATTTTGTTATGGGTACATGCTTACAGTGAAATGCATGTAACAGCAGGGGAATAAGTGTTTTTTTTTCCCTGTGTAAGCTGTAATTAGCAATGAATTCAGTCTTTGTTTAGCAATGCCTTGGGAAGGAGTGACGGGGAGCCAAGATGTCTCTTATGTCAACTTTGCCACAATGAAATAAAAGTAACAGCAACATGATTAGTGACATCTTTCCACCATCTATATTCAGCAATGAAAACTAGGTTCTTTAGTGACCCTTTTGGGGAACAAGGGCACCATACCTTTCCTTTTCTAATTTTGCTGTCTTTCTTTCTCAATCATCTCTAGTTTCTTATTTACAACTTTCCCCACTTCTTTATAATTACCCTCCTCTGCGATCCTATATCCCTAGAATTACTTATTGACTTCCTACCAGCTATCCCCTACTAATATTAACCCCCTTTTCTCCAATTACTCTTACCTACTAACTACACTCCACTTTATTTCTACATGAATCATTTGTATGCATTTCTCTATTTGTCATTTTTCCTTTTGTACATATTTTCTTCTATAAGTAATAAAGCTTGTTCAAATACCTGCATATGTATTATGTGTTTTTTTAGGACTTATATATTTTTATTTCATTGTATACTTTTTTGAGAAATGTATTTTAATGGAACATTTTTCCTCACACCCCTGCTGAATAAGAGTAATCTGAACTCATCCAGAGTTGCCCAGTAAACAAATGTCAAATAGATAAGTAAATAAAATAAATAAACATATTTTACAGACATCCATTCCCCGTGCATGTTTGTTTTTCCATCTCCAGTTTCTGTGCATATACAACACTTCATGTCTTCCCACATATTCCTTCTGCAGTATGATAGTGGGGCTTTGAACAATCTGTTTAGTAATAACACTTAACCAGTTCCACATGTTGTATACAGTCTGATCAGTATTATCAGTTGCCGGTTCCACATATTCCCATACTTCCAGCTTCACATGGTCGCTACAGTCTGTTCAGTATTACCCTTTGCTAGCTTCACATGGTCGCTACAGTCTGTTCAGTATTATTAGTTGCCGGTTCCACATATTCCCATACTTCCTCATCTGCTTACCACGTTCTTCTCTTTCCACATTTCTTGCTGAGTTTGCTCATCTTTTTCACTTCCTATTTCCGACCCAATTCTTTATAAATCAAACATGCTCTTCTGTTCCACCTCCAGCTGTCTCATTTCATGACTTAGTTAATTTGTCAGGTCTATTGATATTTTATGAATTCTTTCCACAGTAAACACCAATCTCCACCTTTGAAGCTTACCCCTCTTTCTGCATGTCACACAGTGATGTGGTATAACAACGTTAACTACTTGTTCTTCATTTTTTCTGCTTCTTTCTCTCCCAGTACACCAGTTTTCCAGTTTCTCCTGCTCTGACTATATCCCATGTTTTACTCCCATTTTATTTCTTACCAAATCTCTGCTCTTCTAAATTACACTTTCATCTCTTTCTTTGGTGCAGCTTTCGCTTTTCCAGTCTCTTCACCAGTGTGACCCATCTTGAAAGTGTGCCCATCCTTTCTGTTAGCTATTGGTGAGTGTCATAAATTAGGGTGCGCCCAACCTTGGTCAGTGTTATAAGTTAGGGTGTGACCAACCTTGGTCAGTATTATAAGATAGAGTGTGCCCATCCTGGGTCAGTGTTATAAGTTAGGGTGTGCCCATCCTTGGTCAGTGTTATAAGTTAGGGTGTGACCAACCTTGGTCAGTGTTATAAGATAGGGTGTGGGTCAGTGTTATAAGTTAGGGTGCGCCCAACCTTGGTCAGTGTTATAAGTTAGGGTGCGCCCAACCTTGGTCAGTGTTATAAGTTAGAGTGCGCCCAACCTTGGTCAGTGTTATAAGTTAGGTTTGCCCATCCTTTCTATTAGCTATTGGTGAGTGTCATAAATTAGGGTGCGCCCAATGTTGGTCAGTGTTATAAGTTAGGGTGCGCCCAACCTTGGTCAGTGTTATAAGTTAGGGTGCGCCCAACCTTGGTCAGTGTTATAAGTTAGGGTGCGCCCAACCTTGGTCAGTGTTATAAGTTAGGTGTGCCCAACCTTGGTCAGTGTTATAAGTTAGGGTGCGCCCAACCTTGGTCAGTGTTATAAGTTAGGTTTGCCCATCCTTTCTATTAGCTATTGGTCAGTGTTATAAGTTAGGGTGTGACCAACCTTGGTCAGTATTATAAGATAGAGTGTGCCCATCCTGGGTCAGTGTTATAAGTTAGGGTGTGCCCATCCTTGGTCAGTGTTATAAGTTAGGGTGTGACCAACCTTGGTCAGTGTTATAAGATAGGGTGTGGGTCAGTGTTATAAGTTAGGGTGTGCCCATCCTTGGTCAGTGTTATAAATTAGGGTGTGCCCATCCTTTCTTTTAGCTTTTTGTCAGTGTTTAAGTTAGGGTGTGCCCATCCTTAATCAGTGTTATGAGTTAGGGTGTGTCCATCCTTCTGTCAGTGTTATACGTTAGGATGTGCCCATCCTTTGTATTAGCTATTGGTCAGTGTTATAAGTTAGGTTGTGCCCATCCCTTCTATTAGCTATTAGTGTTATAAGTTAGCGTGTGCCCATCCTTTCTGTTAGCCATCAGTCTTTGTTATAAGTTGGGGTGTGCCCATCCTTTTTGTTAGCTATTGGTCAGTGTTATAATTTAGGTGTGCCAATCCTTTCTATTAGCTATTGGTCAGTGTTATAAGTTAGGGTGTGCCTATACTTGGTCAGTGTTATAAGTTAGGTGTGATCATCATTTCTATTAGCTATTGGTCAGTGCTATAAGTTAGGGTGTGCCCAACCTTTCTGTTAGCTATTGTTCAGTGTTATAAGGTAGGTTCCCCATCCATTCTATTAGCTATTGGTCAGTGTTATAAGTTATGGTGTGCCCATCCTTGGTCAGTGTTATAAGTTAGGGTGTGACTATCCTTGGTCAGTGTTATAAGTTACGTGTGCCCATCCTTGGTCAGTGTTATAAGTTAGGGTGTGCCCATCCTTGGTCAGTGTTATAGGTTAGGGTGTGCCCATCCTTGGTCAGTGTTATAGGTTAGGTGTGCCCATCCTTGGTCAGTGTTATAGGTTAGGTGTGCCCATCCTTGGTCAGTGTTATAAGTTAGGGTGTGCCCATCCTTGGTCAGTGTTATAGGATAGGTGTGTCCATCCTTTCTGTTAGCTGTTGGTCAGAGTTATAAGTTACGGTGTGTCCATCCTTTCTATTAGCTATTGGTCAGTGTTATACATTAGGATTTGCCCAACCTTTCTGTTGGTGTTATACGTTAGGATGTGCCCATCCTTTCTGTTAGCTATTGGTCAATGTTAGAAGTTAGGGTGTGTCCATCCCTTCTATTAGCTATTGGTGTTATAAGTTAGCATGTGCCCATCCTTTCTGTTAGCCATTAGTCTTTGATACAAGTTAGGGTGTGCCCATCCTTTTTGTTTGCTATTGGTCAGGGTGTGCCTATTATTTCGATTGGCTATTGTCAGTGTTATAATTCAGGGTGTGCCCATCCTTTCTATTAGCTATTGATCAGTGTTATAAGTTAGGATGTGCCCATACTTGGTCAGTGTTATAAATGTGGGTGTGCCTATTACGTCTATTGGCTATTGGTCAGTGTTATAAGTTAGGGTTTGCCCATCTTTGGTCAGTATTATAAGTTAGGGTGTGCCCATCCTTGGTCAGTGTTATAGGATAGGTGTGCCCATCCTTTTTGTTAGCTATTGGTCAGTGTATAAGTTAGGTGTGATCATCCTTTCTATTAGCTATTGGTCAGTCTTATTAGTTAGGTGTGATCATCCTTTCTATTAGCTATTGGTCAGTGTTATAAGTTAGAATGTGCCTATCCTTGGTCAGTGTTATAAGTTAGGGTTTACCCATCCTTGGTCAGTGTTATAAGTTATGTTTGCCCATCCTTTCTGTTAGCTATTGGTCAGTGTTATAAGTCAGGGTGTTCCCATCTTTTCAATTAGCGATTAATCAGTGTTTTAAGATAGGGTGTGCCCATCATTGGTCAGTGTTATAGGTTAGGTGTGCCCATCCTTTCTTTTAGCCTTTGGTCAGTGTTAAAAGTTAGCGTGTGCCCGTCTTTGGTCAGTGTTATAAGTTAGGGTGTGCTTATTCTTTCTGTTATCTAT